>NC_079425.1:16849849-17197349 GCF_026213295.1 Gadus chalcogrammus | reverse complement strand
ATTTGCTGTCTACTCAAAAGCCCCTCATCACAAGTTTTTTTTACATACTCTTTCTTTCAGATTTTCGCTAGCGGTGCCGTCATATCAAACTGACCTTCATCAATTCGTAAACTTTGGGGTGTCTAGGCTGCGTGAATATATGCATATTTTCACCTCACATGTCTCTGAGGGCACTTTTCTGCACAGCAAAGCTTATTCAACTTACCTCAAAATAAAATCATCTTTTAAATAGTTCAACAGAAAACAATAGGTTAGCCTAGCTCCCTATCTCAACAAAAACAACAGAAAATGGGGCACCAGTTAGAATCGGTTCAGGCTCTTCAGCAGGCAGTTCAAAAGCGAGTCATTTGTTAACTTAGCATGGACCCATAAAAACAGTGGGAACTCCAAACCAGACATATAGGACGGGCAAAGAAAGCAGTAACGGAGGTAAATAAAACACCACACATAGCCTGCACAGGATCGAAACAGTGCCCCTTGCCTAAACAGGGTTGTCCAGCATAATGTTTAAGTCTCATTGATGATGATGATCACAATTTAAACGCCAAAACCATGCAGTTTCATTTGACCCTCTACTCCAAGTTATGCTTGTCTAGCGAAAACAACCTCAGATCAATATTTGTGTTTGTTTTGTGTGTTAATTGGAAAGACTGTATTCTCAGCGGTGTGTCTCTCACAGTCGCGGCTGGGGCTGGTGCCTGGATGACCCACCACTCAGGAACGAGTTGACGCAGACTCCCATGCCCCCGGGGTTGCTGTACAGCGCTGCGCACCAGTGTCGCCTGCAGTACGGACCTCAATCTCTGCTTTGCGACGATGTAGACGTAAGACCACATTTTTTTTTACGTTTTTCCCAGCTTAAGCCCCATAACCACTATTGCACATTTCATATTTTTACTTCACTGGTATAAAATATCAAAGTGTAGAGTAATTTCTTCTAATTTTTTTAACAATTAACAGTTTTTTGGTTTTTTTGTTGGGCTATGCTATTCCCCACTATTCACGGAGCCTGAGGTGAATAATTGTTTTAGTATATACTATACGTGAACACGCCAAAAATAAACAAGATAACTCTTTTTGCCGGCATTTATTTTTTTTTATTAGAGGTTTATTTGTTTTGTGTTTTATTAGCGTGACGAGCCGACCGTCATGTGCGCTCCCCATTATGAAAACAATATCCCGAGTTTGAGATCTCAATCATGGGATATTTCCCAATATCCCGAGATTGCGAACCAATCCTATTGCGCCATTTTAGGAGGTTCACGTGTAGCATATAATAATGTCTGATATAAGTAGCAGCTCAATTATCATGCTCTGGGAAGACACCCTTAAAGAACAGCCAAATTTAATTTCTAAATAATCAATACAAATTGCAGAGAACAAAACCGCATGTCCATTCTTCAAAGCAAATATGTTGCATCCTCTAACCCCCTAACCCTAACAAAAAACACTATATGGTTAATTTAATTACCAACGACCAATGGTTTCTTGACCAAGAAACCTAAGATTTACGCCCCTCCAAGATCGAGTATAGTCAGGTTTTCTGACTACAGAGCCGAACATTCCAAGGACGGAAGGTCTATTTTATGAGGATGTTCAGAAGAAACATAAGCAGGTATAGGAGGTAATAAAACAAATTAAAGACAAAAAACTGACTGTGGCAGGCGTAGCGTGGCTCCATGAACGAAGATAAATCAGCATTTGCCGGCCAGCCGCCTGTGGCTTAAATCGTTTATCCTGTAGCAGATTGCATCAGCAACTGATTGGTAATCAGCCACAGGTGCGCTGGTGGCACAGCATGTCCAAAACCAGGAGCGGCGTGATGCCATGGAGTTGGGGGTGGCTTGGGCACAGAGAAGGCAGGTAACGGGAGGGAAAACCCGGCTCAACTTTATTAGTTACATTCAGCAGCTGCTGACAAAACCCCCTGCTGCCGCCAAATATAAATGCAACCGGTTTTGCCAATACTCACTTTGTTAGAAGCGCAACGACAACGATGTATCTCCTGACAATTTAAGTTGAAATTGAAAACAATTTCCTGAAAAAATAGGGTTAGAATTAGATTAACTCTACGTGGACCGTAACCCCCCCCCCCCTGCACCTCTGCACCCCCTGCCGAAAATATTGCGGATATGTGACACTTGTCACTAACCGGGAGGCAAGAAGAAATATTTTACTAAGGAAAATGACAAAAATATTAATGCACAGTGGATACTTTAAGGTAATTTTAAGTGTTAGATTACTCGTTACTGAAAAAAGTGGTCAGATTAGAGTAACGTGTTACTAATGATGCGTTTCAGATACCCTGTATACACCACCCGCAAAAGTTGCTCTTCTGATGTATTTCCTGGCTTGTAGCATTTATAGCGTTCCCTTTTGTCTTTGTGATTGTGTCATATCATTGGCTAGTCATTGTTATTGTAAGCTACATTAGCCTATTTAGCAAACCAGCTTGAAGACAAACAATACAACTTTACATTGCATGGCAATGCACGTGCAATGCATAAATTGGTGTCCGGAATTACGTAGCAATGTAATCGAGTGTGTAAGAGCATTTAAAATCGTCATTAAAATGACCAATGTGGTACAAATACAAAGAAAATACATTTCTTTACGGACACAGACAATTTTTGTTTTCGAGGCATACGGTCAGCCTCACTAAACTCTGTATACTCTCAGAATTCAGAGTTCCTCCATGAAATGCCGCAAGAAAGCTGGGAGATTTCCCCACTTGCAACTCGTGCAGATGGTGTATGAGGCATCTCGAACACACCATAAGTAACGCATTACTACCATCACTGGGAGTAGGCAGGGCTACGCAGGGAGAGAAGACCTCTTTAGAATAATTTGCACACTCCAAATGTTTTTTTATTTTTTATTCAAGCCACTCGCATGCACGAATGAGTAGACGACATCTCAGTGAAGGCTACTATTTACAAATGCAAAAACACCAGCATATTCTTTATTTTGCCTACCACGTGCTTTTTATCCAGACGAAAGCCTCGTAAGGAAAGATCCTCTGATGCTTTCCCATAGATCGCACCATCTTTCAACGTCTTCGTTAAATACGACTGCATCACCTTCTCTCCCATGATGGTCAGGAGCTCGCGGATTTCACCGTCTTCCCAATTTTAAGTACTCATGTTGATATTGTCTGTTGTCTTGACAACCAGTTAACCTGCTCTCTCTCAGCTGTATCCTGCTTTAAAAAAAAAAATCCCGGCTGTGGTTCGCACATTCAACAACTCTACCCAAGTCCCGCCTCTGGAACCGCAAATCCGTCCAATCGCATATCCCCAAATATATGTAGGGTCCAAGAGGGTAAATTGGGGTGCGAAATCAAGCCGGTATATTACCTCGGTCTGTGTAGACGCGCGGACCATGCCGGGAAAAAGGCGGGAATAAGAAGGACATATTTGGCAGTGTAAAAACTTTCAGGGTTATCAACTGGGCTTCCTTCTCTTGCCACCTCAAGGTTCTTTGTGCTGAAATTTGTTATGACCAAATCAATCCAATGCATTACTATGACATAAAAAAAAGCTATCGATGAAAGGAAGGTTTCTATTAATATAATTATAAAATAGCTACAAAAAAGTGTACATTTTGTGACTTATTTGAGGCCAAGCAAATCTCCCTATTGAGTTAGGCCTACATATGCACCAGCTGTATACGTTTCGGGTGATTAAAGATCTGGTAATGGCTGTCTGTACGACTGTTAGGAACAGGGTAACCCCAATCATAGGAACGTATTAATCCATGCAGTCTCCAGCTAGCCATATCTGGACTCTTGAGTCCGGAGCCAAAGTTCAGTAGTTGGCCCTTGGCTATATATCCTCTGATATTGAGCAATTGGAAAAAGCCACCATACAAATTTGACCAATGCTTTTCTGTTTGGAATTGGCACACATTTGATACCCCATTTTAAATATTATAGGAGGTTTCTCCTCCACCATTGTAGGAAGCTAACTACAGGGGACATTGAGAGTGAAAAGATTGAAGGAACAGGTAGGTGTCCACATATATCTATGGACAGAGAAACCTGAACGCGATTGGGGATATGGCTGGAGGATGCAGATACCACAAACAGCAGAGTCTCTGGTGTGGCTACTACGAAATTCATATAGATAAGATCAGGGGAACAAAGATCAGGAATTGAATCGCACTGCTGATGAATACGGGACTGCATATTGGCAGGATATTGGGGAAACTGGATCACACAAGTACATTCAAAGCATCCAGGAAATGCACAGATCCTAGAGTCAGAGGGTCATGATGAAATATGATCAAATGGCAGCAGATGAGTTTCTCGATATATCTCTCCATTTAAATGGCCAGAAATTAAATATCGCTGTAGTAGGATATGCCTCCTTCGTATACCAAAACCTCAGCCTCATGACAAACAATAGCGTGCATGCTACCTTCCATTTGTGTGAAACTTAAAATAAGGACAAAGAGGGGGCTCAGTTGAGAGGTTGCAAGTGAATGAAGGATGAACTCTTGTCCAATCACAATCATTATGAGGCGGGTCTTCACTTGACTCAAGATCCTGGCTGGAGCTGAGAGAAGATGAGCTTCTCTCAGTTCATCAGATATCCGTGTGCAGATGGGACTTATTTTGTTATGGCAGGTGAAAAAAGGCGAAGGTGTCGGTGATCCTGTACCAGCATGGTCCACCCGTTTGGACCTCCTTATTAGTATGTTGTCTTTGCAGCTGCCAGAGTGAAAGAATCTACTGGTCAGGAAATGTTTATGATATATAATATGTCACCCTGAATCTTTTAGTTGCCAAAAGGTCAAATCTATCCGTTATTGGTCGGTGCAGGTGTTCATTTCTGCCACTAAAACAACACTGAAGGTGGCCCATGCGTGGGAATAAACATGTATTACTCTGACACCAGCTGTAATGGACAAGCGCTCTCACAGTTAGAGGCGTCGGTTGCATGGTGTTTTGCAAACAAAAACATATTTCGTTGGATTTCTCATTACAGGAGCACCTTTGTTATGGTCATGGTGCTTTATCTGCAGCTTAATATTCCACAACTGTCCAGCTGATGGATCATGCTGGGAAAGAGGAAAAGCAATTGTGCTTTGAACTAATTTGTAGGCAAAGGAATATCAGAGAGGGGCATATATTTTCATTGATCTCTTCTTTCAACTCTATTTTCCATTATGATTAATAAGGTGAGTGTTCTCTTCTCTACCCATCTTGTCTGGTTTTTTTCTCTCACCTCTGTATCCATCTCTTCTCCCTCTATCCCTCTCTTATATTAAAGTTTTTCTCTTTTTTTTTTGTGTCCATCTCTTCTCCCTCTGTCATCTCTCTGTATCGCTGGCTATCTCTCTCTCTCTCTCTTTCTCTCTCTATCTCTCACACGCATGCATGCACACAATACACACAAACACACCAACTAGAGGCCGGGATACACATTGCTTTGCTTTTGATGTAGTTATTTAAATAAACACAAGAATGAAGAATACAATGAATGAAGCAGTAATCCAGACACCAGTAGTGAACACTGTGCCTCTTATTATTTTGAATGACTTACCTTCTATTTGCTTCTTCTCTTTCATTCCCTTCCCTTGCTCGCCATCTCAATCGATAAAGGGCTAAACTGCTTCATCACTAGATTCCTTCTCTATCGATTGCCTTTGTTTCAATGAAAGATTGCTGAGTCAATTGAAGCTACTGGCAGCATGAAGCCATCAGAAATTGGGCTCCCCACCAAGTTACCAGACCAGATTGGTGGTTTTACATGAGTTGAATGTTGTGAATGTGTCCAATAGATTGGCTTTGGGGGGGTTGGGGTCGGGGATGGATTAGACCTTAATTTGTCATTTTTTGAAGACGGAGAGGAGAGTGTGAGAGTGGTGGAGATGTAGAACAAGACCGATAAAGAGTGACAGAGATTAGCAAACATACTCCTTCTGGCTATATCTCAAAGCATAATTTTTTATTGTCTCTCCCAAAGGATTTCTTCCCCCACTTTCATCTTATTGGTATATTGGATTCTGCATTGTATTTTCTTTTTGTGTGTGTGAGTGAGTGTGTGTGCGTGGGTGTGAGCACCTCAGTTTATGCCTCTGGAGATGTCTCTGCCCTCCATCTTCTATCTGCCCCCCTGATACTTGGGCTAGAATACTCTTAAGCTTTACTCTCTCGCTCTCTCTCTCTCTCTCTCGCTCGCTCTCGCTCTCTCCCCCCCCCCTCTCCCATTTCCATTTCTTCTCTCTGTGTGTGTTGTCCTGGCAGCAATGCTTTCACTTACAACATAATGCTACAATCAACACGGCCCAGACAAGGTGACCTTCCCAATGCATTGCTAGGTTTATCTTTGAAATGATTACTCCAATAGTCATGTTACAGATGTGTCTAACTATACCAACAAGGACATAATTCACAGGATTTACAATTCCATTTAGATTTTTATGTTCCTGTGGACCTAAACAATAAAATAAAATATTATCCAGTGTTCAAAATTTTTTGGAAGTCAATGTTATACAGCCAAGGATAAGAATCAGTATTTAGGGAAAAAGGTTCACTTATAAAACAAGATGCTAGTCCATATATTTTCCAGAAATGTCAGGGAAACACTAACAATAGCCAGAGACGATTGTCCCAAACAACAAGTAATTGCCTCTTGATAGCTCTGCAAGTTGACCTTTTGGTTCTTATCGAAGTCTCGGGACCAGCGCTAGCGGTGGGAAATAATCAAATTGTATCTGCAAAAGGCTTCCAGAGAATCTTCCGTAGACCGCTCCTCATCAACACTTGGAGCAGATCTGTGCCTGGTTCCATGCATTGTGAACCTGTCTTGAGGGATATTTGACTCTATATAAAAAGGGTCTAACGAAGGGAGTTATCGGTGAGTCACATGTCTGAAAACGCCTGGTTTGAGCCAGAATTCAAAGAAGTGCTACTGATGAGGTGAGAAGAGGGCATATGATGGTCATACAATAATAATAATAAAAAACTAACTCGGGTTAAAGTGTTTCTGTTCAGTGAAAATATTGTTTGACTGCCCTTACAAGTCAAATGTGAAGTAGCAGTTTTTCGACTGATAAGGCAAGAATTCAATAAGTAAACCTGAGACCTCTGCATCCTGCCACGGTCTGTTCCTAATGGGCAGAAGTTGGACCAACAATATTTCGTTCGAAGATCAAAGTAAACCCTAAGATACAAGCGGCACTCGAGGGATTCCCCACGTGTTGTAGCAGTCTCCCTTAATAAAGTAGCTTAAAAATACTTGATAATTCAAGTCCAGAGCTGTTTCTCGCTGAGAACATATTTATTTTGTGACGGGATCTTTTGTTTATCCTCTTTCAGAATGTGTGCAGTACATTATGGTGTACTGTAGGGAGTACATGTCATTCTAAAATGGACGGTGCTGTGGATGGAACCAACTGCGGCGAGGGCAAGGTTAGTGCTTGTTTACTAACGCATATAGATCAAGAAAAAGAAACCATCCCAGAGTAACAACCAGAAATGGAATCCTGTGGATAAAAACAATGATGTCCTGGTTCAAGATTGTTCAAGGTCCACAAAGAACTATTTGTTGATGTTTAATGTAATCTTCATAGATTCTGTTGAAGTTGTTAAATCAAGTCTACAAATTGTGAAGCAATAATTTCAGTTAAGGATGGGTTTAATTCAAACATTTCTAAACAACACAGATATTAACTTTTTTAACGATAACATTTTAAATTACTTTTAGTTTGGTATTGATGAGATTGTCGTGTGTGTGTGCGTGTGTGTGTGTGGGTGTGTGTGTGATTAATGAATTTTATTTATCTAGCACATGTCTTAAACAACTTCTGTATGACTTATGCATAATGATTTATCAAACAGTTTCAAGTTTTTGGGGTAATTATTATTGGATTGTGCAGTTAGCTGTAATTTATGGGGAAGTGAGGATGAAACCCAGTATGATGGTCCCCTCCTCTCCCCCCCAGTGGTGCTTCAGGGGTGAATGTATACCAGCCGGCCACAGACCTGAGGGTGTGAACGGAGGCTGGTCGTCGTGGAGCGGGTGGACGGCTTGTTCCCGGACCTGTGGGGTAGGGGTGCTGAGTGCCCACCGGGACTGTGATAACCCAGTGTACGTTTCCACACTCCTCCATCAATCTAGCCTAATAACCAGTTTATATGTGACTTAAGTTCTCGCTGGGAGTCCTTTGACATATATGCTGCATGGAGACTTCATTGACACCAGGCACTGTGTTGACATTTTTGTCGGGAGCTGTTTATATTATTTCCTAGGCTATACAATAGGCCTATATATGCCAAGGGTGTGTTGCATTTTCTGTATTTGTAATAATATGAATTATCAGGCATTACAGGTGTAATGAATTGCAACAAACAATGCAATCCCAACCACGTAAGAGAAGTTATTGTGTCACTAATGTACAACACTGCCTTGGATTTTCACTTCCCGAGTTGACATGTCTACCTACGTTACGATTAATACAAGAGCAGACGAGCTGACCGCACATCAATCAAGTCATAGGCCTTTGCATTCGAAAGTCGGATGCTTTTATACTTGTGTTTGATGTGGTCTTGTATACAGATGTGGCACTTTTTATTAGGAGCTCTGTAGGGGCATTGAGGGAGTAAATTGTGGTATAGGTCATCTTTGTGTTTCTCAAATACATTTATTATAAGATGGAATAAAAGGAAAGAGGAACTGGGGGAACTTGAAACAATATATATTTTTCGTGTGGAAATTAATCTTTTGAATCCCTTTACATGGGTCTAACAGAACTGAAACAGCCCTACTTAAAGTCACCAATGACCTCCTACTCTCCTCTGACTCCGGCTCCCTCACCATTCTCCTCCTCGACCTCAGTGCTGCCTTCGATACCGTCAATCAGTCCATCCTCAGCCGTCTGCAATCCATTGGCATCACTGACACCGCCCTCTCCTGGTTCACCTCCTACCTAGTCTCGCAAAGCCAGACCAAACTACAGCAAGTAGAATGGTCTGGAGCCACGCTACCTCGAGCCGTCTATCCGTGGGGAAACTGGGCGGGCCTGTTTTATTTCTTTAAACCAATCACAATCGTCTAGGGCGGGGCTAAGCCCGGGAAGCAGCAGCGGTGTCCATGCAAAATAGTGCCGGGGGGGAAATTATTTTGACGGAACTTCTTGACGTTCAGAGGCTGTCAGAAATGGCTCAATCCCAAACGCCACAAAAAACCATTAACGATGTATGTCGCCTATGTGGAGATAATTTTATAGATAAAAAGAACAAACATCGTTTGATTCTTTGTCACGATGATTTCAAGCCACCATACACTTTGGCCCACGGGACCTATAAAAACGAACGACGTTTTAACATTTATATGTGGTTCTTGTAGAACACTACTAAAGAAATACCGTAGGAGCTATTGTGAAGTGGAACGGATCGGTTCATTGGTTAAATCCATGTCAAACGCTCATGCCGCTGTCAGAGTGAAACGATGCGCCAAATCCACACCAACCGGCGATAGTCATGACCGCAAACGCATCGTCCCCGGGGGAGAATCCTGCCAGACGGAGTCTGGGCTTTTCCAAGGTAATGTCAAAATAGGCTATGTTGTGGTCCTACCATTGTAATGAAATCAGATAGTCAGTAATCAGTAATTACATTAAATTAAAATTAAACAAGATTGGATGTCTAGTTCCACAAACAATTTCGAAAACTTGGTAACGTCAGCAACCGGAAGGGGAGGAGTCGCGGCCAAATCGGCCGCTAAGCAATAGACGCTGTCCACTTCCGTTCAGCCAGACTACCTCCTACCTGTCTGAAAGATTCCAATACATCTCCATCAACAACCACAAATCCCACACCATCCATGTCTCACATGGAGTCCCCCAAGGCTCAGTGCTTGGCCCCATCCTTTTCCTCCTCTACATGCTCCCACTAGGTCACATCATCCGCCGCCATGGTCTTCAATTACACTGTTACGCCGACGATACCCAACTACACATCACCACCACAGCCATTACTCCTGCCATCCTATCCAGTCTCACCAACTGTCTAACTGACATCAAAACCTGGATGGACCACATCTTCCTCAAACTCAACGGCAAAAAACTGAAATTATCATATTCGCCCCAAAACCATCATCAACCATCATCCCCACCTCCCAGAACTTCTCACTTTGCATCGATGGTCACTTGTCACTCCCTCCCCCCTGGTCAGAAACCTGGGCATCATCATGGACCCCACGCTCTCCTTCAAGTCATATATAAACAGCGTCAGAAAAACATCCTTCTTCCACCTCAGCAACATCGCACGCCTTCAACCCACTCTTTCATCCTGAGCTGCCGACACAGAAATCCACACCTTCATCACTTGCAGACTCGACTATTGCAATAGCATTCTGTATGGCCTCCCCTCCACTATTCTTTAAAAATTGCAATATGTACAAAACTCTGCTGCCCGACTGCTTACTAAGTCCCCCTCCAGAGGAACACATTACTCCCATCCTCCGTCAACTTCACACAACGCATCAATTTCAAGATCCTCCGCACCACCTACAAAGCGCTTAACAACTTTGCCCCTCGTACATAACAGATCCCCTCAATCGCCACTCCCCAACTCGCCGCCTACGCTCCGCTGATGCCCCGCTGATGCCAACCTTCTCACCTCTATCACCAAGATGAAGTATCGCACCCTGGGGGAAAGAGCCACCCCTGCCCTCTGGAACTCCCTCCCTCTGGCCATCCGAAACTCTGATACACTCTTTTCATTCAAAAGTCAACTTAAAACCTATCTTTTCAGGACCACCCACAACATTTGACAAATCATCCTCCGCCATCTTCCACTCTCTGCCGCTCTCTTAAAGATCCCATGTCATGCTATTTATGGATGCTTTAATATAGGTATTAGTGGGCCACAAACACAGTATTCAAAGACGTCCCCGAAATTCAGCCGTGGTGCAGAGTTACAGCCACTCCGAACCTGTCGCACATTGAGCTTCCCCCAAACGTGCTGTTTCGGTGGGCGTGTCAAGGCAGGTCAAGGAGGGGGGTGGGGGTGTGGCCCTGAGCAGCTTGTAGCCACAGTACAATGCGCTCTGGTTACGGTGGGCGTGTCAAGGCAGGTCAAGGAGGGGGGTGGGGGTGTGGCCCTGAGCAGCTTGTAGCCACAGTACCATGCGCTCTGTTTACGGTGGATGTATCGCAATGGCTCGTAGAAACCCATATTATACATAGATATCTATATAATATATTATAATATATATGTATATTATCACCTGGCCCTGAGCAGCCCACGGTACCATGCGCTCTGTTTACGGTGGATGTATCGCAATGGCTCTTAGAAACCCATATTATACATAGATATCTATATCATATAATCTATAATATATATTATCACCTGGCCCTGAGCAGCTTGTAGCCACGGTACCATGCGCTCTGTTTATGGTGGATGTATCGCAATGGCTCTTAGAAACCCATTTTATACATAGATATCTATATCATAATATATATTATCACGGCCAAAAGCTGTGTGAGCCTCCAGACGATAGGCTATTATGAATCTCAAACGACCGCGTCTTCTTCAGATTGATATGGAAGTGGAAGAACCAGAGACGTCGGAGAACCCGACGAAGTCCTTTGCGATTCATTATATCGTCTGGAGGTGCACACAGCTTTTGGCCGTGATCATATGTATTATTTGATATAGATATCTATGTATTATATGATATTATTTAGATGTAGAGCCCCAGGACTGTAACGCAAGTGTTGTACACTTCCTTGTTATTTGGATAACCGTTCTGCTGTTGGTGTGATGGCGCAGTCGGACTCTCGTCTCTGGTATTTCTACAACGAGACTCGTAGTGGGGGTCATCTCAGCCATGGTTGAGAATGAATTGGGGGAAAGGAACTTTGGCTTTGACTCCCTGAAGTACATGAACCACGACATGGAGGAGAAGGGGATTGTTGGCCGCGAATGTATCCCGCTTGAGCCCTGCTTCCCGCCGCCTCGGCAGCGGTCAGCGCTAATCACCGCCTCCTGAAGCGGTGGTCCATCGGCAGCGAGGCTCCGGCGGGAGACGACCGCGGTCAACAATCCCTTTCTCCTCCATGTTGTGGTTCATGCCTACTTCAGGGAGTCAAAGCCAAAGTTCCTTTCCCCCAATTCATTCTCAACCATGGCTGAGATAACCCCCACTACGAGTCTCGTTGTAGAAATACCAGAGACGAGAGTCCGACATGTTATGCGCCATCACACCAACAGCAGAACGGTTATCCAAATAACAAGGAAGTGTACAGCACTTGCGTTACAGTCCTGGAGCTCTATCTATAAATAATATCATATAATACATAGATATCTATATCAAATAATACATATTATCACGGCCAAAAGCTGTGTGCACGTCCAGACGATATAATGAATCCCAAAGGACTTCGTCGGGTTCTCCGACGTCTCTGGTTCTTCCACTTCCACATCAATCTGTAGTAGACAGAACCACGCGCTGCCTGCTGCCTGCTGCCGGCGCGAGGCACCACCGCCCGGCTGCCCGCTGCCGGGCGGTGGTGCTTCGCGGCGGTGGTGCCTCGCGGCAACCGGCGGCAGGCAGCATGTCGCAGTTCATGTACTTCGATGTCGTTCTGCCATTGCATTCAAAATTCTGTAACTAGCCTGTTAAAAAGAACTAAGCAACTACCATACACGTATTAGCATTTAGCACTAGCTCAATCACGACTCCTTCAGAATTCTTGTGGGTGGTTACGAACCAACCAAGTGGGCAGGGCCATGAATAATAGTTTGACAACGCTACGTCACAGTGTCACCTTATCCAGATTGGCTCATTTCTTCTGCCTTTTTCCTTTCATTGCCTATTGCATTCAGCAGACAAACTGCATAGATTTCAAACTTACCACAGCTCACAAACTTATTCAGACCTATGTTATTTAACAAACAACAGGAAAAATGTGATTTTAATGGCATGGGCTCTTTAATGTGTTGCCTATTGTTGTGGTGTTTATTTTTTCCCTTTAGTTCGAGTGTCAATGTTTGTATGTATTCCTTTCTTATTTGTACAGCGTCTTTGAGTATTTAGAAAAGCGCTATAAAAAAACAGATCCATTATTTATTTTTATTAACACGTTCGACCTTGCACCACAATCTGCCCTATTGTTTAGCTCCACTAGGAAAGGCAAACTTGAAGCCATGCTGTGCTCGGTGTCGGCAAGCAAAGCATGCATTAAACTTTTCCCACCATGCATCACCATACCCAAGGCATTTTCTAAACCATCAGTGGAATTGGTGAATTTTTGAATGGGCTTGAATTTATTTTTTTAATTCATTCAATAATCCAATACTATCAGGTTGCAGCAGAGAAAGCATACTTCAATGCATACATAAGTACATACATCCACGCTTTACGCTGCAAATCTTTTTTGTTTGTTTTCTTTATTCAGGCCAAAGTATGGAGGTAGGTACTGTCTTGGTGAGCGGAGGAGGTACAGGACCTGTAACAAGACGCCGTGCTTCAGCGAACTACCCAGCTTCAGGGACCTCCAGTGTGGGCACTTTAACACCATGGCATACAAGGGCAACTTCCACAAGTGGGTGGCGGTAAACAACAGAGGTCAGCGCTCGCTCACACACACACAGGGTTAGCCTGTTATATCATGTTAAATCTTTTAACTGGTTAAAAAGGTTAGTTACTTTTGCAGCAGAACATAAATGTAATATACTTTACTAACTCAGGAACTATATTTTTTTGGGAAATTTTTTAATCGATTAATATTGTGACATCAGCACTTGCCGTCATGCATCCAAACTTTTTTTGTTTTGTGTTTGTCAGACTATGCATGCGAACTGCACTGCCGTCCACTGAATGAGCATTTCTCTGAGAAAATGCTGGATGCTGTAGCTGATGGGACGCGGTGCTCCGAAACCAACACTAGTCGAGACATGTGCATCAATGGTGTTTGTAAGGTAGAACACTGACAGTTCCCGATATAACTTCCTATGCCTCATATTTTTCCTCGTCTCTTTCTTGAATATGTCGTCATTCGTATTTAATGTCACTGTGGTGTCATCATAGGAAAATTCCATTAGAGCTTGTATACCAACGAATATAAGCCAAGAAAAAGAGACAATCCCAGAGCAACAACAGGAAGTGAAACCTTGTGGATAAACAATGAGGTCCTGGTTGAAGTTGCTTCAAATTCCACAAAGAGTGCCATTTATTTAATGTCTTTCACTCTGGTTCAGATTCAGAAATAAAAATAATGATGACATAGTCAGAGATAACCGGTAACGGGTCATATATATAGTGTCCACGCGTGCGCTGCACGTGCTCAACCTCTCGTGGGTAATGAGTTTGATTCAGAATCCATTGATTGTCATCGCACATATGTACGATGTAATCTATAGTAACTCCTCTATAAAAGTGCGAGATAGAAGCACAAAATAAATAAGTAGACCCATCCACACAGTGAAGTGAACTGGTACCATTGTATTGCAATCACAGGGTAATATGAGTCACTTTTTCGTCAGCCACAGTGCAATTAGAGCAGTTCTGAATACACAATGTTGTCTGTCAGGCCGTCCTTGTGGTCTCCAACTCTACCTGGGCACTGACCAACTTGAGTAACTGGTGCCACAGGCCTGCTATTATAGTAGTAAGATATTTATATATACAGTATATACCTTACCTGCCATACCTTATAACTACCATATATATATATATATATATATATATATATATATATATATAAAAAATGAACGCCGTTAAAATTGGTTTGCGTTAACGCCGTTAATAACGCGTTTAACTGACATATATATATATATATATA
Source organism: Gadus chalcogrammus (assembly GCF_026213295.1). NCBI lineage: Eukaryota > Metazoa > Chordata > Actinopteri > Gadiformes > Gadidae > Gadus > Gadus chalcogrammus. Next base: position 17,182,553 of record NC_079425.1, on the reverse strand, counting down.
TATATATATATATATAAAAAGCTAATAAAATAAAAAGCAAAATAATTGTTTTAAGCCAATTTGTTGAACACAACTTCTGTCGATAAACAATTTGATAAATCATTATGCAGGGGTTCAAAGTTTAAATGCGGATTTGGTATATCTGAACCAACAAACAAACTAAATGGTATGAAAATGTCAAACTCTTTCATGCTGTGTAGCTTTGCCCCTGGTCTACCCAGAGGTTCTGCTAAAACTTGGAAACTAGGACAGCTGAAGCCGAGATTAGCCATTGACAAACGTATCACTGGTTATTACTCGCTGGGAAAGCAAGTGTTGAGTTGACTCCTATAACGTCTACCGACAATGTTGACATTTTGGATGAAAATTAGCTCATGGACCGATGGGATCGTATCGCCGTGATGGACAGTATGTCCTTAAGGGTTATCTACAGTCAAAATGTCAGAGGGTGCTTCATCCATGTTGAGTAAGACACAATTAATACAAACCAACAATCATAATAATGAAGTGGTTTGTGGCCTAATGGGGTAAATAAATAATTATGTGGCTTACCTTTTATAGGACAGATTAAAAAAAAAAAGGTTTCCAAATGTTCACTCTTACTCTGTGCTGCTTATCCCTAGCATCTAAAGTTCCATTCAAGTTATTTCAGAGTCGAATGAATTCGAGAGAGAGAGGGAGAGGGGGAGAGAGATCTGACTGGGGATAGCATAGGTTCATTCACTTGAGGAGGTAAACAGTCTGGTTTTGTTTTTAAACAGTTTATTCTCTTTCCAGAAGGATTATCTAGAAGGACTAGGCTACTTTATTTTGAGATGCCCCTGGAATCCCCATGTTTCTTTTTAAATAACTAATTGCCATTAGTGACTAGAATCATTTCATCACTTCTAGACTGAATTTAATTAAAGCATTCCATAGTTACCAGTAAATGAACCAATAAATATTGAAACATACATATGTATATATCAGTGTCGTCTTTTTCCACAAATTACTTTCTTTAGTTTGCATTGATGGTTTACTGCACATGTGTTCCAGAACGTGGGCTGTGACTTTGTCATTGATTCTAATGCGTTGGAGGACCGATGTGGCGTGTGCCAGGGGGACGGATCGACCTGCAAAACAGTGACCAAAACCTTTGAGAAGAGCGAAGGCCTGGGTACGTCAATGTATTGTTGGTTCCACAACAACAACAACTTTTTTCATGAGCGATTTCAGTTTATTTATGGACCGACGGCAGCTTTGTCCAATTGGTTTCAGTTTTGGACACCTTCATTTAGTTAGATTTAGTCTAAATGAAAAGTAGGTTGTGTGAACGTTTGACAACCAAAATTCCTTCAGTAGGCCAATAGAGATTTAGTATAATAAGCCCTGGTATTCAGGCCACTTTGAAATTCATCAGACTTTATTTAATTATCAACAAAGAGGGACATGTTTCCATCACTGTGTCCTCATGTCTTTGTCAGATATAACTGGATCCCAGAGAGAAACAATTTTGGTGAGAGGTTTTTGTAGTTGTACCAGGATGAAGGAAGGAGGGTTCTGATGCTGTAATAGAGTGTAATGTACCTCTGTGGACCTCGCCAGGCTATGTAGACATCGGGCTGATCCCAGAGGGAGCACGGGACATCAGAGTGGAGGAGATGGCTGCGGCAGGGAATTTCTTGGCTCTTCGGAGCGACAAACCCGACACGTACTTCCTCAACGGTGGCTGGACCATCCAGTGGAATGGAGAATACAAGGCGGCAGGAACCGTGTTCACGTACGAAAGAACCGGTCACCTGGAGAACCTGACCTCCCCTGGTCCCACAAAGGAGCCACTGTGGATCCAGGTGGGACTTACTTCAGAGTCATAGTTATTGTGTGTGTGTGTGTGTGGGGGGGCGGTCAGCGGGGCCAGCGGCGCCAACACAGGCGTCACTCATAACACTAATTACAGGTTGGCTCCTTTTGTGTACCAGGGCATTGGTAGTAGACTTATATTGACTAATCTGCTACCCATACCCTGGTAAATCTAATGGGAAAAGCTATAAATAATGCTATGAATAATACCAGTGTTTATCCTATGATGTTGCCTCTGTGAAAATGTTCTATTGTAATAGGTAGTGATTTAGGCTGTTTCTTACATTTTATTGATACAGCTTTAACTTTATAAACTCTGTTCATAGGGCGTTAAGCAATATTCGGATTAGATCTGAGTTTTTTTTTTTGCGTATTTCTTGCACATGTCATAGGCACGCGTGTTGACAATTTTGTGGCAATTTATATTTTAGGATTATATAAAGTACCAAATCTAGCCTTTATCGAGCAGAAGGAGAAATTCTTTGTGTATTAGCTCTAGATGCCTGGGCATCAAACCAGGGGGTCGGCACCATGGACAATACTATTGAAGTTATGTTTGCTTGTAATACTATGTCAATTATGGACCCCATTTCACTCCTTAGCAACCCTGGAGAGAGGAATCCTCCACTCTAGGTTCCTCTTTAAGATTTCCTCCTTTAATTATGCATAATTTTTTGCACTTTGGGGGAGGAGGGTTAGGGGTCACATTTGGTCTGTAAAGCCCTTTTAGACTAACTGTGAATAAGGGCTTTAAAAATGAAAAGGACTTGATTTGACGAGAACAGGGGGACAGGTTCATACTGCTGGCTGTTTATCATGCCCCCACAACCATGAGCTGATAACACATCAACTCACTTATGTAAGTAATAACCCAATATAATAATAAGTGTTATAAAAACTAGAACACAGTGCGCTAACTTGGCAATGATTCAATCTCGGATAATGTCAATGGCAGCAGGGTGGTCGCTTAATGAATTATATCAGTGGTTCCCAGGATTTATGGTTGAGTCACACAACAATCCCAACCAGAAGTTAAACGCACGCTAACATTCTGTTGAAAGGGATGATCATGAAAAAAAAGCAGAATGCCAAAAGTCCCCAAGAGATCATAAAATGCTTACATCCAATTCCATTATTTACAAAATATGTCTTGAAATGGAGCAATAACTTGTATCACATGATTAATCAATCCCGGGGCATATCATCAATAGTATTCAAGGTAATGTCCACAGGAACTATATTACCATTAATGTAGATGCAGGTGTACATGTATTTTTCTCTCGCCCACTGGTGTCACTGTAACCAATGTTAGAAATACAAATTTAAATTCACACCACACCACACCAGCCTTGCCTAAAGGGACAACACTTAATTTTATTATAATTATCCAACAAGGGATCAAAGGAAGTTAACAGTTATATATGGGGAGAGACTGATTATGGAAGGAGGTGCAGGTGGAAAGATGAAAAAGGAAGCTCAGGTGAGGGAAGTGATTGCAGATGGCAGATGGGCATGGCAGGATCTGTTAAGCAAGCAAATAGGAGGAGAATGGCTACTTAAGTAGATGGAGCCAGACTCTGACAGTCATGTTAATCATAACATGCCATTTAATACCACCGGCTGTTGGTGGAAAACTACTTGAATTATATTGTGGAAAAGTATGTGACAAACTCTGTAGGTGGCGAAGAAGTAAAAGCTGCTCAGGTTTTGAATTACATACTTTTTCCATCTAGATTCCACTTGGGTTATGGATTGTCGGTGCCTTCAAAGTAGTTAACTATTATGAAGAAGCATTATGCTAACGCAGATCTGCGCGTTAGCTATACTATACTACTTCTACTATAGACCTCTTCAGAGGTCTATAGTAGAAGTATGATAGAACATAAAACCGTCTTTATCTCCGTCACCATTCATTCTCTCAAACGTATGATCAGAGGTTAGACTCACTAACTTATTACCTTGATGGTGGTTTTATACCACCTGAACGATCCTTGATCTTAATACTAACAAGATGTTCGTTCAAATTCCACGGCTAAATAGCTATTTGTATGGACAGTCAATATGACACACACACACACACACAGACACAGACACAGAGAGAGAGATTACATTTGAATACCACATTTAAGAGGGGCAGGGAAAAATGGCCAACCCATTTTGTTTTTTGAAGTTACAAAAGACAAGGCAAACTAAATACTGTCACATATCACTCAAGTAAACATTTAAATACGATTTATCTATTTGTATTAATACACACATTCAAAGTACATTTCGAAGTATATAGAACATTCCCCTTTATTTGCAATAAGTAATTATTCCCTGTGCTGCAGTGAAGCCTGAATATGTTTGTATATTATAAATATGTAGTTGGCCTTCCAGTCTTTTAACAATGTATCTCTTGAAAGAATGAAATACTACTTTAGTATTATAGTTAGGGGAACTAGCTAGCTGGACACATGTATTTGGTTCTGCTTATTTTTTTTATTTATACAATTTTCTAGCGCTACTGTTAAACCTGAGGAAGTGGTATTGAACGTGTCAGTAGTGAATAGCCATGTGGTCTATAAATCATTTCAAGTGTTGATCATTTTATTGAAAGTGATTGTTTCAAAATATGGCCTCCATAGAGAAAATAGGGCCACTATTTGCAAAGAATACCACTTGATTTAGAAGGTGATGTAATTGATGTAGTGGGTTTGTAGCCTCAATATACACACCTGTTGTTGACCGGGGATGTTATCTTGTCCAGCTGCTGTTCCAGGAGACCAACCCGGGGGTGCGCTACGAGTACACAATCAGACAGGAGTACTCGGAGGACAACACCACTGTCATGTCCGACTTCTTCTGGAAATTTGGGTCGTGGACTGAGTGCAGTGCTTCTTGTGGGGCCGGTAAGGGAAAATAACTAATTTACTTGTTTTGTTTAAACTTCTATGATTAAAACATGTTATGCTTCCCTTTAAAAAAATCTTAAAACGATGTCATGTCATACATAATGTTATAGCAGTGGGAAGAATCCTCCACATTGTTTCCAGGATTGATGTGGCAGTACTATGTAATGAGTCCTTTGCTTGACATCTATGGGTCCAACAGAGTCTAACCCATAGGCAAACGAGTGCCATTCTTACATCATTCTATATGACCTGATTCTAAAATATTTTTGTAGTATACACTAAAACACCACGCTGTAGAAGCTGAATGCTTTTTGTGTAACTATTTGACCAATGGTGTCATAATGGTGAAAGTGCTATCTACACTACAGCCAACACTCTGCATTGCATTGTGCCATATAGGTGCGCCAAAATTAAGCCTTTTGACTGGGGCATCAATATAGGACATAAGGACAATTTCATTTTGCGTGAATTTGCATCCTTGGAAGGCACAGGTAGACACGCTTCCAACCAATTCAAAGATAAAAACACAATTCTAAGCAAGCCTAATTTTAAGTTATGTAAAGCTTTTGTAACCGGGACAGGTAGGCTAATGCTGGTGATGGGTCAGACTTCGGAATGGCGCTATAGACCAATTAGGTGTGAGGTCACTCCTTTAACCTACTTTCCGCTGTCGCAATAGGCAATTGAAGATATCTTACGGATCCAAATGTCTGTCCTTTTGTTGCCTGGAAGAGTAGTTGGTATTTCGAGGTCGAACAAACTTTTACATTCATACAAAATCCCCCAAATGTCAACAACTTTTGTTCACTGAAAGTAGTTAAAACCTGTTTACATTCTACAGAAAGGTTACAATGGGATGAAAACCTGATAATGCACGTGTTGGGTCTCATTTGGAAGTAATGAAAATAGGTTACGTCATATCATGTGTCATCAGTTTACTGCTCTGTGATACTGCTCCGTGATAGAAAGTAGGTCATCAACTGATTATTGCAATGTGCCTAAACCTTAAGCAAATAATAAGCAAATAACTAAAAAATTGCAGTGATCAACACCAAACATTCTGATCTAAGAAGTGGCTCAACAGTGGGAATTCCGAAGACAGCGGCTTCAGACCCTTAAAGCTCTATGGTTGGGATAAATATGTTCATGAATACTAACAATTTATTCCTACATTTGAAGGCAAATTATTTGATATGGTTAATTCATTGGAAGATTGTTGTATTCTTACACACAGGCAGTATCGACTCTGACGTACATGGTTTTTCTCAAAAAACCTCCAAGGGTCCTGGTTTGTTATCAAGAATAACCAGTGGTGTAGTCTATTTTATTGTAGTGGGTATACTGTGATGATTCCCTCCCAGCCTCGTACAAACCCGTCCCACCGGTACGTGTACGTGTGTGGCACTTATGGGGTGTCGCACCACACTCACCAACGCAGGGGTCTACAACCCGCTGATTTAAGCGGGTTGTAGACTTAACGATTATCAACAATCATGGAAAGCTGAGTAGGTTTATCAGTTTTAATAACGGTATGAACAAATAGAACACAAAAATGAAAAGTTGTCCTTTGTATATCGATAGTAGCAATAGCACATGCTAAACAAGGACAAAATCTACTCAAAATAATTTATGAACTGTTTACAACCATGGCTAACCAGTGCATGAGAAGGAGATGACAGGAGACTAATGTTTCACTCTTTCAATTGCTCTAATTTGAGCTCTTACTGTTGTTATCTAACATACCATACAGTAATTGAATTGTGTAAAAGTGTGAAATTACTGCACCTTAAAAATAACCATGAATTAGATATACTCTCATTTGAATAGTGATTAACATTATGAATTTCAATTGTGTATACCAACTGTATGTTGGCTGACATTTAGCTAACTTTTTTTCCCTCCACTCTAACCAAGGATGCCTGTTTTTAAATTCCCTAGCCTGACACCCAGTCTGAAAGGCTGGCCAGGGGGTTCTCATCTAAAAGTAACAAGGAGATATAAAGTGGGATTAAAACATTGTCTTCTGTTGACTACTTATTATGTGGTTTACACATTAATATGGGAGGACTGGACACACACGCACGCGCGCGCGCACGCACGCACATACACACACGCGAGAAGGAGGGGCTCGGCCCGCCAACTAACGTGCAGAGATGCAGGGGCAGCTTCGCGCTTCGTAACAGAGACAGGGCAGAGCGCAAGCGCGCAGGGGGAATTTTATGAATGGTGAATGTAGGAGATAACTTCCCCTGCTTAAAGTATTTTATTGCAGTTATACCCAACCGATATTTGCGAAAAATAAACACAGAAGTGAAAGATCTGTAACAAGACGATTGATACGTATCCGTGCACATTTTTAAGTGGGTACACGCAAATCCTGGTGCGTTCCTAGTGGGTATACGGCGTATACCTGCGTATCACGTAGACTACACCACTGAGAATAACCAAGACTAGGGGACTTGCCATTGTTGGAGAGGGCAAAGTATTTTCAGTCCACAACAAATGTGGAAAGGGGAGGTAATCTTACATGGAGAAGGTACGATTTGAGCAGTATTTGTAAGCACAAGGAGTTGCCATGGCAGAGGGAAACCGCAGGATGTGACAGTGAGGGAATTGATTGGAATAGCAATGTGTCCATCTGATCTTGTGCATTCAGCAGACACTTGTATCCACAGCCAGTAACACGTTAAGCTACTATCAAATCATACAATCAAAATACCAGAAGATCCCAAAAAATCGAATGTAGGTCAGGCAAATCAACACGTCACCCTAAATGGCAGCATCTAGGGTTGACTTGATGCAGGCCGATACTAGGAGTCAATAGAGGCAGATGTGGAGTAGCTCATTTATCAGGCATGCATTCTAAAGCCTGGCCAGATGTTTTGCCCGCCGGCTGCAGTTGTCTAAAATATGATAGGATAAAATGATTGGCTGTCCTCATGATGCCCTGTGTTTGTCCGTGATTACAGTGCAAGATATAGGGCCCTTTCTTGCATCCAGCGCAATTGACTTTCTAAACTGACGCATGTGTCGTTGCTAGTTTGCCACGGGCGCGGAGCGTTCTTTTCCCTCTACAGGCACGCGTGGCTAAATTAGGGAATGACCTTGCACCCCAAGGGGCGGCTCAGCGAGAGGAGGAGGCGTGTTCTGGCGCAAATGTTCCCTGGTGCTATTTTGCAGTTTCAGAAAACAATTCCGCCACAAACCAGGGAATACCTGGTTTAAAGTCAGTGGCATGTTGTTCAGATGCTACTTCAAAGATGAACTGAACTGAAATTTGAAGTTCAGTTGATATAACAGATGTATTGTCTGCCTTCTCATTGATACAATAACAAAAAATGGCTGAACTTGCTAAAAGGGATTAAATTGGACGGTGAAGGTGTTACAGGGCGCCGCCATGTTGGATTTCAACAATCAGCTACGTCCCTGGCATGGTAACCTACTCCTACTCTGTGGCTCTAACAGCCATAGCAGGTATGAGTCAGGCTCTGAGGCCCGCTGAAATGGCTACGGAAAAGCAAACAACCAGGTCTACAGGGGCATCATCTTATTGCATTGCCCCTGGCTGCAGTAATGAATTATATATGGCCACAGCAGCTGGGGTAATCATACATTTCCACAGGCTACCTTTGAATAGGAAACCAGCCCTTGATACATGGCTGGCAGCCTTAAAGCGGACTAACCCTCCATGTCCCTTTTTCCTCACCCTGGTGTTTGCCGACTAGCCGATTGCTGATGCAGAGGGAGTTAAACTTGAAGTAGTTTCATAGTAAGATGTATCTGTGCAATATCCATCTGTGCAATATCCATCAACATCCACCAGAAAGTAAACCTCCACCATCCACCTGAAGTAAACGTGACACTCGTGAATCCGCCTCGCATCTATGCTCATCCGCGGGTGTATCTCCCGAAATGCATCTAACCGGAGCCGATTTTTTTGTGAAACCATGTCCATGTTATTAGGCAGATAATAAACCATTTTCTTTAATAGGTCCATGGTCCCAGGGTGGTTTCAAATAAAACCGGACCTATGCAGTTTCGTTAGGATTCGTGTGGACGCCTGAAGCGACGAGTTGCGTTAAAAGTTAGTTTTTTGTTTGAATTATATTTGTAGCTTTGAATACAGCCCCTTGGTCAATTTAATTAATAACTGTAGTTTAAAAAGTATTTCTGCTCAATCTAAATGTTTTTATACAGCGCGCAGCAGTGGCGTGCACAGACATTTTGGGCGGCAGGTGCTCAGTGAAAAATAAGGGCACTTTGTGCGGTGTGACTTTCCCTAAGTGGGCTAGGGGTAAGGGGAGTAACATAGTACCATGTTAAAAACAGTAGGAGTCATGTAGTCCAAGTTAAGGTTGTTTATTGCCAAACTGAAGCGCTTGTCTTCAGGGAGATCCACGGGCAAAAACAACAAACAAAACGTAGCCTATCCCTGACTAGAAACAAAAGACAACTTTCTAAATTAAAGAAAAGTACGAGTTCTAATCGGCCCTAGCAACACAGAATCAGGAGAAAAGTGGGAACAAACATAATGGCAGGCTTCCTGGCTCAACACAAAAGAAAGAATAACAAAAGAGCTGCTAAACAGTTGACGGGCAGGGATACCGGGCAGCAGGCGACAGCAGACAACGGCAGGACTCCAGGTGTGCACAGTCTAGAGGTGGAGCTGAGGGTCTCGAGCTAAAGGCAGCATACACAAAAGCACATTAGAACACATGGGAATGAAGCATGCAGCATGTGGTACTGCCGGCTGCCTTATTATAGCAGTGTGAGATTTTTTTTAATTGTCATTTTGGAGTGAAGAGTGATCATTACCACTCTCTAAAGCAGCATCCTCCTCGGTGCCATGTCTTTAAAGATGTTGATGACCTCACTATGATTGATCTTGGTATCTTTTTCTATAGCAGGCAGGAGAAGGTCAGAGAGCTGTTCTTCCCCACAGAGACTTAGGTAGGTTCTGGGATGTTGAGACTCTGCCTTCTCTGATGCACATCCAAATATTTCCCCAAACTTCTCCTCAGACCTCATTGTTTGCAATGTGTGAAGCACACCATCATTTACCTTGTAGGCAGTGGAGGGGTGCAAGTGTTCTTCCTGCAGAGATTCTGATGCCACAGCAGTGACTTCGAACACTGGGGTGGCGATTTCCAGACAGAGAATAAACATGAAGTTGATGGCATTTCTGTACATCTGAGCATCTCCTCTGGCCAGGTTAGGTGGGTTGCTGTCACCGATGTCATCAAGGAGCTTCAAAATAGCTTTCAGATTTCTCTGAAGGTCTTTCTGTGCTTTATCCCTGCAAGCCCATCGGGTATCTGACAGCTGCTGGAGCTCCATAACAATCAATTAATCTTGTCAGGATTTCTCTATCTCTCTAACTTCCACTCAGTATTTCTGAAGTTGTGGAAGAAAACACTATTCTATTTGAAGTTCAAAATTCATGTGGTCATGCATCTGTCTCATCGGAGACTGCAAACGCGCTGTCAAAATATCAACTCGTCAGATTCAAATGCGCTCATGGCTCTTAAAGGGGATGGGAGCTGGCACTCTCATTGGTTTATTGCACGTTACGCCCAAACCACACCTACGGGTAATTAGGCTACATCAGGGCAACCCTTTTTAGATTTGAATCGGGCGCAAGAGTAATTTATCGGCCGGTATAATAGCAACATCGCCATAGAACCGCCCACAAAGCTACTTGCGTTTGGCGCTTCTCACTTGCGTTTCAGACTGTTAAAATAGGGGCCCATATTGTTCCAGCGGTCTTGTGTCATGTGAATATCATTTAGGCTAGTATAGCATTTTTGCACGATTTGTGGTCGGCGTTTTTTTTATTGTAATTAGTCACAAAATCGATACTCTTTTTACTGTTTACTGCTTGGCTGACGTGACCTGCTGTACATGAAATGAAAAGTTACCTAGTGTGCTGTGGTGCAAAGCGGAAGATTAAAAAGTAAAATGCTCCAGGGTCTAGGTGTGACGCTGTGGGAACATTTTAAAACATCCTTCCCAAAGGAGTAGCTATGCTCCCCAGTTTCACAGATGCGGTTGACCCTGCATGCAGAAATATTTCAGTAAACATCATTGCTAGTATTCCTTTAGGACTGTCATTTTCCCCAGAATATTCTCTACACACATAGAGAATATCGATTATGATGGCAATTATGTGTTGCCAAATAGAAACAACACAAGCTCCATTATTTCTGTCTGTATATTGTACTTTACAATTATTCTGTACCTGGTTCCACTCCTTCTCTCTGGCTTCTCCCTCCAGGGGTTGGCATGAGCAGGAGGGGAGTGCAGGAGTAGGGAGGTACGACGGCACAACGTCATTACTCTCATTACTCATTACTCACTGATATTAGATCACACAGAAGCACAGCTTAAGAACAGTGTATGTTTTTATACTAGGCAGACCAGGAAAAGTAGACGGTCCTAAACCTTGTTAACTCTGTCTTCCACCGAGAATATGGCCCATGTTTGGCACAATAACCAGGAGAGGGTGACCTTTGGGTAGGGGTGTAACGGTACACGAAGTCACGGTTCGGTACGTACCTCGGTTTTTAAGTCACGGTACGGTATGCTTCATAGTTAAGAGGAAAATTAAAAAAAAACTGCTTGTTTGTCAATAACAGATGGTCGTAGATCAGCAACATGAAAACACCAATAAACTTGGTTATGGCATTTGCATTTCTGAATCCCCAGACAGGGGTTGTTGAAATAGTGTCCGTGAGCTGGGTTTGCACAGCTCGTTTTTTTTTTCACAGCAATGGTGAGCAAATGCCTGTACGTGGACGGTTCGGTACAAATGCGTGTACCGTATCACCCCTACCTCTTAGGAGTTCCAAAGTATCTGTTATGGCAGGGAAAATTGACAATTGTATTATGAATATTATTTGTTGCCATCGGAATGCTATGTTTGACCTGCAGTCCTCAGAGAGGATGATTCCTCCTCCCATCTCCTTCAGCTCTCTTAATACTCCTGCTTGCTCACTCGTCTGTACTAAAGGAGCGACAGAGTAGAGGCACTAATGTCGGAAACAGTTGCTTCCACTGATGCACATATGAGCCATTGCTTGACATAAATGAAACACATTTGTAAACTTTCATGTAAACTTCATTTTGCAAATAGTAGCAAAGCTCATGCTATTAAAATAAATAGCGTAAGATAACATGTTAACTGTAAAACCTGAAATCACGCGATTTCGTGCTCGTGCTCATGAAAATGTATCGATTGATTCGTGTCCAAGAGCACGATTGTCCGACTTCTTCCATGCTACACAGAAAGAAATGTAAACCCATGCATTTTGAATGGGAGCGTTTCTCTGACTTTTCCGTGCTACACAGAGCAACATTTAAAACAATGCATTTCAATCTGGAGATTTTCTTCGACTTCAGAAAAGGGGGCGGGGGGTTACACTGCACCCTCTACGTCAAAACAACAATCCGATTTTTCAGATTAAATTATCCTATCAATTTGCACTTGGTTACGATCTATGGTCATTATTTAATTCTCTGTAATATGCACGCATATATCCTATATTTAATGCATGGACATGTTTTATGAACACATTATTCTCAACAACCCCCGAACATATTGATTCTAGATTCCTGTGATAGGAGCGGGATGCTGTGATGAGGATCATTAATGTACACAATGTAAGCCCAGTTCATTTTGCAAACAAGTCTGAGTTCTGTGTAAAGTTTTATTTACACAAACCTAGATGAGGATTTATCACCTTAATTGTGTACCTCCGTCATTTTCTAATCTAAAGATAAATTATTTAGTAGCCGTTTACGCCAAACAGTAGCTGTAAAAAACTTGTTTTTCACAAGCACCCCTGACCACAAGCACCCCTTCGCTCTCCCCATATTGATGTGGAGAATTGTTGCCACACCCCAGTGGTGGTGGTGTCATATATATATATATATATATATATATTTCAAAATGATAGAAGTGCAGATAAATATATGATATATTTAAATGTGGTTTCATTCTTATTTTATGAAACTTAAAATTATTCTAATAAACCAAAATTATGCAACTGTTTCTGCTGGCAGCTACATTAGGGTAACCCTTGAAATGCTTTGTTTTGATTGAAAGGACACGATTCAATAGATTAACGTTTGTGAGCATGAGCACGAAATCGCGTGATACCGGGTTGGATCGATGTATGCGAGCAGCAAAAATACTTTGAAGCGCAAATATATTTGTTATACAATGTCCTTCGGCGGGAACAATTGCAGTACAATTAAATACATGAAGAATATAGAAATATAGAAAATACATCTAGAATAGAATGGAAAATATGAAAAACACACATAGAAAAATACTATAGAAAATACTTGATGAATGCAAAAAAAGTATTTAGAACGGATAAAGAATACAATGCCAAACAAAGAACATGCACATCGTTTTTATTTTCCTCCAAACCCACAGTTTAGCATAATTAAACCAGTGTTAGGCAAGCTACTTAGAAAGTGTTGCAAGCCTAGCAGCCAGTGACTCCACATGAAATGAAGCTTCTCTACACTGAAGATGACCCCCAGGGAAATTTTGTAAGCCAAGCTACAGCAACATGGAAAAGTGTTTTACTGCATCAAAGCTACATGAAGTAGTTTGACATTGAACTAACATCTTTCCAAGTCAATGCTATCATAGTGAGCAATAAAGATGTCGATAAAACTGATGGGACGGCAACACATTTTCAGTTCAATTATTCACAACGCTATAAGCTCTGCTCTCACCGCTCCAAAATCTATTTGGCAACAACAAATAATCAAACATTTGCTCCACATAATAACAAAAAGTCCTTGGATCTTCTCCTGATCCTCCTAATCCTTACAAGTTGTATTTCAGACGCCGCACAAAACTGTACTGCTTGAGCTGTAGAAATTATTTGGAAATTCCTTCTAAAATGCAAAAACATTTTGTTTGCTGAAGATGACCAATTTATATTTGATTCATGATGTAGTCTGCATGCCTGTCTTCCATGCCAGTCCCCCAGTGTTCTCTCATTTGTCTTTGTTGTGGTTCACCTGTTGGCCTCTTTCTCATGCTGCCATCGGGTTCCCAGTTTAAACTTCATTCTCATCACCATGTCTTCGAGAGAGCGAGAGAGAGAGAGTTAGTTCACAGGAGATACTTTTCTGAAAATCTCTCACCGGCATCCTGCTGTTGCTCTGTTAGAATCTATTGACGCTGCACAATGTAGGGCAGCCACAGAGAGTCCGCCATAGAGATGTCCATGGTCCGTTTTTAACGTTCATTTATCTTCCCTGCCAGCAAAAGAAAAAAAAAAAAATGCCTTGCCTTCAACCTAAGTCAAGAACAGCATCCTATATACATCTGTCCATCTAGTTGTGTGTCTCAATATATTTTTGTGTGTGTGTGTGTGTGTGTGTGTGTGTGTGTGTGTGTGTGTGTGTGTGTGTGTGTGTGTGTGTGTGTGTGTGTGTGTGTGTGTGTGTGTGTGTGTGTGTGTGTGTGTGTGTGTGTGTGTGTGTGTGTGTAAAATGCACAATTGCAGTGCATTCAATTGCAACCATGGGATCTTGTGATGCAGACATGTACAACCTGCTATTGTGGCACAGACTGTTGAAAGTGTGCAACCTGCTGCCATTGCTCATCAAGACGATATTACTACAGCACTCGCCAAAGCAATAACAGAGTCGATCAATGAAAACCCTAATTTATTTTCCATTAATTTATTCCGTAATACAATCACCCCATTGGTTAAAAGAAAGTTAATACTTTTTTTTTTAAAACGTTTGGTACTCTCCTTACAATTGTGTGCGTGCGTGTTTCAGGTGTCCAGCGGCAGATCGTCCATTGTGTGGAGAGGACCTCAGGGATAGTGGAGGAGCACTTCTGTGACGCCATCATCCGGCCGGATGATGAACAGACCATATGCCAAAAAGAACAGTGCCCCCCTACGTGAGTTAACCTTGCCCGCAAAGAAATGTCTTTCATCCACAGAAATGCCCCCACCTGTAGTACTTGACATCACAAAACACCCAAACATAAAGTGTGTCTGTGTGTGTGAAAAAAGATTTGATTATGTCCTTGAACGATATCTCATTGTCTTCTTACATTTTACGTTTACATTTTACATTTAGGGCATTTAGCAGACGCTTTTATCCAAAGCGACTTACGATAAGTACATTTGTCATAAGAAGTGCATCAATATATCTCTGTCGGTACAGAAAGGATGTTCGTAGAACCAAGTGCAAGTACAACAATCACTAGGCTAACCAATTCCCTGTGTTACAGCCATGATAGCAGCTACTGCAGTTGCTACACAGCTAAGTACTATAGTACAGTCTTCTTATATATAGATCATCGCGATAACTTCATCTTTTCCTACCCCTCTGTTTTGCTGGCAGGGAAGAATAATGTGCATCGTTTAGATAGAAAATGTGTTTTTCTGCAGGTTTTCTGACATTTCTCATCTCTCTCTCTATGTATATATATCACTCTCTGTTCCTCTCTCTCTGTCTTGCTCTCTATATCGCCATCTCTATCGATCTTTATCCCTCCATCTCTCCTCTTCCTCCTCTCTCCTTCAGTCCCCCTCTTCCTCTTTATCCTGCTCACTCTCTTCCTCAACCTCTCTCCTTCTCTCTCTCTTCCCTTTCTCTCTTTCTCAACCTCTCTCTCATGCTCTCTCTCCCTCTCTTCCCCATCTCTCTCCATCCCTCCCTTGTCCCCTCCCTCTCTCCTCTCCCCCCTCTTTCTTTCTCCCCCACTCTTCACTTTCTCCCCCACTCTTCACTCTCTCTCTCTCTCTCTCTCTCTCTCTCTCTCTCTCTCTCTCTCTCTCTCTCTCTCTCTCTCTCTCTCTCTCTCTCTCTCTCTCTGCTTCAGTGAATATCTGTTTCTCTCCCCGATGCGTAGCTGGTGGGCGGGGGAGTGGCAGAAGTGTTCGTCAAGCTGCGGGCTGTCAGGCTTGACTAAACGCACAGTGCTCTGCATCCAAGCAGTGGATTTGGAGGAACGCCAAGCGTTGCAGCACACTGAGTGCAAACACACGGCAAAGCCTGAGTCTGTCACCTCCTGCAACACACACGTCCCCTGCCCGGCAGACTGGATCTCAGGCAGCTGGGCAGACGTAAGGCCAAATTAAGTTACCTCTGCTGCCATATCACTTAGTTCCCCTGGTGAGGGTTTGTTCCAGCTCTAGTAATGAGGAAGTGTATGTGAAGGAAATGGAATCATTTGAGTTAATTGTCGCTCTTTATACCTCATCTCACTCATCGCTTGTAACCAGGATATGTCAAACTCTGCTCGCTGAATCATTTTCATATTTATTTATATTCTCTTCTGTTAAAGGTAAATTGAAAATAATCCATCCAGCCTCGTCTTCATTATTCTGTCAGCATTATTTCATTTTAAGAGAGAAAGATACAATAAATGGATGCTGTTTTCAGCACTGCCTTTGCTCATCGCCTTATGTTTTGTTGTGTTTCCAGTGTTCGCTGACGTGTGGCACAGGCGTGCACCAACGTAACGTGACCTGTTCCTGGAACACGGGTGTGGCCTGTGATTCACACAGGAGACCCCCCGTCACCTCTTCCTGCCATGTTCGGGACTGTCAAGTCGTTGCCGACAACTTTGGGAGAGAAGACGACTGGTCCGGGAGTGGATGGACAAGCAATCAGGGGGTAAACGAGATCAACTCCATACCTGAAGTTGATCATAGTGCACCAAAGCAAACACTCAGCACCCGAGCTCAGCCCAGGGCCCACAATGAGCTGGACAACGTGATCGAGGCAGAGTTCCCGCCACGCCATCACGTTGATAAGGGCAACCAACCCATCGAGAAAAACGTAAAAGTTGACGATTTCTACTATGACTATAATTTTATTAATTTCCACGAAGACCTGGCGTATGACGTTGTTGACACTGAGAACAGTGTAACAGAGGAGCAGGAGAGTTTACCCATTCAGCAAGAACACGTGCCGGAACCCACAACAGAGGAAAACATTGCAAGGAGGCAACCGGCAACAACTACCTCAGCCGCTACTATTGAAACAACACAGGGTCACACGGGAAACATTAAAGAGAAGCAAAGCGACACGCCTGAAAAGATTTCACTAGATCTGGAAAACATAGTCTTTCCTGAGGATGACTACTTCTTGCCAGTCTCTACGATGACTGCAAGGCCGCCAGTGCCGCTATCTCCAACCAGGCATCCACATTCACCGAAAGAGTGGCAAGTAAGGCGAGGCAGTCCCGAAGATCCGAGCACCTTACCTGGATTCGACGTGAACAAGCAGGAACCTGCACAGTCAGAGACACCGCAAGAGGAATTTATACATTCAAAAGGGGGTCTTAATGCAGAGGAGGATGGGAACACGCCAGGGACGTTGAAACCTGTAACTGCCACTCAAGGTTATACGGATGGGTCCCTGGCCAGTGCTGAGGAGATTGAGGATGCTGATTATTTTGAACATCAATCCTCTGACGAAACTACCATTGATGACTCACAGGTTGCGAATGCTAACACAGAGCCACAGTTACCTTCAACCTCTGAAGAAATTGCTGTTCGATTTCAAACGGAAAGCGCACCAGCTTCTCACGAGGGACCAGATAAGGGCGCGGCAGAAATCCCCACAGCTGCTCGTCGCTGGTTTGATTTGTCAGCACCTTTCCCGACTGCCGTTATGTCGCAGTATACAGACTATGATAAACGTCTGCGGGAGTCAAACTCCACTGGCCAGGCAAATCCCAGGCTCACCAACTGTTCCTTTAAGGTCACTGCGTACCCTTCCTCTCAGGAGTCTGTTACGGCTCATTCAATCTCAGGACACCAGGAGACCTCTGCCAACACCTTACCAGTTATTGGAACGCCCTTACCACCAAATGGAGGCCCTCTGCTTCCGGCACTGTCCAAGCTAACACATTCTACCTGGCCAGGGTCCACAGAGGAACTGCCAACCCGGCCCACACTGATTGAAAGAACCGCGCCAGACGGGAGCCCTCTTCGTACCCACCTTGAACCGTCCTCCTCATACGGCGACGACAATGAGATGAATGTACCTCTGGAGATACCGAGGGGCAAAAGTGAAACCCAACCTCCAGAGATCACCCCAGCCACCTCTGTTTCACTCACCCAGGCAGAAACAATGACCCTGCCGTCCCAGGGACCTGCTGGGTCCGCTTTGTCCGACCTTTCCTCAGGGTCCGTTCCGGGGCCAACAAAGCTCCCAATTCCGGCCTCCAACCAGGCCACCGCAGCTGCCTACTGGGTCGTCGGCAACTGGAGCTCAGTAAGTTCCACCCTTACTCCACGGGATTCCACACATATCTGTGGTCGAGGCGCGGACTAATCAGAGTGGTCCTATTCTTTATTGTTTCCCTAGTTCCCTATTTGCCTTTATTATGGCAACAGACTTGGCCCGATAAATATATATTCTGTCGTGAAATTTAAGTAGACGCGTATGTATGTATGTATGTATGTATGTATGTATGTATGTATGTATGTATGTATGTATGTATGTATGTATGTATGTATGTATGTATGTATATTTGTATGAATGTATGTATGTATGTATGTATATATACATACACACACACACCACAGCCCTATCTATCACTCTATTTTTTGTGTTGCTTATCCCTTTTTTCTTTCTCTGCTTTGTCTGTGAATGAAAAACATTAGAACATTTGACGTTTTGTCATCAATCGTGATAAGACCCTGAGATGTTCGGAGTAAAGGTGACTCCAAGTGTCATTCCCTAAGCATATATTGTCGTCCCGATGCTTGATGTTTACGACTTGTATCTTGGAGTCTTTGTTTGTTTTTATGCTGGATGCATGAAGTGTGATGTGTTCCCCTGGTTCTCTGCTAGTGCTCCACCAGCTGTGGCCTTGGGGCTATCTGGAGACGACTGGCCTGCAGCACGGGTATAGACTTGGATTGTGACCCAGCCAAGAGGCCGGCGCCCGCCAGGCGTTGCTACCTGCGCCCCTGCTCTGCCTGGAGGACAGGGGAATGGAGCAAGGTCAGCTGTTTTTGGCCTCTTTGGCACAGATCGAAATGTCAGAATCTGGAAGCTTTAATTGCACATATGTCAAGTTTCCATTCAGGTGCACACATTGAACAGGACAGCCAACCTCAACAGGAAATAAGGTGCTGTGTAAATATATACTGTATATAGTTTTGTGTATATAAGATGCACAAAATAAATGAGACCATAAAAGGACTCTGTGATTTTAGTGCACAACAGTAAAACTGCCAAGGATCTAGGAGTGGCTGTTCAGCAGCTCCTTCCCATGTTTGCAATGACTCTTTCAACTAAAATAACTATTAACTGCGCCTTGCAGACTAATTTTATACACAAGATGCTGTTCCTGGCTTGGGTTGAAGGCAGGCATTGAAACACTAAAGATGTTTTGCTTGTAGGGCAGGAAAATTGGAAAATTATTCAAGGTTGTCTTATTGATTTTCTTCCCGGTAAAAACGTTTTGATTAAAATATCTCAGAACAAGGGCCATTGTAAGATGATTAACAAATGGACTTGGGTTCAGTAATGGTGGAACCCTGTTCTGCCTTAACGATGTATCCTGAAATGTCTCATAAACCCCAGTGCTCTGCGAGCTGTGGAGGAGGCGTGACCCTCCGAGAGGTCCAGTGTTTCGACATGCGCGACCCCAGGCCTCTCCGGCCATTCCACTGCCAGGCCATCTCCCAAAGGCCCCGCACACACATGCCCTGTAATGTGCAGCCATGCCTGGAGTGGTACACCTCATCCTGGGGCCAGGTGAGTCGGCACCGCCTGCACGGCGTACGAGCAGTAAACAGCATTCTGGATGGTAGGCCCCAATCCCTAGAGTCATGTCCTGTTCTGAGCTGCATGGGAAGAAATGAGGGAAGAAAAGCTCATGGTAGTCCATGTGCTTTACTTCACTGCAATAGCAATCAAAGCAATCCAAGCAAAACGATTTGAATAGCAGGTTTAAGGTAAAGGGAACTCACAGAAGAGCAGTATGAATTTTGTTTTAATATATTTTGTTTAAGGCCGGGTTACAACAGTGCACTTTTTTGACCTTTCTATTGATTAAACCGAGAGTCATCCGCTGACATCTTGTCTTGTGCGTAGTGTCGCACAAGGCATCCGAGATCGTGGGCAGGAGTGTGTTGGCATGTGTTAACGGGACTTCTCCCCCACGACCAGCATGCGTCCCTGCCAGGGTCCTTGTTCGTTTCCTTCTTGAAAATGATAACTATTGCTGACCATCCGTAAAGCTCTTAGAAATTAAAGTCACTAGTATAGAAGAAAATGTTAGTTTGAATGTGTATTTGATTGGTAACATAAATATCTATGCCATTTTGTTATTGATGGCCACATCTGAGAGAGGGTTAAGCTTTGCGGACACTTACACAGTTAATTTTGATGTCTTTAACTTATTGGACCTGTAGTATAATTCCACTTCTATGATGCTCAGACACAACGCCAATACAAGAAAAATAGTACCTCAAAGCTGCCATTACCATGAGCATAACCCACCCCCGCCCGCTCCATGTGTAAATATAAAGGGCTAAAGTAACAAATACACAACGATTCTTATTTTAAAGGGATTATAAAGTAATTGAAACATATTTATGATTATTAGATTTCTGCCATGTCTGTTCTGCTTGATGCCACTAAATTCTACACACTGCACCATTAAGAAATGTTGTACACATCTGATTTCAATTCTGACACCCAAGGTTGTCGTGTGTGAGTGTGAGTGAGGGTGAGTGCATGGATGGGTGTTTTATTTGTTTTATAAGATTTCTTCAAACTGAAGGTCTAATATATACAACAGAGTGTTTCTCTGTTGCTCTGTTTGTTATGTTGGGTATGTGGGAAATAATAACCAATCGGTGAGGATTAAGTTTATAGTCTTGCTGCGACTAAAAGGCAATATGGATATACATTTGGCATAAATCTTCTGACATTCAAATGTGGCTGAATGAATAACCTTCCTTCAGCATTCAGGGGAAGGCGTTGAAAAGCAGTGTTATCATTGATATTTATTTGTCAATCTACATATGAGAGGTTTGGTTAAGATGACAAGAAGTTAAGATCTTTTTCTTTTAAAGAAATTCAGTTTGCTTTTTGCGTCATTTTTATTCTGCTGTTGCAATGGCAACAGCGAGATGCACTGGCTGTTGGTGACACATCCAGCTGGATTGCTTTATACAAAGCACAAGCATTGAAGTCAAGCCAGGGCATATTTTCAAATGAGGTCCGACTACCACGCCTCTCTGCTGGAAGGGTCATGAATTGTTAAGACCCAACTCAATGCTCATAGACCTTTTTCAAAGAGGCATCATCATAGGATAAACACACATTCATAACACTAATTATGTGACTGCTACCTTTATGTACCACGGCATGGTCGTAAACTAAACTAGGGAAGATAAGTCTATAAGTCTACTTGAGAAATATTGCCAAAGTAAGGCTGTTTATTACAAAACAGTATGCCAAGATACAATTTGCATTACTAGCAAGTTTGACAATTCTATGCCCTCTTCATTGGTTGATAGTAACCTTCAGATGATTTAGAACTCTACTGCAAGACTTTGAACAAGATGGGGAAAAGAGAGCACATTACTCATGTTTAAGGCTCCTGCAGTGGCTCCCCCTTTATTTTAAGGTCCTTTTACCCGCATACTAATACATAATATTGTCTAATAAAGTAAACATTTCAGACTTGATAACCCCTTATCAACCAACAAGAGGCCTTAGGTATTTTGGCTGTTCCTGAAGTAGCCAACAAAGAGATGGAGAGCTTACTGTAGCTCCAAGACTGTGGAACACCTGGCCCAGTTACATTAGATATTCATGCTCTGTTGACATTTTTAAGAACCAACTGAAGACGTATTTATTCTAGCAGGCTTTTAATTAAATGTATGTTTTCATCCCTTTTTACGATAATCAAATATGGTGAAGCTATAAATATATGCATATTTGCAACGCATAAACGGTTATAACTTGTTATCACGTTGACGAAGGATCGGCTGTCTAAGATTGCTAAAAGATATGAGATATAGCAGTATACACAGTAACTCAAAATGGATGCATTCGTTTGAAGTCGGCCTATCAAGACCGCAGCCTCTCCCAAATGCTGGCCAGGCTTTAAAGGGATCACACATAATTCCTGCCCCTAACGGTTGATAGCCGCATGAGTGCTGTGCAGGAGGTCCATGATTTGAATCCAACCATGACCAATAAGAAGTGATATGAGTGACACCTGGTTGGATCCTACAATGAAACCTCATTGGAAAGAATTGCAACGCTTATTTTCTCATTCGCCATAAAGATTGTAATTTAGGTTCCAATCAAGCTCTCAAAGGAAAGCGTATCTAGCATGGTCAATTTGCATAGATATGTGCTTACCGGACACTATGTTGTGTTAGCACTCTAGCAGCATGTCTAAGTGTGTGTGTGTGTGTGTGTGTGTGTGTGTGTGTGTGTGTGTGTGTGTGTGTGTGTGTGTGTGTGTGTGTGTGTGTGTGTGTGTGTGTGTGTGTGTGTGTGTGTGTGTGTGTGTGTGTGTGTGTGTGTGTGGGGGGTAGTGCTCAGAGGTCTGTGGTGGGGGGGAACAGCAGCGCATGGTGACGTGTCCAGAGGAGGGGCAGTGTGACCAGGACCTGAAGCTTGCTCACATCCAGTCCTGCAACAGCCAGCCTTGTGCACAGTGGCTGACTGGATCCTGGGGACAGGTAAACAGCATAGGACACATGCACAAACACACGCGCATGCACAAGCACACACAAACACACACCAGCAGGGGCAGGCAGGCAGGCCTCAACACACACA
The DNA here is from genome assembly GCF_026213295.1 of Gadus chalcogrammus. NCBI lineage: Eukaryota > Metazoa > Chordata > Actinopteri > Gadiformes > Gadidae > Gadus > Gadus chalcogrammus. The sequence goes on along the minus strand of NC_079425.1, from coordinate 17,160,006 downwards.
CATTCATGCATGCACACGCAAAAACACACACATAAGCAAGTACACCCAACACATTCTCCTATACAAGGTGCATATTACCCATCAAAGTAGGCCTATGTTGGGGCCTACCTAAAAAGTTCATTTTACGACAGTGGTCATCTCTCGCAGTGATTAGCAGCTATTAAAGGGGTAGTTCGGAATTTTGGACATAGGGCCTGATTCCGAAGTGAGCATTGGTATTCTATTAGGGTGACCAGACGTCCTCTTTTTCCCGGACATGTCCTCTTTTCGAGACCTAAAAAATGCGTCCGGCAGGGATTCCAAAAACGTCCGGTATTTTGCCTCGTCGCAAAAAAAAAAAAAATATATATTATTGTTATTATTATCTTTTTATTTTTTTTTGCCTCGTCGCATATTTGTGTTTCTGGGTCTTTCACATAACCTACTAGTTATTACCATTGTATATGTCTATGGTTATTACGGCCTTCCAAGTTCTGGAAATGGTATCTCCCTTACGTTCCACCTTCTTGCGCGAGCTGACTGTAGAGAGAGTCTGTCATTGGGCGACCGATCTCATGTGCTCGTTGAGAAGGTGCCGTGTATAGTCGGAATGAAACCCCCACTGAAGTACGTAGGCCCCCCCCCCCCCCCCCCCCCCATGCCTAAACGTAAATGTAAGTTCACGGACGAACTAAAGAAAAAATACCCATGTTTTCGCCCCCCCCCCCCCCCCCCCCCCCCCCCCCCCCGCGACGAAGTGTCCTCTTTTTCACAAACTCAAATCTGGTCACCCTAATTCTATATCACTGGAGACAGTTTTCAACACATTTCATTCAGTCCTTCTAGTTGCAGAGTTCGCTCATGCTAGGCTAGCGCAAGTCAACGGGCAATGCTAGCCTGCTATTAAAAACAGTCTTACCCACTCCACAGTACACCCGAGGTAAATCAATTATAACGCCAGACTATAGATTTAAATGTCTGTGTTGATAGAATAATGTTAGAAATAAAACTAACCATGCATCGCATGAATCATCGAGGGACTACTTTCTCAGCAGAAGCGGAATTCTACTATGCGCTGGTTAGGTTTGTAACCGAATCACGACAGAAGAACGTAAACAGAGAAGCGTGGGACAGAAGCGCAATTGAACGACTAGGCAACATGATGGTTCAGTGTGCTTTTAGAAATTGTAGAAATAAACGGTACAGATGGGCACCACAAAGTTTCCACCAATTTCCAGTGCGAGATCCAGAAAGGACTCAACTGTGGCTTGTTGCTGCTGGCTTTGACATCAAAACACCGGCTCGTACATGTACGGTTCGTTGGATACAACAAATTCCTCATAATCGTCTTCAAAAGCAGATGCATCGCTAACTCCTCCAAACGTGGCCATATCTTGTTAATTTAATACGCTTGTAGAATTCCTTCGTTCACTGTACTCTGCGTTTGTAGCAATGACAGCGGCAGGTAACCTAGGTATCAGTCCGCCGCTGCCGTAGCCTACGTACAGGAATATATATATATACTGCTGCTGAGACCCCGCAATTCCCTCAAAATGCAATGCAATGCAAGGTTGGTTTTATTTCTAACATTATTCTATAAACAGACATTTAGATGTATATTCTGTCGTTATAATTGATTTACCTCGGGTGTACTGTGGAGTGGGTAAGACTGTTTTTAATAGCAGGCTAGCATTGCCCGTTGACTTGCGCTAGCCTAGCACGAGCGAACTCTGCAACTAGAAGGACTGAATGAAATGTGTTAAACTGTCTCCAGTGATATAGAATACCAATGCTCACTTCGGAATCAGGCCCTATGTCCAAAATTCCGAACTACCCCTTTAAGCCAATTCATATTTTCCCAAACTATAGGGTTAGCCACACATAAACAGACACACACACAATTTAGTTGTATCACTAAGAACAATTATTCAGAAATTCTGTCGGATGACAGCTGGCTTGGCGCATACAAAATTGCTCTCAGTACATGGTTGTGAATAATGCTTCAAAGGGATGGGCTTACAATGGTTTTTTTTTCTGAGGACGCTACAGCTCATATTTATATAGCTTATATTATATTTATACAGCTTATATAGCTTATATTATATATGGGTGAATTGGTCATAAAAGAATGAGATGGAATTAAATAAAATAAAATAAATAATTAAGTAATTAATGAATCCAGTGACTGTCAATCACAGGAAATGATTAAAAAATAGGATCAAAGACATGAATAAGCTTCAGACTTATAAGTCATTGCATCTATTTAGGGTGAAGGATATTGTTATATAGACTCTAATAGCATATGGAGCATATCAAGATATCCAGCATTGATTTGAACATAAAACAAGGAAAATTATCAATAAGGTTGAGCTTCAACGTAAACGTGACATTTAATTTGGAAGACTTCATATACACCAATATTCACCTCATTTGATTTGTAATTTGATTCATCATATTCAGTCGGCAGCCATTTCTCACATTATGTAATGTCAAAGGGACACAGAAAATCACCCTGCTCCTACTCTTGATTTGAGATGAGCCAAACGTTTCTTATCCAGCAATCTTAAAACTGAAACCTAATTTACAATCACTGATTGAAATCCTCGTCACCACACAGTCTCAGATATAAGACATGAGACACGGATCTGTTCTGGTCTGGTTCCTGATGGTCTATCTCTCTCTCTCCCCCTCTCCCTTTCTCTCTCTCTCTCCCGCCCTTTATATAAATTAAGTGGTGTGTGTTTGACCCAGACACGAATCCCCTACCGTCTGTGATGAAGGTCTACTTATTAAAGGCATCATGTATTTGCAGTGCTCTTTGCTATGTGGGGGTGGAGTGCAGCATCGCCTCATCAAGTGCGTGGACACAAGGGCAGAGATGGAGGACGAAATGGACCAGGCACAGTGTGAGCCTCAGCCCATGCCCCAAAGCACCAAGAAGTGTAACTTGCACGAGTGCGAGAGTGCCTCTTCTGGTAGGTGACGTGCCCTACACTTGAAAAAATAATTCTTACAGGGATTATTTTGTCATTGGACAGAATGCCAATGCAACTTTTTGCACAGTTAAAACATTTTTTAAGGATTTCCTACTGCCTTTATGTATTTCTTGCTTTCGTATTTGCATTGACGTCAACTCAAAGCATTTTATTTTCTACCTTTCAAAACATGCCTGAGGAGCTTCAGATTCAGATGAATATGATTTATTGAGCCTTGCGTAAATTATTTGTTACAGTTGCTCAGCTAGAGCCAAAAACCTTGCTAAGCATTCAAGAACTCCCTAATCACCATAGAAACCCTAGTTAATTATCTTTGTTTGACGACAAACAGCACTGCCTTCAAGTCATTTTTGTGGCTACTAAGAGAAAATCTCCCTTCCCAAAATTTACCAGGATTGATCCAGCACAGTTGAATACGCTTGCACAAAAGATTCTTTCATAGTCCTCACAGACATGGCCATTATATCTATTAACAAAGAACCAGCTATCTGCCTTACTGCAATATGAATGAAATGGATGACATTTCTGTCTGGGCCGGGATGAGTATTCTATTCAGAAGAATGAAGAACATTATGAAAGTGATGTTCTAGCTGAAGAATAAAATGTTTTTGATTGAATTCTGAATATTACTCTGTTAACCAAGGGAAATCCCTTGATAATGGATAATTCTAGCACTATTAATTTCTGTTTATTCATGAAACTCTTTGTGACAGAAGAAGTGTTAACCATAAAAGTTTGGAGTCTGCGTAACAGAAAATATGCATTTTGCAAGACGTAATTTTTTTTAAAAGGCTGAATACAACCACCAACAAAAATATAGATCGGGTGCGGGTAAAACCCTTTGTCTATGAGTATTTCATCTTACTTTAATTGATTGTATTACGTTTTGGATCCAAACCCTCACTCAATTCCTATTGAAGAATTTGTGGATGCTTCCAGTATTGATCAATTTCAATTGTACCTGTTATTAAAGCGACCCTCAGTGAATATCAAGCTGCAGCCTAAAAACAAAAGTATTCATTTGCAGAAATTGTAAAACTATCAACCTCTTCCATGGGGTGAACCTGCACGGGCCTCGTATATCCAGGTTTGTAAGAGGGGTCAACCCTACTCTGTCTGTCAAACTGTCAAATAATGAAGTGCATAACAGTGTGTGTGGGTGGGTGAGTGTGTTTTTGACCAACCATGCTATTTTCTGGTGGGTCAAATACGATTACTCTATTCTCGCCTTAGGGAATAGGGTGCTTTGACAGCCTGAGCCGTATATTTTCTTCATCGTTGGAGCATGGAAGGCTGGCTTATGGGATCATTGGAGCATAGTGCTCTTTAGCCTTCTTTACATTCGTTTGTACAGGGCAAGACCATTAAATTAGTTCTCAAACTACTCTTCAAAGAAAAATAAACAAACAAGGCTTCTGCATTTTACCTGTGTTTTCACAGCTAGAAAATAAGAAGAGGTTGTCATTAAAGCGTTTTCCAGACATCAGAAAAACCGTAGACAGTGCAGCCGTGTAATTTGTATTGCAGATGAATGAAAGCCACATGGCACAGAGGGTAAATGAAGCCCTCGGGCTAGCTTTGAGGCTTCTCTCCAGCATAGCCAGTGGTCAACCCTGATGCCACAGTTATTTTGTAGAAATAATCTTGGCTTTGAACTTCAATCAATACTGGGTTCTACATGCACACACTACATACTTGCATCTCATTCATATAAATGTATACTGCCTGTATACATAATATTCTATAACCTCTGTTCACATTTCTGTATTGATCTGGTTTGGTGCTGTTAGTCTTTTAAATGTATGCAGTGTAGTAGTATGAATTAAAAAGTTAACTTGGACATGACAAACTTGTATAATACTGCTCATTTATAATGAATAAACATTTACTTTTATACGCTCCTTCAGAAAATGGATACAAAGAATAATTCCCATGGAATCACTGTGCAAAATGTAATGCCTTAAAGTGATGCTAAACCGGAGGTCATTGCTAAGATAATGAATAACTAGCCCCCTACTGGGTTAATCGCAAGCCTTTGTGAAATCTAATGTATTGGCTTCAGGTCACCCTCTATCCAATGGCTTAAGAAAGAATTTGAAAGAGAGTGTAGAAGAAGGCCAGTCTTTGAAACTAAACAACCAAAACAACATCCTCCCATAAGGAGGCAGGCGCAGTCAACTCATAAGTTATTGTCACAGTTCATTTCTCTCACTAATAGCTGACAAAGTGCACCTTTGGACAAAATATTATGTTGTACATGCATGAGATTTATTGTAAACCTGACATAAAGTCCACTCCTTGCTTGCATGACTTGATTGCTACATGGCTAGCAATTAGCTCAATGGTGCGCTAGCAGAAAAGAGAACGAACTAATGTGCCTTGCATTTTTCCCTTTTTGGTTATTTAGCAGGCCCTCTTTTCCAAAAAGTGACAACTCATCTTGCTTATGGAGTTCTACAGGTAGACAGGGACCATTGGAGTTCAAACGCAGGACCATCGGGGTTCAAACACAGAACCTTTCCCCTTGAAGACATTCCAGCCCATGTCCAGTGAATGTAAAATATTCATGGGATGAAATAAAAAAAAACACATTTGTTGGATACGCTGAAGTTCAAAATGCAGTCACTCTGAGGCATGTTTAAAATTTATCAAAAGGCAACTTCAAACTGAACAGGAGAAGAGCTCAAAACAGAAAATACTAAAATAAGCAGAAGGAAAAACTATCACCTTGACCACACTCACTGACTGACTGATTAGCAGGCAGATACAGACTACCCAAACTGAATAAAAACAAGTGAATTAAAAATGTTGACCGAATACACAATAAACATATTGTTACAGGTCAGATTTAATAACAAATTTTCCAGTCTCGTCTGCACACACTCATAACTGTAGTTTTTAGGCAACCCGCAGCTAAAGAACAAGATAAGACAAGAATGGGGTCAAAACCATATACTTGAATGGTGTCAAAACCATATTTTGACACCATTCAAGTATATAAATCGAAGTGGATGCCATAGAGTTTACTACTGCGGTTATTTTTGCAGTGATCTGCAATAAAATAAACCGTAAAAGGAAACTAAGAAAATTGTGTCAACCTCCTTCTGTTAAGTCCACATCTGCTCACTTGTCCCTAATATTACCGTATTCGCATCATGCACAATGCTGTTGCTTTGGTGCGATGCACAAACTTCCTGTTTTTCTCCGGGACCTTCTTTCAAATACAGACTTTTCATTGGCTGTTTAAAATTCCCCCAGTGATTTGCGTCTTTACGCAAATCTATTATAAAATATATGACGTGATAATATATTTTATAATCTAAAGATATCTATATATTATACTATATTATTTAGATATAGAGCTCCAGGATTCCCGCCGGAGCACCCGGAGTGTACTAGAATATTTTACAGAACACGGCCAAAAGCTGTGTTCGCCTCCGGATGATATTATGAATCAGAGCCGTTGCGATACATCCACTGTAAACATTAGTGCATGGTATCGTGGCCGCAAGCTGCTCAGTGGTGTATAAATTTGATGATTTATACAAAAGACATGGTGCTCCAAATGGATTAGGAAATCATAAAATAAATAGTTTGTAATTATCCCAAAATATCCCAAACATATCACTGTTAGAGTTTATGTTCAGGAATCCGGTGAAAAGTGGTCAACAGTTAACCCATTGGAGGTTCTGGGCCTTTTCATTTGCAGTGAAAAGCCTGGTAACGATGTCCAAACAAAGCTTAACAACAAGGGCTCCAGGATAAACACCAAAGAACAGCTAAGTCGTATGGATTTTGCCTCTTGTTTCCTGCAAGCTCCTCTGTCTACTGTGCTATTTCAGGCCTTGTTACCACGTCCCCCGATACTGAGCATCCTGTTGGCTCCCGCTCCGGGAGCCGTGCTGCTGGGATGGGATACGTTGGCACAATGGTTATAAGGCGGAATAAGGTTTTACAATGCACAAAAATAACTTTGCACTTTTTTATTTATTTATTGTATTTCCACTTTTTAAGTATGGAAGCTATATGAGGAAATGTGTGGTGTCATGTCTGTCTTAAAGCTGCTGTGGCACTGTCTATCTATCTATCTATCTAATGCAGACTGAGGTTTCAGTAGGGATCGGGAATCAAGCTGGAAAACACCAGTAGAGACAGGCAGTTATGGCTGGAGCACAGCTACCTGCTGCTACTTACACATGGTATGGAAGACAAAGGGTCAAAACTAATGCTGTGTCTGAAATTGCGCACTTCTATACTTGCACTTACTTTTTTAAGAAAAACAATAAAATCTAAATTTTACAGTTGGAGTTGATTAGTGCTACACAGCGCTAAAATAAATACAGATAAATTCGATAGAAATTGATTGATATTGATAGGTATTAAAATGATGGAAGAATTATGGAAATGATCCTGCAGAAAAAAAAATACCACAGAAGAAGAACCGCCAAACTGCAAATTCATTTCCGGTTGTTTTGACAGTGCACTGTAGAAATGAGTACATACTGCGCCTATAAGTAGGTGTACTGTAGGGATAATGAAGTGCACTTGCGTAAGTGCGCAATTGCAAGCACAGCATAAGCCTCATTGTAGGCAAGTATTCCGAGTTTTGACCCTTTTGACCCGCACGCATTCTTTCTTGCACTTCCATTCATGCACAAACATGAAGTGGCTCTTGAATTTCCCGTCTGCAAAGAATAATTTAATACATTTCTTCAAGAAATTCCCCAAATGTACAGAAGCCATGTATCTTATAATTTAGTTTGTAACCTGTTGATACATGGGATAAAACAATTTGACGGATGTACCAAAACATCCCCAAAATGTAACCTAGGCCAAACCTCTTTGTGGTTGCAGCGAAAGCGGATGGGCCATATTGCATTCCAACAACTATTATTAACATGAACATAACAGAGGAAGTAAGCCTCACAACAAAGGGGGGGGGGGGGGTTACAATTTATGGTCTTACGTCTTCTTACTTTTTCCGGTCCCTCCCAGTCAGTGTTTGCAAGGTACTGATATTTGAATTAACTTGTATTCTAGTTGTCAGAGGGAAAAAAAGACAATGCAGGGAACGAGGACCAATTTAAGTTTTGTTGACGATTGACATTCAAGGATAGTCAATCTTGTAGTTTATGTGTTTGTTTGTGTGAGTGTTTGGGTTTGTGAGTGTGTGTGTGTCTGTGAGACTTATATATAAACCTTTTCTCTTTGCTCCCACAAGGCTTTCCCATAAGGCCCTCATCCTTCCTGCTACTTGAGTCACAACCCCAAGGGTGGGAGGCATATTTAAAAGTGGCCAGTGCATATGGTTGGTTTCCACGCGACGGATACAGCTGCTCCTTGCGCACTGCAGAAAATAGAAATATTTTGTATGGCAGAGCTGCTTCTGCCTTGCTCTTGCCTAGTACATTGAGTATTGTAACAACCAAGGTTTCTGGTCCATTCATCCATTTGCCCATCTATACAGAATATGTATTGTTCTCAGTCAATATTTTTTGTTTCGGCAAGAAATATCACTTCAGACTCCAGTAACAAACAGGAAACAAAATTCTATCCACATTCCAACCCCAATCAATCAATCAACATTCTCAAAAAACACAATAGTAATATAAACAGTATTGATGTCGTATTTTTCTCATTTGTGAAACCAAATCCACTCATCGATTGTACTGTCAACCATACTAGTCTAGTTCAGGGATGCAGAAATAGCTCAATGTGAATAGAGCAGAAGCCATTGTTGAATATGCATAAAGATGCTTTGATTCTTTTTCTCGTTGGTGCATGCAGGCGTCATGTTTGTGTGTTCTCTGCAATTATGTGACATGCTTGTTTTGGATATCACTGTGTAGTAGTTCTAGAGGGGCTAATTTTTTCAAGTCAAAGTCAAAGTCAGCTTTATTGTAAATTTCTAAATATGTGCCAGACAAACAGAGGAATCAAAATTACGTTGATTTCCGAACAACAGTGCAATAAAGACAAACAGGAGAAAATTAAGTAATATTTATCCTGTTTGTAATGAACTAGCTTAATCTGGACAATAAATAAGCAACAGGTTTTGCAAAGAAAGCACTCGATAGCATATCCCTCAGGTGTCTCTAGGGCAGGGGTGCCCAACCTTTTTTGACCCAAGATCTACTTTTCAAGTAGCCAACCTCCCGAGATCTACCAGCAAACCTACCTTCAAGCGGGGGGGGGGGGGGGGGGGGGGGGGGGGTGGGGGGGTAGAGAACAATTGTTGACGGGGGGGGGGTTGTATCGTGAACCTACGGACTTCAGTGGGGGTTTCATTCCGTCTGCGCACGGCACCTTCTCAACGATAATCAATAATCTTCCTCCCACTCAGGGTGAAAATGGTAGGTCTTAGCTTGTTTCCCCTCAGCCATGCCAACGTTTAGGAGTGTGTAACTACTGTTGACGGCTTTCAACTGCTGTTAACAGCACATGCGCTACCGCACGTATATGTCCCGCGCAAATTTAATTTTATTAAAAAAAATAAAAAATAAAAAAAAACTTTTTTTTTTTTTTTTTCTTCACCCCTCGCGATCGACTTGGGATCTGTCGGCGATCTACTGGTAGACCGCGATCGACTGGTTGGGCACCCCTGCTCTAGGGGTTTAATGACTGAAATGTGCAAATCAATAGAATCAATGGGGGGTTTAGGGGGGTCGGGATATGACGTAGGGTCAAGGTTCGCAAGGGGCATATAAGTGCAGCCGCTTTTGCTCTAGTTTGTTTTGGTTTGACCACAGAAAGCATTGAGGCAGAACTGGCAAACTCATCAGGATCATCTTAAATGTTGCTGCAGCGATGCATCATGTATTCCGTTGCATTGACAACATCGGCATTGATCAATGAAAGATCGGAGCATGAGTTAGGGACAACAAGAAGAAACGACGAAGAAGAAAGGCGTCGCGAACGACTGCGTTACCGGATAAAGAGAAAGTATTTTTCTGCTTCATTTCACATCTAACAAACACTGGGACAAATGTAGGTGATTTCTGTGTTTAACTGAGAGAACAGGGAGTTGAAAGCCGGGACCCTATAATGTTCAGCTTCTTGTTGTAAATAATAATAATTTAAAAAAACATTTTCTATATGCGCTTGCAGCTCTGAACTAATTTATTGTAATTTATTGAATGATTTGTACTTTGAGGGTTACGATAAGAAATATCATTTGGCGTTCACCACGAATGACTCAAAAGCAGTGCCAACAATTAAATATTTTGTTTACCATTCAGCGAACAAAAGGAAACGGGCTGATTATCATTTAGGTGGACACACAATGACATGCAAATGTAGACAGAAACATCAAACGTCATCAACACTTCCACTCAAATGGTGTGAAATGCCAACTTTCTACTCCCATTCACATATAAGGTAATTAACATTTCCGGATATGTCGTTCACATATACTGCCCGTCAGGAGAAGAGCTGGCTAATAGCAGGCTAGAGTAGACACTTTGAACTCTTTTATCGGGCTACAGAATTATCCAGCCATTCTCCTCGCGCTGTTGATCTCTTCCTTTTTCTCTTTTCAAGAAATAACACAACCTTGCTTGAATGTCAGACGCTCTAGAGAGTGATGCCTTATTGTACTTCCACCTCTTCATTTGTTATCCCCGGGTCATCTTCAGCGACTGTTGAAATATATATCTGTTGTAAAAAAAATACAGCAGTGGCCTAATGACTCACAGCTGTGTGGCTGCAGCATGGCTGGCTGGGCTTTGTGGGACTCAAACAATCTCATCACCACTAATTGGTTTCATCACAGGTTTCAACGTCTGACACCGTCTTTCACCATGTGTGAAATGAATATCTATTTACCTGTCTGTCTCGCTCTCGCTCTTTCTTTCTTTATTCGTTCCATTCTCTGTCTATATTTTTTTTCTTAAGTATATTTATTTGTGTTGCAGGGATATGTCTCTCTCTCTCTCTCTTTCTCTCTATTTCTGCATATGTATATTTACGGCTGCATATGTACGGTACATTAATGCCGCTTTTCCACTGCATGGTACCAGCTCGACACGACTCGACTCAGCTCGCCTTTTTTGCGTTTCCACCGCGAAAACATGGATTCTGGTACCTGAAGTGGCTGCTTTTTCTAGTACCGCCTCACTCTAGGTTCCAAGCGGCTGAGCCGATGCTAAAAAGTGACGTCGCAGACGGCCGGCCACTGATTGGCCAGTGAGTGTGACGAAGTCACGAGAGCGACATGGCAACCATGCTGGTAACAGCCATAGCAGCGCCGCAGCCAACATATTCCACTTCTTCAACATGCCAGCTAATAATACGAACACGAATACCATCGCATCGATGTTCTCCATTGTTGTTATGTGGGTTCTGTCCATGTGTGGGTTACGTAGGTGTTGTTTGCGTCGCGTACAAAAATACGTCACGGCCCTTTCGCGCAGCCGACCCCGCCCACGTCCCGGAGGTACTATTTGCGGTGGAAAAGGACCCGCGCTGCTACCGTGTCGAGTCGTGTCAAGTCATGTCGTGTCGAGTCGAGCTACATGTGCGGTGGAAAAGCGGCATAAGGTTCAGTTCTGTTAGTGGGTTATGTAACCTCTTTCGCTCTCTCTCTTGTCTCTTTATACATCAGGTGTAGTCTGTCTTGGCGATCAGCTGACCTTCCGTTTCTGCCAGACTCTGCATTGGCTGGGCCGTTGTCGCCTGCCAACTGTACAGGCACAATGCTGCAGGACCTGTGGCCAGCGTTCCCGTGGCCAAGGCCGCACGTCTCACCGTTGAGGCAAGACGTTAAAGCACGTGGACTAGGGTCTCCCGGAGCACCAAGCTGAATTCCACAGACTCAATCTGTTCTCTGACCCCCAGACCCCTCGAGGCTTCGTCTACAGCCTCATGCATTAGGCATGAAGTTGTTCACGCACACGTGATAGGTGTGCAATTACTGTGTACCATGTTTACTCCGTGGCTTTTTGTGAGTCCTGTTTAAGAATAGTAGTGTATGGTTGCCTCGAAGGGCCCAATCAGGTGCTTTCTGTACCAATGCTTAACAGTAGAATAACAAGCTGTGGAGACAGATTACATAAATACAAAAAACGACATGAATGCAGTTGTTTGTGTATTTCGCAGCATTGACGTTTGAAAGGTTTGCTCTCTGGGTATTTCAAATAATTATATTTGACTCTATTTTCTGCATTACAGCATTGGAACTAATGTAGCCATCTCATTATTGCAGTGAGCAGTTGGAGTAAGCAACTCAACCTGGGTTATTCAGCAAAGTGGTTCTACACAATATGTGGTACAGGTCTTACGGCACAGCCCACAGATGTCTCTAATGTATTTTCAAAGCCTTCAAGAAGCGGCTCCATATGTTTGACTTAATGACTTATAGGGTATTTTCTTTGCATGGTTTTCCTAAATGGAAATGGAAAAATGGTGCTGCATAATACCATTTTGGTGCTAAAGAGTACTAAGCCTTGGTTTGGCCTTTCATCTACTTGAATATTTTTGTCTTTTACTATTCAATTGTTACTAACTGTCCAACCTTAATAGGATATTGATTATTCTGAAGCAATTACAAAATAAATATAAGAATAACAATACAATATCAAAACGCTGTCACTATCCAAAATATGCGTTATGTTCTCAGTTTTTACAAAAGCCTCAAATCAAATTGCCGACTCAATCAACACGTTTAATTTAGTCATTTTACTTTTTATTTATGGAGCTCTTTAAAACGAGGTAATTACAATCAGCACAAATTTTTTGTTTCATGTCCATCAAATAATCATCATTCATTCATAACAATCATTGGGTAACCTTGGTTCCCACCAATAACCCACTTAATTGTGAATAACTACAGGTAAATTATCATTTATTATATTGAGTAATTTAATTGTGTTGTTGATTTGTGTTACTGAGTTATTAATATTTACCAACTTAGAAACAACTGGAGATTGATATTTAATAGCAACATGTTAATTTAACTTGTTGACATTCATCTAAATGGGTCAATTATGCATGTGGTTGCCAGTGGTTAATTCACACTTAATATTAATCTGCTTCTATGATGACAAGAGCACTTAAAAAAAACAGCATCAATAACCTTAGAGTTCAATATCTGCCTATTTGAGGATTGGAACCCGAATGATTTTTTTTTTGTATGCAGCTGCATTTGTTGTGACCTTGAAGCCACTAGGGAAAAGGATGAAGTTTGTAGAAAATACACTACAAATCTGACAGACTTTTACATTTGGTAAAAATATGGACAATCAGTAGTTTAGTATTATGAAAACATTTTTTTTAACAGATAATGCAAAATCTTTTCTCAGGTATTTGGACAAAAAACACACTTTTTTGTGGTTATTTTATGTCATGCCTAATATGGAGAGAGTGAGGCCTTTTGCCATATACTTGCCACAGATCTTTTATAAACACATTAAAGGGTTCTCTCTGCACAAATTTACATTTCTCAAAACTGTCTTCAAAAACTCAAAATAAATCACCTTTAGTGGATCTAACTAACTTTATTTTTTCCTTAAAAATTCCATGGCATGCTATTTTATGAATGCTTTTATATAGCTATTAGTGGGCTCCTAATACAGTACTTGAAGACATTCAAGAATTTCAGCCTTGGTGCAAAATTACAGCCTCTACGAGCCAGTCCCACATTGAGCTTTCCTTCAAACGTACCGTTTTTTAGATGCGGGTCAAGGAGGAGGGTGGGGGTGTGGCCCTGTGCAGCTTGTGGCCACGGTACCATGCGCTCTGTTTACAGTGGATGAATCGCAATGGCGAGGCGCACACAGCTTTTGGCCTTGTTCTGTAAATATTCTAGAACACTCTGGGTGCTCCGGCAGGTGTCCTGGAGCTCTATATCTAAATAATATCATTTTATACATAGATATCTATATCATAGAATATATATTATCATCACAGCCAAAACGACGCAAACGACTGGGTCTGGTTCTTCCCCATCAATCTGAAGTACAGTCTGAACCGCGACGTGGAAGAGAAAGGGATTGTTGCCGTGTGTGGACTCCCGGTACTTCCACAACGAGGCTCGTAGTGGGGGTTATCTCGGCCATTGTTGAGAAGGAATGGGGGGAAAGGAACGTTGGCTTTGACTCCCTGAAGTCCACATTGAACCGCAACATGGCCGAGAAAGGGATAGTTGCCCGGATTGTCTCCCGCCGGGGCTCCTCTGCAGGGGCTCCTCTGCAGAGGCCCCTCCGTCGGGGCCCCTCTGTCTGGGCCCCTCTGCTGGAGTACCGGCGGATATCATATTACGTAGTTATACTACATTCTGGTGTGACACTGGGTTTAAGGGACGTGTTTAGTTTGAGTTTGTGAGGGGGTCTGCTGCAAAGATCTGATCATTCTGATTATTGTTTTGACAAATCCACTACTACTGCATTGTGCAGCCCGCCCCCCCGTCTTAAGTCGAAAGAAATCTCCAGATTGAAATGCATTGGTTTAATATTGAATTAGTTAGATATTGGAATATCTATTATATATGTATGGGATATTGCCCGACGAGGTGTCCATTATCAGGAATTATGGACGCCGCGGAGGCATGAACCGTCCGACGCGCAGCGCGAAGTCCATTAATTCCTGATAATGGACACCTCGAAGGGCATTACCCCCTTATACCACGGTCACTTGCCAAAGAAAATAAATTAAGACTACAATACAATCCAAATATAACGTTTTTCACAAGCCATAACTTTGTTTCCCTGGCAACGCCTGAGGGTTTGACTAATTCCTGCAACAACCATTACCCTCACGTAAGGATCATATGCAACTGATCGTGGTTCACTACTCCACTAATTAGGACGGACATTAGCTACGACTTGGCAACGGGAGGTATTCTAGTCCGTCGGCTTTGACTGCGTTCTTGTTGCTACGGTTAGTCATTTTTGAGACGGGCTGATACGATACGCCAGCTTGCACATTAATTGAGGGTTATTAATTAACGGTGAACAGACAATTTGACTGGAACTACTTAGCAGGTGTCCGTATATCAGGAGTTAATGCACACCCTGCAGCCAATCAGAATCGAGCATTCCTCCATACCGTGTTATAAATATTTATATAAATATAAAATTATTTAGTTATAATATAAGTAGAACATGTAGCCTTTATAAAATCGCTACAACAAGATCTGTATCTCACCATTGACAATGGAGGAAGGCATTGTTGCCGAGGCGTCACCGCCTCGGCAGAGGGCAGTGAGGCTCCGGCGGGAGACAATCGCGGGCAACAAACCCTTTCTCCTCCATGTCGCGGTTCATGTAGGCTACTTCAGGGAGACAAAGCCAAAGTTCCTTTCCCCCAATTCCTTCTCAACCATGGCTGAGATAACCCCCACTACGAGTCTCGTTGTGGAAATACAAGATACGTCACTGAACCCGACATGTTATGCTCCAACACCAACAGCAGAACAGTAATCCATATAACAAAGAAGTGTTGCATTACAGTGTTCCCCCACGCACACACACATGTGGCGCTCGCACGGTCGTAGCTCATTGTCTCATTGGCAGGCCAAATTCTCTGGGCGGCCAAAGCAGAGAAAGGGGAGTTAACATGTCCCCGGATAACGACATTCAGGGAAATGTCCAAATCGGTGGGAGCAGGATACCTAGTGCTCGTTTTACACCTAACGCCATTTCTATACTGGGGAACCATAGGCAGGCTAGGGGAACTCATATTAATGTTAGAAAACCTCATAAAGTGAAATGTTCATGCCATGGGACCTTTAAGTAGAAATAGTCCTAATGAGCTTCCAGATTTTGTACAGGTTCGTCTTAATTCACAGTTGTGGTGATTCTACCAAAGTAAACAATAGAGAACATTACAAAGCAGATTCACATTCACTCAACCTGAATTTGCCTGTAACCTATAGCCTCTTCTAATGTTTTTTTCGTTTTCTCTATTGTACTTTTTCTAATAGAAGCTAGTTATTTGGCTTGCACTGAGGTGTAAAGACAATGTAAAAGGCTTGTACAGTGCTTATTAACAGGTGAAGTATACTGTGAGACAAAGGGCTTACCGTGTGGTAAGCCATGCAGTAAGCCATGCAGTAATGGGTGACGTTAATGTTTCTTTATCAGTTATGTTTAATTGTTTTTTCAGCATTGCACTAGCCATGTTTATACCACTCTTAATAAAGCAAAATGAAATGTTTGGTAATAAAGCATGGAATAATTTCAATGTTTTATTAAAACGACAATCATATGCATATTATTATACAGCAGTTTTACTTGTCTCTCAATTTCACTTTTATTGAACTTTTCATTTATTCACATAATAACTTGTTTTAACGTGCCACTATCAATTTTTTTCGATTATAAATAATTGCAACTTTTGGATGTTTGGATCCCTCTGTTACATGGTACAAGTCATGAAGTAAATCATATTACACATGATATCTAATACAAGTTGTGTTACATGGTAAAACTCACAGCTGGAACATGGAGCCTGTGCTCCACAAGAACAGAACTCAACTCAGTAGTCAACAGGTGGAAGAGTCATCATCCGGGTGAACTCTTCATAGTTGACCGTTCCATTTGATTTGACATTTGCTTCCTTGAACAAATCATCCACTAAAAGCAAGATAAATAAAACATAAAATGAATTAAGTACAACTGATTGTGCCTATAAACATGGATGGCATACTTTCATTAAAAACACGGCAATGGCTTGCTTCTAAACGTCAATTTCCCACAATCAAACGGTTATCTCTGAGCATAGAAGAACCCCAAATGAATATCTGATCTTGAATACAATTCATTAAGTTCACTTCCAAAGCTCTTTCACAAACAAAATTCTCCACATGGCCCCATTCATTGTGTAGACAAGTCCTAACTTTTTGGCAATGAGTGTGTGAGTTCAATCAGTAAGTTGACTTTCGTTGTAACTTTCTATTGGGGGAGATTTTTATTTTGCTGATGACCAATTCAGCGCTACTGCAGACAGAAAAAAAATTGTCCCATCTCTATTATCGATGGTTTTCCATGGGTTTGTTTTACCCAAGTCTCGAAACAATGAACACAATTAAAGCTAAACAATACTGGGGCACCCACCTTCTTTGTTTGTGAGTTTCTCTCCTAGTTTGGTGAGTTTGGCCCGCAACTCAGCCGCCTGGATGTAGCCTTTATTCTGCTTGTCGGCCATCTTCAAGGCCTCCAGGATCTCTGTCTTAGGGTCCTCCTGCTGCATCTGTCTGTGCATCATGGTCAGGAACGTAGAGAAGTCCACCTCGCCCTGCTTAGCTAAGCAAGGACACAACACAATACACAGTCTAAAAATCTTTGATTCAGTATTAAAGTCTGCGCCATTGCATAGGTTAGATACATTATAAGGTCCAGGTCATACATTTCCATGCTGCTGACACCAACAATTTATCATTGTTGAATGATATTATTTATTCATTCAATCAATGTATGGGTTTTTATTTCTGGCAGGAATTTACAGTATTACATTAGATTAATTCAGGACGAAGCAGAACTGAAGTTTTTTATGAACCACTTTGAACACTTCTATGCTTGGACGTCTGCCTCGTCATATAGGGAGTACATGAGTAATTATCGCTTGTGTAAAGTTTGGCACCAATCCTTTACCAATTTTGTGAACTTGGAGATGTCTGTCGATTTCACTGAAAGTAGGGCTTGTCCCGAGGCTGCGCATCACTGTGATAAGGTCCCCGGCCTCAATCTTGCCCTTCTGTTTCTTGTCATACAACGAGAAACATTCCTTGAACTCTACAGATGAGAAAGAATGACGGATGAATTTCTAGCCTTGAATGAAAGTCATCCAAATGATTGTCCCGATAGGAAACAAAAAACAATGACATTCAAAGCACAGATGTCGGACATTTAGAGCAAAATAATATATCTGGCTTACCATTGATTTGAGCTGGAGTGAAAAATTTTGCCTAGGAGGGGGGGTAAAGATGACCTAATCATTTCACCGGTAAGTGTTTTAAATTGAAAGTGTTCATTTAAATTGCATGAGCATAAAAACAATTAACTTTTGATAGAAACAACCTATTCCTCTTACCATTTTTGCTGCCGAAGGCTGCGTTTCCTTACAGTGAACCGTGACTCACCTGTCTCCACCTGTGCTCCAAAGTCCACTAGCTGTATGCCGTTGTGTAATTCAATAGCCGTTGCTGTGGTAACGGAGATCTACCCAAAGTTTACAGCCCTTCTCCGTTCTGCCCTTAAAGCTGTATTAACACGATAAGAACTACTTGCTTCTACTTTATATAATCTAATTACCACCGTAAAATCACCACCACTCTGCAAAGAATAAGAAAATAAATGAATTCTGAAACGTGAATTTATTTACAACGGTTACAAAAATCGTTCAACAGCTTTATAGGCAAACAAACTTGTCCCAATATTCACTGTTTTCAAACCAAAAAACCAACTATGATTACATTTTTAGCCTAAATTTCCAGTGTCTGATGACGTTGCTTTGTTAAATGTTAGTATTACAAATATTAAAACAGTCAATTGATTTTAAGAGACAACATTTATTTATCTAACAAGATTTAAAAAAATCCAGGTGAGAAGCCCTGAACTTTCAATTTCACAACCTCTTCTCAAAACCCCAGACATCTCAAACCAAATGGGGGGGCAGCAATATCCTGGTGGAATCATTATCTTTGCCACTCCCTTCAAAGAATATCTTCCTGTCAAGCATTATGCTTCACGACTTTGATTGAGATTGACACCAATAAAAAGCCTGCACAGAAGACCATTTAGAGTCCATTAAAAATGTTAAGGAAGAACAGCACAAAGCGGGTACAGTAACCACTTCAATGTGTGGATGCCTATCCAAACATTGGTGAGATTAAAAGTTTCACCAGTAATTAAACTGTAAAACTGACCATCAGTGGCTATCTTTGACATGCAATGAGTAGTAAGACCAGGGTTCTGGGACGTAAAGGAGTCCTGGATACTTTTTTCGTAAATCTGGGTCGTTCCACAGATAGGTCACCCAGACAACAACCAGTACCATGGTACCAGTAAAACTCCCTAACAAAAACAGCCCATTGATGTCTGGCCTTAAGCCTTTACGCTGTTGCAGCATTACCATGGCGACCATGGCCACGAATGTGAGCAGAAAGAGTTCAAAGATCTGCCCTTCAGTCACCAAGTACCTGTTGTGGGTAAAGAGAAACGTATTGTATTAGGGATGGTGAAAAATAATTCATTATCGATTCATGGAAGTATCACAATTCTTTGTTTCCACAGCACTTGCATCGTCAGGACAGTTCACTCAAAACATGGAATCTCTCAAAACAAATCGTCATATTGTATCACAATATTTATAGAATAGGCAATATTTCATTATATTATCAGGAACCTGCTGATTCCCGTCGGTAAAGATATGTCCATAAGGTTTTTGTGTATTTAACTTTAAAATAACGGGGGAAATTAGGGGTGTATACGCAGTGTAGGCCAATATCAAAACATCAAGGCCATTCCATTTCATAGGAGGATGATATCCAAACAAGCCCATACCAATAAAAAGGAGGGGGATTAGACATGAGGCCATGAACTCGATTATTCAACTAAGACCTGCAGCCAATACCGTTCGTCATGAACACAATATCTGTCCTTTTGTCAGGTGAAGATTTATTTCTAAACTCAACTTGAAAAATAACAGTGTGGAGAGCATGAAACATTATCAGACTGACCAATAGTACAGAGCACTGGGTCCCAGTAACAGCCAACCAGAGAGGGGGATGACGTTTTGTTCTTTGGTTTTCGTAAAACATCCAGTGAAATAGAGGAAGAAAATAAGAAAGTAGGGAATATACCTAGAAAACATATTGGATTGATTAGAGACTACATTGTTGAACGATGATATATATAGTATAGCTGTTTATGCCCCTTTATAAAACACCAAATTGAATACATTTCTTTATTCCTATAAATCTTTTTCATATTGTTCTATAAAATTGTCACCAGATTCAAAGAAACCAATGTCGACCACAGTATAACACTATCTTCTGTAGCTACAGTAGAGCAAAGTCCAATACAGAATGTCCAGCCTTCTCGGCAAAGCCTTTTTATTACTTTATCTTTCAAATGTCACTTCCTCCTCTTTTTATGATCGGCCAATGTATTTAAGGTGAACATAATATGATCTTAGGATGTTCAGTTGGTCGTTCATCAGTGTTAAACTTCTGTTGTTTTTTTTAATTCGCACAGCTATTTCAAAAGGCAAAGCTGCCTAACACATGACAAAATCTCCCCCGCTAAGCACACATGTAAGATTAACTCTGCTCTCTAGACTTGACTTATACAAAGCCTGGCTCTTACTTTTTAGAAGTATTTACAACTTATGGAGTTCACATTTAAGGCCATCATCTGGAAAGCGTTTTAATACTGGCCAAACTTAAACTAAATCACAATGAGGCTTGATCTAGCCTTAACTTCAGCCTCTAGCTCTGATATAAAATATTCTTGGTTGTTGCATTTCACAGTTATATATTATAACCAATGTCTCAGGTTGAAAAAATGCCAATTTAGAACAAAAGAACAATTACCCGTAATTAGTTTGTAGTGTTAACTGGCTTGAAACAAGACAAATCATATCCTTAGCGGGTTATGCACACATTCTCGAATTTGCATATCCAACATGCTAATTGAGACAATGGTAACAAAAGGGAATCACAGCCTAGCAGGGCTGCTCCCACAAGGTATTCACTGCATTGTCTGAGCTGCCCTCAAGCACTGTAAGCTGCTTATAAAATAAATGGAACAATGGATTGTGACAGCCCTTTTATAACTCAGAGACTTTCATTCGGGCAACAAAATATTAAAGTGTAATCTTTTAGATTTTGCAATCCTTTGTTTCATCATTACAGATTCAAAGTTGTTTATAGAGACGTTCTTCTCATCAGCGTAATGAATGGAGGTTAGGCTTGAATGGTATATGTATGTGGTGGGGTATGCGGTCACTGCTACTAAGACCTCCGTAATAGCAGGATTCTCCTCATCGTGAACACGCATGTGTATGTACTTTGATGAAATTATACAACGGATTGAAATAATGGTCTTTGATTTGCTGCCTTATTTCAGAGTCTAAAATGAACGGCCCACAGCAGAGTATTTATTTAGGATTACTGGAAAGGAAAGCCGTACCATTTCTACAGAATGAATCATCTAATTTCATCTGACAGTGGTGTTCTTCAATGGAATCTTGGTCAGACAGCATCACCTACCACATTAAATGTCCCAGCTGCTCGTCATAGTAGTACAGTAGCTCAAATGAATCAATCTAGGGAAAAATTATAATAATTAGATTGAATCATAACGGCATGGACAGCCAAGTGACAATCAATTCGAAAACAAATACAATAATAATCAATAAGCTGTAAGTAGCTGAAGATTTTCTGTTGTCAATTAGGTATCGCCCATTTTCTCTGTCTTATCCAATAGTGCCACCTATGGTTGCAATGGCACTCTTCTCAATGTTTTGAATCATCTCTCCACCTTGTAACAAGCGTAAATCACTTGACAATCAAGCTTTTCAAGAGATTATGGGATATGTACTCGTACTACATCTGGGCTCCTCATGCACTGGCAAGGATTTCAATCTATCATGTGCCTGGCTGTATCCCATAAACTCATGAACTGGCAAAAACTTTTTTCGGCAGCATAATTTACTCTTAGTACATCTATGTTTTCCTTGCTTCCTTCTTCATTCCTATAATTTTATTTTTTCACTCTTTGGTTCTGGGTTCCATCACTGTACAAATAAAAGCTGCATCGTTTCAGACTGAGCAGAGCAATCAACAGTTTCATGAAAAGGAGAGGCGGCATACCAGTGATGCAGGCTTCAGGTCTTTGATGATTGGGTTCTCCCTGACGGACAGGTGGAGCTGATACCCACTCAGGAGCAGCCTGTGGTTGATGGAGTCCCCCACAAGGTGGATGCTGGCCCCCATGACGAGTGTGATGATGCAGAGGTAGACCGCCGAACGAGACAGCACCTTAGGACTGCGCTCCACCAGCTGAACAAACACCAGTATATTATTGTGGTCCAGTTTAACAAGAGATCCAAAGCCGTGCTGGCAGGGTTTCAAATCTGTAAATCACTGGATGAATGTTGGATGTTTTATTTATGGTTTGTTATATGTTGTGTAGAAGGACTGCGTATAATAGTGAAAGGACATACCTTAAGCAAGAGGATGGGAGTGATTACATTGTAGGCCATGTGGAAGTAGTCTCCAGCACTGGGCTTGTTCAGGGGAAACCATTCTAGTGGAAGGACAATCTACGATGTAACATTTATGTTAACGAAGTAATATAAGGGGAAGAAACACAAAAGCGTTATCATGGCGATAAGACATGGCAGTATGTTTTATATTTTACCATGATAATAGGCCTTCCGAAGTCTAAGATCCAGTTCTCCAGGGTAAGCCATAGCCATAGGTCCAAATGGAACTTTGGACTCTTTTCTGATGACGCATTTTCTCTGGAAACAATTTTTCTGTCAAAATATTTTATTATTAGCATTAGTATTATTTTCTGTGGTGAACAAAAATGCAACAGGCAATATTATTCTGCATCCCATTGACCACAACTCTGTGTAGTTCAGTTGACTTGAATAATGCAGTTCATTTGACAGTGTCAGCCACTGTGAAATTGCTTCGAGAGGTTTAAATTGACCTGAAAAGAAAAGTCCCAATGTTTGAGTAGCATTCTGTGTTGTCGTTTTCTATATTGTAAACTTTTGTGAATCATACATTTTTATCCTCTGTGGTCGCCAAACCGTCGATCGCGTACGACTGGTAGATCCTCGAGACTTTCCCTGTAGCTCCCACGAATAATAGAAAACTACATAGGCATACACAAATAAAATATGCCTGATTAATGTTCAGTTTTGCAAGCTTCTCTCACTCGCTTCTCTCACTCTCTCTCTCTCTTGATCAGTGATGGAAATAACGGTGTTACTTTTATCAGTAACGAGTATTCTAATAGATTATTCCTCCATCATTATAACGCCGTTACTGTTACTTCCAAAAAATGCTGCACGTTACTATAGTTGTAGCAGTTTTTTCATCAGAAGAACTGATCTCTCTCTCAATCTCTCTTTACAGATCTTCCTCTGAAGAACTTTTTCCGTCTTGTTTCTTTCGACTGGGTTTTTGGATTGTAGGTGCCGTTTAAGTAGTAAACGATTATTAATGCTACTTTAATGGCACAGACCATCCAAAACTAGAGTGGAAACTAGATGGAAAAAGTGTGTAGTTCAAAAACGTGACGCAGCTTTTACTTCTTCGCCACCTACAGAGTGTAGGTGTTATTTCCCATAGACATTTGAAAGAGGGAACCAGGAGCCTCGGAGGCGGGACTTATTCTTCAGAGGTCTTGACAATCGCATTAATGATTAGGAATGGGTGAGGTGTCGGACACACAACGACACAAGTGAGTCAACAAGAAAAAGGAATGGCGAACCCA
Organism: Gadus chalcogrammus; assembly: GCF_026213295.1. Taxonomy (NCBI): domain Eukaryota; kingdom Metazoa; phylum Chordata; class Actinopteri; order Gadiformes; family Gadidae; genus Gadus; species Gadus chalcogrammus. Next base: position 17,136,581 of record NC_079425.1, on the reverse strand, counting down.
AATAAACTAAAAATAGTCTTCCTTAAATGGAAGTATAGCCATTACTTTTCCCTCCTAGAAATTCTTGGAACAGGTGTAATCGTGAAATGCACATTATACCCTGGACTAAGTGCCTCTCCACGTCGGTGTCAAGTAATTCAAACATCTGTCAACGTTGCATTCTTCGCCATCGTCCTCTGGTGTAACTCTTATCTCTGACAGACAATACACCCCCATAAACAACTACGAATCCTCCACTCCTCCCCATGGTTTCGCCCGTTGGTTCAGTGCTTGGTCCCCTTCTCTTCATCTTGTATATCTATCCTCTTGGACAGATCCTCAGTTTCAACTGCTATGCAGAGGACCGTCACCTTTACCTCCCCTCCAAGACCATAAGCTCAGCCACTAACTTCACCGTCTACCTTACAGACGTACAATCATGATGCCACCGAACTACAATACATGGAATCCTCATCTTCTGCCCAAATTCCCTAACAAACACTTGCCAGGCCTACTCACTCAATATTAAATGAGATCCCTTCAACCCAGGTCCGCAACCTTGGAATCATGAACCCCAGCCTCTTGTTCCGTCCTCTCGTCAACCAGGAACCATTCTTCCACCTTAGGATCACTGCCTGCCTCTAATGTCCCCGGTCCTTTGCCGCTGCAGAAACATTCATCCATGCCTGCATAACTTCCCAGGCTTGATTATTGCGACGGCATCCTCTGCGGTTCACCAAATACAAACCTCAATTTCAATACGTCCAGATCCACGCTGCTCACATACTCACCTCGACTGGCTGCTGAGATCACATCACCCGTTCTTCAAAACCTGCACTGGCCCAATGGTTAAATACAGGATTCCCTTTAAAATACTATACACCACCAACAAAGCCATTAATAAACTAGCCCCTCTCCTCTCCTCCTCTCCCCCACCAAACCCCTAACCGATTCCTCAAATCTGGACGCTACTACACTACAAATGATCAGGACAAAGCACCGGACCTCGGGCGACAGTTCCTTTGCAGCGACCGCACCCTCTTTCTGCATGCCCTCCCCTACCTCATCCGACAGGCTCGAAACCTGCCATCATTCAAACTGACCATCAGAACCCAGCTTTTCAAGCTTGCGTGCACCGTTCCCTTCACTCCCCTCCCTCCGTTTCAAAATTCAACTCGTTAAACGACCTACATGTCTTTTATTCTTACAGGTACCCATTATATGATTTTATCCTGTGTGTTTAATGTGAGGTGACTTTGAATACCTAGAAAAACACTACACTATTTGAACGTTTTCAAATAAATAACATTGGCGACAATAATACGAACCAACATAAACATAAATTGTCTTTTGAATGGTTGTTCTGGGTCCTAACACCTATCAACTGAATTTATTTTCAACATGTATTTCCAATACAGTAACGCACATGTTTCAATATTGTGTTTTTCTTTTACCCGTGGTGGTCAAGTTATTCATTTTTATTCGCAACCTGAAATTTTTAATTACAATATTTATATGTGTGCATAGCACAGACTAGTGAGCTTTCCGGTTCAAGAAATATCCCAGGGTTTGTTTCTGGACTCTACAACTTTTGCAGGGGGATTCCTGTGGGGTAGTAGACCCTCTTTGCTGCTGTAGGTCAGATAACCAACCAAAAGGGGGTGCAATGCAATTCCACTGTGTGATGCATGCATTCTGCTGCTATGGTATGGTTGGCAAACAGAACATCTGGATTGACAACGACCAACATAACGGGTATGGTGCCCTTGCCAGATGTTGAAATAGACGCGCACAGTATTATTAGGTTATTTATTGAATTAAATAACCTAATTGAGTTCAACCTACAAATTCATGAAGTTTACGTTCATTGTTATTGATGTCAATGTTGAATACATGGGTAGGACAGTTAGGGGCTAGTTTAAGGAGGGTGATGGTGGACCCGTAAAGGGTTCGTCTATTGATCATCAATTTAATTGACACATTTTAGAAATAGAGATACACGGATAATAAGACTTACTAACTTCCCCTACTACATGGTTTGTTCGGAAAAACTATCTGCAAGCACATACCTATTTTGCGTTGAAGTCTGGATATTATTGGTTTGGCGTTTTCGAGTAGCTTGCATTGTTGTAACCGTATTCTACCTTTGCTTACGTATTATCCTTGTAGACGATTAAATATGAACCATTAAATGTTGTTATCTTTCACTTCCGTGTTGCAGTACCGGCACCGCCCCCTACAATCACGTGCATCCAATCACGGGATCTCTTTTTGCGCTAGCGGCAGCAGTCGAACATTTAAGCCATGAGTGCCGTTGTTGTGCCGAAAAGTGATCAGCTGCCAGAAAGTGATTTCAGCCGCGGGAGCGCGCACAGCCTGTTAAAGGCCTAAATACACCGGCGCCGCAGCGCAGCGGCGCGCATTTTACGCGCGTCAAAAGCACGCCCCTAGCACCAACAGGAGGCGGCGCGACGGCCGCGCTGCAGTATAAAGTCACCTGTCAATCAACCGCAGCATATAGACGGAACGCAATGGGTGAGTAGCCTATTGTAGCCTAGTTTATTTATTTTCCATCTTTTTGGCTGAATAATTAGAAAAATGTATAATCTACGCAGTGAAAGTATGTTTTCAAGCATCAGAACAACTTAGTTTGTAGGGCACTTTATCGTTTTATTTACTGTCATTTCTTATTTATTTTATATTTTGCAATTATTCATCTACTGCATCAACAATCTCAATAACTGCAGGACCTTCTATTAAGCCTTTTTAGTATATAGTGCAGTCACCTTTTAAGGCCAATTGTTATTGTGTGTATTTATTGTATTGAGCTCCTGGATGGCTTTATTGATCCCCATTGGGACCAATACAGTATCTATCTATCTATCCATCTATGTAGCCTTAACATAGCCACACATTTACATGTATGCAGCCAGTAGTTATCCATTTTAATTGAGCAAGCTCTTTTACATTTTATTGAGGTTTTTTTATTTCAACAGAACAAATAACTGTTGCCAGACAGAGGGGGGCTGCCCTTCTTCTCCTGCGCTGTAGGCGGGCAAGGAGAAGACGAAGGGTTTGGGTGCACCCCATCAATGAACGGAGACAAGAACAGGGGGTATGCCACAATCTGGTCCAGGAGCTCCGTGCAGATCCTGAGAGGCACGCCAATATTTTAATTCGCCACTAAGTGTGCAATGGCAGAACCGGTGCAGCCTATATGATGACCTATAATCTAGTTATTATCCCTCTCTGGTATACTCTTTTGCATATATATATATATACTTTTTTTTGATCCCTCGGGATAAATACAGTGATGTTATTGCTGTGCTGGATTCAGTAGCCAGTGTATTTTATTTGAGTGCTCGAGACACTTAATGTTATTTTTCCTTAAATCCAGAGAGACAGTTAATACATGATCTGATACCAGAGAGACAGTTAATACATGAAAATGCATTTTTTAGCTTTGCCTGTGTTTTCTTTTACTTATCTATTTTATTGTATGAGAATGTTTCTATGTGAAGCACTTCATCTGTCTGCTTCATGCATGAAAAGTGCTATATAAATGAAGTTGCCTTGCCTTAAATAAAAATATATATATTACAAGTAATCTGGTTTCTACCTACATGGTGTGATTATATGTGACTTGATTTAGTCTATTTCCCATTATGGTTAATGGTTTGGGTACTTAGTCCACCATTGTTGATTTCTCACCTGAAGAGCCAATCTCCAGAGCTATGGCTCGCCAGGTAATGTCCTTTTTGGTGTTGTCTTTATAATGACGGGAACTTTGGTCATATAATTCGACATACTTTTCCACCTCGACGACCAGTCTCTCATCGTCCATTCTCTCAGAATAGTTTTCTCACAAACGAAAGAGGGCGACATCCAGTGGTGAGGAGTAGATATAGAGGTGCCTACGGGACCCGGGATGTACAAACCAGCTTTTAAAAAGCGCTTTTTCAGGGGCGGCGACGCTAGGGAATAGAACATTGGCTCGAAGACTAGTTGGGCGGCGCGGAGCGGAACGCTGCCGCGCAGCTAGTCGGCGCCGGTGTGGGCTAGTACATCCGGAATAATGGGGGCAGAGTGTTTGACGCGCCGCAGCAGCGCCGGTGTATTTAGGCCTTAAAGCCAGGCTATATCGCCTTGAAACGTGTGTGCGGCAGCAAAGTCAGATCAATCATACTAGTCAATAGCACTACAGGACTATTGTCCACTGTATTAACACAGATATGTATTTTAAGGTGACAAGTCATCGACATTGTACGGGGATCGACGTGTGATCAGTCATAGGCTACTATAATCAATAGCACTACAGGACTATTGTCCGTGAGTTACTCATCCTTCTTTATGTTTCTAAACCACTGTAATCGTAATTATTTCTGTGTGTCTATTTTATACAATAAAACATGTATTTTCTTACTATGCATTGTTTTCCCAGATTATAGATTTTTGAAGAAGAATTTTTTTTCTTCTCAAAATGAATTGAAAACATTCATGAGTAGGACCTATCACATTAAATAGATTAGGGTTCAAACTGACACTATAACATTCATGTGGGCTATGTGGGGTAGATAAGAACAAATCCAGTCTCTTTTGTCAGCTGTAATACGTTATAAAGCGAGAAAAAAAACAAAAAAAAACACTTTTCTTAAACCAGGTCCCAGGGTGGATTCAAATATAACTGACCTATGCGGCTTTGTGATACGCCTCTTTCGCACTAAATGCGTCCGTCGACGGTTTGACCGAGGGCATGTCTGACGTATAGGGGACTAGTCTTTGTAGACGCAGCCTAGCCAATCAAATCGCTTCCTGCTACAAAGCCGATTTGTGGATAGAAATACAAAAGATGACGCAAACAGGTGGCTAAAAACAATCCTATTGATTCCACATTTCTTTAGAAAAATCAGTAGTCGCGTGGAGTATATTTGTATAACTGCGATCTGATTGCCTGACGGATCTGTCGCTGCCTGAAAAGTTGACATTTTCTCAAGTTTTTGATGCAGGTCACCGAGCCGAATGGACGGACAGACCCACAATGCATTTCGTGAGCGCCCCATGCCAATTAAATGAGATCCGTCAACGGACGGAGGTAGTCTATAGCCCGAGAGAGGCTAGTCGCCATGCACATCAAGCCCTGCCTCCCACAATCATTCGACCCTCACCAGTTTGCCTACAGGGCAAACCGCTCCACTGAGGATGCTATTGCCATCACCCACCACTCAACACTGAGCCACCTCGAACACCCAGGTAACTATGTAAGACTACTCTTCATAGATTTCAGCTCAGCCTTCAACACAATAATCCTGGACATTCTAATCAATAAACTCTGGACTTCCAGATCACTCGCCAGGTGTCAGGTCACTGGGGAACACACAAATTGTGTTTCCAAAAGTTGTACATCATTTTCCTTCAGCTTTGTTATTGTTGTTGTACTTTGCTTTGTCTACCTGGCACGTTCACTTCTCCTCCACGATTACCATAACACATATTTTTGATTCACCATGAATGGAACTAAATCCCCCAATGAATCGTATAAGTTATTCAAGGTTAAAGATTTATTTATTCAAATTGGGTCGAATTCCATTTTAGACAGTAAAAATTAAAGCACAAATTGCCATTTGTGTATGTTGCATGAAAACCATAGGAGGAGATCAATCCTCCTATGCCCTTCCTGCTCATATTCCTCAGCTGTCTTTTTCAGTGTAGCAAAGGCAATTGCATCCTTCGTCTTTTTAATGGCAACTCATCTACAGGAGAACTGACCTCTCCTTCACCCACATAACTTTACATGAACACACATGTAAACAGGCATGTGCGCACACAGACATACACACGCATGCATGCACACAATACACGCAAACTCACCAACTAGAGGCCGGGATACACGCTGCTTTGCTTTTGATGTAGTTATTTAAATAAACACAAGAATGAAGAATACAATGAATGAAGCAGTAATCCAGACACCAGTAGTGAACACTGTGCCTCTTATTCTTTTGAATGACTTACCTTCCATTTGCTTCTTCTCTTGCATTCCCTTCCCTTGCTCGCCATCTCAATCGATAAAGGGCTAAACTGCTTCATCACTAGATTCCTTCTCTATCGATTGCCTTTGTTTCAATGAAAGATTGCAGAGTCAATTGAAGCTACTGGCAGCATGAAGCCACCAGTAATTGGGCTCCCCACCATGTTACCAGACCAGATTGGTGGTTTTACATGAGTTGAATGTTGTGAATGTGTCCAATAGATTGGCTTTGGGGGGGTTGGGGTCGGGGATAGAATAGACCTTAATTTGTCATTTTTTGAAGACGGAGAGGAGAGTGTGAGAGTGGTGGAGATGTAGAACAAGACCGATAAAGAGTGACAGAGATTAGCAAACATACTCCTTCTGGCTATATCTCAAAGCATAATTTTTTATTGTCTCTCCCAAAGGATTTCTTTCCCCACTTTCATCTTATTGGTATATTGGATTCTGCACTGTATTTTCTTTTTGTGTGTGTGAGTGAGTGTGTGTGCGTGTGTGCAATCTGCCCCCCTGATACTTGGGCTTGAATACTCTTAAGCTTTACTCTCTCTCTCTCTCTCTCTCTCTCTCTCTCTCTCTCTCTCTCTCTCTCTCTCTCTCTCTCTCTCTCTCTCTCTCTCTCTCTCTGTTTCTTCTCAAACACAAATGTCACAAATGTCAGGGAAGAGTTGGAAGAAAACAGGGCGCCACCTGTACCACATTATACATTATTTAACCCATCATGCATGGTAATATACTTGTGTTGAGCTCAGTAGGGAGCTGGATGTTTGGATCCAAGAGAGGAACTCATTTGTTATGCGCCTCCTTTGAGGCTGGATATCTTCTAGAGCACGTGCTATATTGATTTTCGCTGTTTCCCTTTCGATGTCAAGAGATGTGATCCGAAGTTTGGCTCCTGGACCTATGGGGCTGGTTTCTGGACCTGCAAATGATGGACGCGGACACAGGCTACATTTCCAATGGAGAGTGGGTGGGAAGTGGCCCACCTGAATGGCTGGAGTCTGATGCTTTGGATAACATATTCAGTTAAAATAGGAGGGATTGGGAGATGTTGGGAAAATCCAGACAATGAGCCTATGCCAAAGACGCAGACGTCTCATTTATTCCAATCAGAGGTGCGGTCAAATTACCAAACAAAGGGAAAACATTTTCAAATCGTTTTCCATTTGCTTTGCGTTCACTGCGAACGTTTGCAAACAGACACAAACAGTCTGGACTGGGAACCACCCATTCTAGGGTCATCCCTAGAATCAGACGCATTTAAAAAAGGCCGAAAATGTATACTTTTCCCACAATTTCATATAAAAGATAAACATGATAAAAAAGATTCACAGGCTACAAAAATAATCAAAAATCCACCACTCGCCACATAAAAACACATACATTTTGTAATTGGTTTTACTGATATTTAATACCAATATCGTTGGTGATGAAACATTGATGGGTCAGTAAATAGAGTATGTAGCACAGGCAAGCAGCCCAGGTTGTGAGGCTCAGGTGGATCCACCTCCCACTCCCCACCCAGAACCAAGAACACCATACCACATCAAAGGGAAAGGCCCTAGACCACATCAATATTCATCCATTATGTACAACTTATAAGAAACAAGATTATTAAAAGGAGAGCCCCTTTAGAGGAACCATCTTGTTATGAGGGAGTCCAGCTAATGGAGAAATCCTTACATAACATACACAAAGAACTCCAACCACACCCCACCTGGTGATTTCTACCTCTACATTTCTTTGGTGGCATAAGGCCATAGTCCAGTCCATCCAGTATTTTCAAAATTTCAGATAATAAACAGATAAGAAAAATATACAAACTAGTAAATATGTATATCTTTTAATAGAGTAGAATTATTAATGAATAATTAGTATATGCTAATAATCATGCAACATAATGTATTTTAGACACAGGGGCAGTTTGGCTGTAACTGGGTCAGCAGCACATTATATCGTACATATCTCTTGACTGGTCGTTCATTGGTCGCACCACCACCACCCCACCCCCCCAGAGATTTTGGGCCGTAAGAGTGAGCGTTTCTATGGCTGATGCAAGGAGCCCTACCCGGACATAACCTCCGCTGTGGTGATGGGGAGGAGCACGCTCTACTACAGCTTGAACCTGCTCATCCCCTGCGTGCCCATCTCCACGCTGGCATCGCTGGTCGTCCTGGTGCCCGCAGACTCCGGCGAGAAGATCTCCCTGGGTAAACACCATGTGTGGGTTTGGGTGCATGCATCTCTGTGTGTGTATATGTGCACGCATCTGTCTGTCTGTCTGTCTGTCTGTCTGTCTGTCTGTCTGTCTGTCTGTCTGTCTGTCTGTCTGTCTGTCTGTCTGTCTGTCTGTCTGTCTGTCTGTGTGTGTGTTTGTGTGCACATATTAGTGTGTCAGTGTGTGTGCACGTGTGTGTGTGCATGCATCTGTCTGTCTGTCTGTCTGTCTGTCTGTCTGTCTGTCTGTCTGTCTGTGTACGTGTGTGCACACCTGTGTCTGTATGTCATTTGTGTGTGTTGTGTGCACGTCTGTCTGTGTCTGTCAGACCCTACGGAGGTCTAACATACTCTCATACTCTTATCTCTCTCCATTTTGTAGCTGAGTATTTTTGCCACCACCATGGTCATCGTTGGGCTTTCAGTATTAGCAACAATGCCTGGAGGCAAGATGCCAAAATGGGTAAGTGGCTTGGAGCAAATTTGAAGCATCACCCAAGGTTAAACCAAATTTGTAATCCAACAGACCCCACAGAGACATTGTCAGCCAGCTGCCGGGTGAATAATAAACATGGCCTTGGAGGATGTACACCCCACTGGCAATCGTTTAACAAACCCCTCCTCTTACTCCTCCTTGATAGAGCACAGTGGTTGATTTATTTATTTATATATATATATAAATATACAAGACATATTTATATTCATAGACCAAGGTAGCACAGTACAAATTGGTAAAAATCCCCAGGAACGACAAGTTTCTTCTGTATGCAGCAGCATGTTGTTATTTTATCTTGTCTTTTAGGTAGGGCTGTGTAATGTTTATTATTCTGCTCCTGATTGATCAGGAGCAGGAGAAGTTTCTATTTCGAAACTTTGCGTTGTGTTGTTTCAAGCACTGTGGTCTATGTTCCACTAATTTGCTCCAGTCATAACAGCTCAAGCCTTTTCCCCGACACCAGTTTCCATGGCAATGGTGATGAGTTCAACAGCCATCAAAGGACTATGAGAGCATGACTGCTTCTTGATCACTCTTTCTCAGGGATCACGGTTCTTCTCTCCCTCACCGTCTTCATGCTGCTCATGGCAGAGATCTACCTGCCACCTCCGACTCAGTCCCTTTAATAGGTAAAGTTCACTCCTATTGTGCAATAGAAAGATGCCATAATGTCTGGTAGATGAATGTGATGGAAACTAAATGCTAGAGAATAGACAGAATAAAAAGCCCTTATTCCATTTATTAAATTCGATGTTTAAATACATAAGACATAATGAATGTTCTTACTGGCAGTCTTTTGTGAGTTACTTTCTGACAACCACCCTTCAGCAACTTGTGTTCATGCATAAGACGTAGTGGTATGTACTGTATGACTTACATTTACATTTAGGGCATTAAGCAGACGCTTTCATCCAAAGCAACTTACAATAAGTACATTTGTCATAAGAAGGTGAAAAAATATATCGCTGTCGGTACAGTAAGGATGTTCGTAGAACCAAGTGAAAAGCACCAACAATCGCTAGTTTAACCCATTCCCTGTATACAACAAAGATAGCTAGGATAAGATTCTACATAACTAAGTACTATACAGAAATACGACATACAATAAGTGCATACATTAAGTGCCAAGACTTACAACATACAACAAGTATGTTTTATGTTGACAGACATGGTGGCAAGTGACATACAGAGCTAATATACCCTTCTTATCTCTCTCCATTTTGTATTATATTGAGTATTTTGCCACAACCATGGTCATCGTTGGGCTTTCAGTAACAGCAAAAGTGCCCACCATCATGACCCAGATGGAGGCAAGAGGCCAAAATGGTTAAGTGGCTTGGAGCAAACTTGAAGCATAACCCAAGGTTAACACACATTTGTAATGCTCCTCTTCCACACAGCTCAAGGCCATTACTAAAGATGCTGATGCTAGCTGCCAGTATCCCGCACCAAGGTTGCACATGTACAGACATATACATTTGAGATTAAAGTCCTTGAGAGCACTTATACCTGCACTATGTTAATTTCCCCATTACAATTATTCCATGGATGGATGGACTGGTGGCTATTTCACGTTTAATACTTGAGAATTTCGTAGTTCAGATATTCATTTTCTTTTAATGGAGTAATTGGCTGCAGAAGGAAAGTGACATTACGCAAGTGGAAATTTGAAAAGTTTAAACTTAGAATTGAATCATTTGTAAAAGTTAACCTAGAGGTTATTCTATGCTGTAAAGTGTAAACTCTTCAGCATAGATTGAGGTCAGCATGCAGACAAACTTAGATCAGCATACAGACACACTTATTCTGATCCTCCCCAGACCTGTGTGGTCCTGCTGAATTGGTGTGCCTGGTTCCTGCGTATGAAGCGCCCCGGGAGGCCAGGGTGCGCCCTGCCTGCCACAACAAGACCACGTGCAGTAGTCCGTCCAGTGTGGACCTCAATGCCAGCTCCTCATCCTCCCACCTGGCCACCAGCAACCCGCTCTACATCGGCTTCAGGGGCCTGGAGACCATGCCTCTCTCCACCACCACCATGCCCCCCGACTCGGGGGTGGGCTGTGAACGCGGCGCCAGCCAGGTCGGGGAGGAGGAGGTGCTCCTCCCCGACGGCAAGAGGTCCCTCCTGGGCAGCCTGGAGCAAGATTTGGGGAAAGATCCTGGAAGGGGGGGGCACTACGTCGGCAAGCGCTTCCGAGACCAAGACGAGGAGGAGATGCTGAGCAACGAGTGGTTTTTCCTTTGTGCAACGAGTGGATGTTTGCTGCGTCTGTCATAGACCGCCACCGTCTTACTATTTACCATCCTCTGCACCCTCGACCTCCTCATGCCAGCGCCTAACTTTTGTGGAGGCCATTTCTAAGGAGTTCTTCAACTGAAGTGGCTGTTTCTAAAAATGGGATTTCTGGTCAAGACATTCAATCGTGAAACCAATCAAATGTTTTAATTGTTATGGATAACTTTCCTTTTTTGATGTAGGATACCAGTCAGTCTAATAATCATTATGTATACATGGATTACCAGCAATCTAGTGTATGTCTTAGACGGGTCAACTGTATAACATGTATCCAGGCCCACAATATGATGCTATAAAGTATAATTCTGTATTGCATCATTTACTATGAAGAACTACATCCTCGATGATATACTATGGAATGAAATTTCAGTTTTGCATTACCTATATCCAGAAATACAAAACACAATCCAGTTATGTATTATAGACAGAGATACAGAACACAAACTGCTTATCAATTACGTTTTTGTGCATGGAGAATGAATTGCAGACATTTGGTTGTTGTTGTTTTCATCATCCATTATTACCCATCGTCCTGTACTAACCTTTTAATGCTCATGTTGAATTTAGTGAGTCATATGTTGCACATTTAATTAATGTGTTTGTTTGTGTGAGCAAATGAGCATATCTTCACATAGCCTCTATAAAGAATGTATCGCTTTACCAATATGGTAATTAACATAATGCGTTTTAAACTTCGTAAAGACTTTCTTTGTATGATTTAATTTTTTTTAGCAAACAAATGTCCCATTTAATGTTTCCGTTTTTATTATGTAAAATAAAATACCGTCGCCATTTTCTGTGAATAGTGAGATAACAAAATTTGTTCAGTAATACTGAGCATTATATTCAATAGCCTGGCAAAAGCAATATTCCCCATATTCAGGATATCTGAAAATTCTAGAAAAACCTGAAACTAACTTTCTTAAGAATGTGTTAGTAAACTGCCACCCAGTGACCATACGGAATAGGCATTCCCCAACGTACATTACTAGCACATTTTTTGTATTTATTGGACGTTTTAATATTAAGTCTAATATTTATTCTATACATATATATTATCTTATATTTTCCAGAATATTTAATTTTATTATTACAGTTTTATTTTGGGAGAGTGTCTGTTCGGGGCGGAACTTTCGATGACTACTCTGATTAGACAGGAAGACTTTTTGTGTTGCGACGTTGTATCATTTGCCGGTTGTGAAGAAATATATTTATATTTTACATTTGGTTCTTCTGATTATTGAAATGTCCGATGCTTTGCTTAGCTGGTGTGTCGACCAGTTGCACCACAAGTTCGGGCTTGAGGCATGTGACGACATTGTCCGGTAAGTGAAATATAAGAAGCTGGCTGCTTGTTGTCTGCTAGCTAGTTAGCAGCAGTAACGTGTTTTTATAAATATGCAATGGTATCGCTTCAGTTTAAACAGCTGTATTGTCTGTCAGGTAAATAGCTTACCCACTATTTAAAGTATTCTTGCATACTATAAATGTTTATACTACTTGAGATTAATTGTGTTAGCTGTCAGAACTGATGTATACAGTGTAGCTCATTGGCAATACTTTGATTGTTTACAACCGTCCATAAATCGTATCATTGTGCTTTTCAGATATATTTTAGACATTGAGACTGCGGAAGAGATAGAGGAATATGTGGGAGACCTGCTCCAAGGAACAGACGGGAGAAAGAGACATTTTATTGATGAGCTCCTGATCCGATGGCAGAGGACCCAGAGGCTCGTCACGGACAACCCTGCTCATTTTCTTCCAAAAGAGTCAGGAATAGGAGATGGTTAGTAGTTTCCATGAATACTAACTTAACGTTGACATTTAAATGTTTTAATGATTATTCACATTAAGGCAATTTAACATTCACTGACACGTTTTATGTTCTACACACTAGTGCTGACACGAGTTATTTTTGCCCAGATGCTTTTGACCTAACCAAAGACTCTCAGAAAAAGAAGAGAAAGGGCCGGAACAAGCAAGAGGTCATAACTTTGAGCCCAGCGGAACCTGAACCAGAGGCTGTCAGGACCCCAATTGACCTCATAAAGGTAAGTACAGCTCACATATATAAATCATCCTTCCTTGAAAAATTACGATATTGTTTCACCTACATTAATAATGGATTACAACAACGGGCACAACAATGAAAGAATTGTCCATTCACAATGTTTGCATGCATAGCTGCATAAAATGTTGTCGTAGCTTTGATCCTTACTTAAGAAGCCCTTTTCACTGTCAGTTATGGTAAATATGTGTTGAAAGAGATTTGACATGGCAAGGACTATATAGTTCACTGTTCAAGGAAAGTACAACTAGTAAAACCCAGTCACTGACGTTTTAATCCATCAATTCAACCAAGTCACGTTTTGGCGTGCTCCTGAGGGCCCTATTATATATGAAGTGCTAGTTTTATAATGAAATAGTTCTTCTTATTTTGTAGTTATCAACACTCAAGTACAACGTCTGCTCCAAAGTATTTTCCTTAACTGAAATAAAAAGGTGTGTGTGTGTGTGTGTGTGTGTGTGTGTGTGTGTGTGTGTGTGTGTGTGTGTGTGTGTGTGTGTGTGTGTGTGTGTGTGTGTGTGTGTGTGTGTGTGTGTGTGTGTGTGTGTTAGACCTGGCCTGCTCCAGAGGAGAGAGATATCAATCTATCTGCAAATGGTTTTAAGGAGGCTGCCAGCTTCAATACATACAAACACTTGCTGACACTTCTCCTCTCCGCCATTGCTTCCATCCACAGGCCCAAGAAGGCAGCCTAACCACCTCCTCCAAGAAGAAGAACAAGTTTGTCAATCTCTACGCTAAAGAGGGTGAGGGCAAGCTGACCGTCATGCTCCCGGGGCGCCATGGCTGCGAGTGCCTTGCTCAGAAGCACAACCTCATCAACAACTGCCTCAGCTGCGGGCGCATCGTGTGTGAGCAGGAGGGCTCAGGCCCTTGTCTCTTCTGCGGAAACCTGGTGAGTGAGAGGCCCGGGGGTAGGCAGAGAGAAAATTAGAGAAAAGTAGTGGAGAACGAGAGAGAGTGCAAAGATAAGTAATAACAACAGTAATCTAGTCACCATGCATTGTTTTTATTAGCAACATGATTGTATTGTTGTTGTTTTTGTACCCAAAATGTACTTCACCAAATTTATATATCAATATTATATTGTAATGGTATTATTGTGAATGTTATTCTGTTTATTTAAATACAGTTGATTTGATTACACCTTCACTCACCCACAAATAAAGGTGTGCACCAGAGACGAGCAAGAGATTCTTCAGCGGGACTCCAACAAAAGCCTCAAATTGCGAAAGAAACTCATGGGTGGGTGAAAACACAAGCAGGAGCTCAATTGAGGAGGACGAACCTAAAAAGTTTAAATTGTAATTCCAGCAAAAATTGTACCCAGGGTCCTTTTCGGCATGAAAACACGTCAAATAAGCCCTCCTGACACTTTTTTGGTTGACCAATGAGTATAGAGCTTGCCCGGAGCGACGCTAACAGCCCAAATGGCTCCATGCTATTGGCTAGGGGCACAGCGAACGCTTCAAAACTGCATTTTTTTTAACCACAAATATTGCTCAAAATAGCAAAAGACCACTGCAGTAGCATGACTATGGTCCCTACACATAAAACAAAGCTTCAACAACTTTGTTGTTTTTAACCTGGAATCCATTACCCTTTTTTCCATTAATCAATGAAAAAAGGGTCTGGAGGGCTTATTTTAAGTGTTTTCATGCTGAAAAATACCCTGGGTTAAATATTTGCCGGAATTACACTTTAAAGGGCTGATGTTTTCCTTTATGTTTGTCTCATGGTGCTGGGCTGTGTCTTTTAGAGTCCTCAGACAGAGATTATCTCCCACACCAGGAAGCTCGGATGAACGCAGGCTTAGAAAAGGCGCTCCAACATAAAGACAAACTTCTGGAGTATGATAAGAACAGGTATTATGGAATCCGTAGTGCTATTAATATCACCACCATATTTCTTCTGTAATAGCAACAATTGTGGGGGTTATAGAATCAGAAGAATGGCTTGGCTACAATGCCTTTGTCATACATTTAAAACGGAACATGTAGGGGATCGTAAAGATACGGTGGTGTTAAACCTTTTACAAAGAATCAAATTGTTTATGTTCATTCGTTCATCATCATGGTCTTGATGTGTTTTTCATGTGTTTACAGTGTGAGGAGAACCCAGGTCCTGGACGATGAGTCGGACTACTTTGCCACCGATTCCAACCAGTGGTTGTCACCAAGTGAACGGGAGAAGCTGAGGAAGCAGGACGAGGAGCTACGGGAACTGCGCCATGCTTCGCGAAAAGACAGGAAGATCACCCTGGACTTTGCTGGCAGACAAGTTCTTGATGAGGGAGAGAACTTTGGCCAGTACTACAATAAGTGAGTACAGACATCCATCTTTCTTTTGATTTCGTGATCATGATTTATTTATATTATTTATGTGCTTTTCTGGACAAATACAATTGTTAAGAAAGACAGGTAGACTCTCCTCTGACAAAGTGTAATGGTTGCAGGCTGGATGAGGCTGTAAAGGCAATAAGCACTGACTCTTTCTTGAAGTCCCCACGGCGCTCTGGGGACCACGGCGGGCAGCAGCCCCTCGGAGGGTTGGTCAACCCTAACATTGTACAGGCGGCTCCCCGAGTGAGTGTCCAGTCACCTTGGTTACAGGGTTGGATTCATTATCTGTTGCATTTACTTTAAAATGTTTTTGAACCGTGGAAGACATTTGGGAAAAAAGTCCTTACTTTTCTAAATACATCCACCAATGCTTCGTATTGCCTTCGCTTAAAGGGCTCATGTCATGGCTCCAGGTGTGGGTGTGATTAGCTGGTACACGCCGTTTGGCACAGGGAAGGAATGGTTTTCATAGTGACATCACAAGTGGGTGTGTCCACCTAGACACACCTGGAGCCATGACATGAGCCCTTTAAAGAGATGTTTTAATGCAAACCAACCAAATTGATGCACTTGACCCTCCACAATTTGTATTTACTTTCATCATTATGATAAGCTTTCACAAGCGATATTTCCACTGAAACAAAGTTTGTGTTTTCCCAGTGGGTGGACGTAGGGGGCAGCTCCATGCGGCAACCAGAGAAAGGTGTGGCTTTACCGGAAGACAAGGCTGGGCCAGAGCGATCCAGGCTGAGGCTCCAGGACCGAGAGCTGCAGGAGATCTCTGATGGAGGCTGGTGCCTAAGCATGCACCAGCCGTGGGCTTCGCTGCTGGTCAAGGGCATCAAGAGGTGAGCGGAACCGCAACCTATCCAAATACCAACACATGCCATAGGACAGTCACATGTGCTTATGGGTACCAAATGTGACACATTTTTCATTTTAGAATGGAGGGGCGAACTTGGTACACGTCCCACAGGGGCCGCCTATGGATTTCCGCTGCGGCCAAGAAGCCAACTCCTCAGGAAATAGCTGAGGTGGAGTCCATGTACTGCCAGCTCTACAAGAAAGGTACGCTGGCTCGTGCTCACTACAGACGGTCTAGTTCTAGCGTTTTTACTTTGAGCTAGCTCAATCTTAAGCGCCCTGAGGATTTGGGTGTCAATGTGTGGCTACTGGGACCATTTCTCCAGAGGTGATGCTGTGTAAAGGTGTTGACCACTGTCTGTTTGTCATCACTGCAGAGCCCAGGTTTCCCAAAGACTACCCTACTGGCTGCCTGCTGGGCTGTGTCAACGTCTCCGACTGCCTGACCCAGGACCAGCTCAGGGAACAGGTATGTAGTTCTCTGTTGGGGTTATCATATCTATTATACATATGTCAATGCAAAATCCCAATCAACCTCTGTTTGCATGGAGGAATGATCGAACCCGTATCAGTCTTCAATAGAAAGACTTTGATGTTTATCAGTTGAAGTTTATTTCAACTTCCCCCCCACCCACGTTACTCATGTGACATTTTATTTTCCCGAATCACAACCTCCTTCTGTTTACTTGTATGCCCACAAAACAATCCGATTCAGAGTACTTTATTCATCTATAACAAAATAATTTGTCAGAATCGCTCTGCTCAAGACAGAAAGATAAGACTGAATATGCGTGTAGCGTGAATAAATATGGTTGCAGTACAGCTCTCCATCAGCAGAGGCCACTCTGCACCTTTCACAAGCACCTCCCATTGTAAGCATTCCACAGTGGAGGCAATTAGCCTCCCAAAGACCCAGCTAGGCTGCAACTGAAATTCATTTTCCATTCCTGCTTCTGCATCCCTTCTTCCCCCAAAATGGTGCAGCTACTGCCAATCTCCTTTTAATTACGTCCACATCCATCAAATACAGAGGCTGTTGCTGTTGTTATGCAATCGGTGGTGCGGATGCCGGGAAACGCCGGGTGTCTGAGACAGACTTGAGACCTCATGCTGATTAATAGCAGAACAATAGTGTGCCGCTGCTTTCTGCCCGCTTCCAATCTCCTGCCCGCTGTGTCTGCTCGGAGACAAAATACAGCATTGCACATCACTCCTCTCAATCTGCATGGTTAGAGTAGGGACATGCCAAACCATGGAGAAAGACTAACTGCAGTCAGCTGTTTAATAGTTCCTGGAGAGTGTGTATGCAGATTATCGACTAAATCTCCCAATGTCTCTGGACGTTGCGACATGGGCTTCGTGCATTAGATCTCCTTCACTTGCTGCGGGGTGTAATTGTACCGTTGCTGCTTTGGCTTTCTGAACGACTGGGGTTTCCCCCTTTTGTACCCAGCCATCAATCTCCCCTCAACCACTCATTCCACCCAGGGCTGTAAAATCACATTTGTGTGTGTGTGTGTGTGTGTGTGTGTGTGTGTGTGTGTGTGTGTGTGTGTGTGTGTGTGTGTGTGTGTGTGTGTGTGTGTGTGTGTGTGTGTGTGTGTGTGTGTGTGTGTGTGTGTGTGTGTACTAGCACGGAACAGTCATAAATAACACCCCCTACCCACACAAGGCACTACAAAAGAAGATAAAAGGCACCATAGAAAAACAAAGAGAAAGAGGTCATCGAAGAAAATGCAGGCGCAGATCTAGACTACACCACAGAGCGTAATGGCAGCTCACTGCAGCAGGCGCTATGGCCACGGCCGTTTAGCGTTTAGTGGCTCAAGCTCTCCGTGCATGTCGGTGTGTGGGGGTTGGGGACAGAGACATGTGTGCTGTGCTAATGCTGGGGAGAAAGCAGGCGTTTGGCATGGCTGGGCGGGAGTTTAAGGCTGTGGATTTACTGTCCTGCTGGCAGCTGTGGCTGGTTAAAGGGGTCCACTGAAAGATACGGTCGGCCATCATCTTCAGAGCCCCGAAAATCACATTGGAATAGCGATTAGGGTATTATTTATGGATGGGAGCCTGGGAAAGTCCATACACGTTTAAACGTGTTAACACACACCTAGTTAACGTGTGTGTGTGTGTGTGTGTGTGTGTCTTTTAATTAATCTGCTCTCTCTGTATGCCATATGAAATTCCCCACTGTTTGCAGATGAAGTGGGCGAAGGGACGTGATTCGGATTCAGTAGTGTATGTGAATGTCGGAAGTAGTGGGCATTAGGTGCTGTAACAGCAACAGCCCTTTAGAGGCAGCGATGCACTCTTGAGTGTGCAACAGAGAGCTGATAACCCTGCTGACAGATAGTGCAGAGAGACCACCCCAGGCATGGCAGGATATCCATCTGCTCCGGCCGATCCTTCCCCTCATTAGAAACTGACTGGTGTATTGATCCATTCTCCCCCTAGTCTCTCTCTCTCTCCTCCCCCATCCCCAGTGTCCCATGCTATACTAATAATTGGCCAGCCATTATGATACGTGCGTGTGCTAACACCAAACCAACCCCCTTCACTTCCCCGGTGCTCACTCAACAAAGGGTCCAGATGTACGCATAGACATATGCGTTCATCTTTTTGATCTCATCAAGGTAAAATGGATCACATCAGACACGCGTCACACGTCGGCGGCCAATGTATATACGACTTGCAGAATTTGCTTTCCAACCCCACACACTATCCTCCACTGAATCTCGGCCCTTCTGCCTCGTTAAAGGGACGAGCCGAGATCCTAAAACATAGGTTAAAAAGATTGAGTTATCCGGCAGGTTCATAAATCCATGTAACGTTGGAACTGGGCCCAAAGAGACCCATACACGGCTCTTCTCAATGCCGTGGACGCTCCGTTCACTTGCATGGGCCTTCCTGACTGCCGGCGATGAAGTATTTTTCGAAAATTGACCGTTGCTAAGCGTATAATGACTGACAATAGTTTAATGACACTGTCAAAGAAAGTGAATTTTTTGCCTCTGATTTACGTCTTTGGTATTACTCCTCAAGTAGTCCGGTAACTTATCAACCCCAGCGAATTCGGTTGCTAAGCGACGTTAACGTCTTTGGCAGACTATTTCTCTGCTGATCAAGTGTACGAATCGCAATTGTAAAAAGAGACTGTGTGAAGTTATTTTTTCATTTTGGAAAGTAGCCGTCCAATAAGCGGGATAATGTATAGAACTTCTCCGGTCATCATCGAAGGGCGAAACAAGACCCCTCCACTTCGCGTCAGTGTCCTGTTCGTCCTGTCGGGGCTTATTTTCCCAATAATGACCGGTGTTCTATACATTATCCCTTGCTGAATGACCCTCACATTGATTGTGTCAAACCACACCGTAATAATAAGGGCATTGTTGCTGCAATTGTTCTCCTACTGATGGTGCTACCAAGT
Source organism: Gadus chalcogrammus (assembly GCF_026213295.1). NCBI lineage: Eukaryota > Metazoa > Chordata > Actinopteri > Gadiformes > Gadidae > Gadus > Gadus chalcogrammus. Next base: position 17,116,867 of record NC_079425.1, on the reverse strand, counting down.
ATATACTCCGGCACGGCTCGCTGTTGTTTTGTTGCCACGGGTCAGAGTCCACCACTCTGCAGAAGACATAACTGTAACATAACATAGCTGGAGGGGGGGGCGAAGAAAGATGCTGCTACTGTTTGCCTTTTAATGGAGTGGAGTGGTGTATTGACCGAGTTCTGAAAGTCCACAGGGACGCGTGTTAGGTGATGTGTGCTCGTTTGTGTGTTAGTGTTTGTGGTCGGTATGTGCCCTGGTGCTATCAGAAAGACCTCTGAATCGTCCAATGAGTGGTGCTGACACACAAAGGCAGAAGCTTGCCATAAAATAGGTCTTCTTTACCGAGTTGGAACTAAGCAGATAAGCCCCTTTTTAACGTTACCTTAACAAACGACACGTCATTGGAAATGTGATGCTCTTGTGTTAAAATATTTCACTAACTACTCTTGAACATACACAATGTAGCCATTATTTGGCTGTCAAAGTAGGAGTTTACATGTGGGAAAGGCTCTTTTTATCTATGTTTTGGTCATTTTCTTTGAATTGATGGTAATCGTTCATCTCAATATGAAATGTGGTTATCATAGTTGCCTTAGGTAGGCTGAGAAGTGAGCACTCTTCATTCATTAAGAAAATAATTATTTCCTGCTGATGATATGAATCGCTGCCTCCAATCGCTGTCTCCATCGCTGTCTCCAATCGCTGTTTGGGCTATATTCTTTCAAACATTTTCTGCAGAGAGTTGAAATTATTTTTTCACTGTGGCTTTTTGGTATGGAGGGCAAAGATGGCAAAATAAAGGATCTCTGTGTTGGTCTATGAAGAGGTGCTGCTTTAAGCCCTGATGGAACAAGATAACAAACAATCCCCTTCTGAAACCTGTGTATTGGGAAAATAATTACATTGTTTAGTATCTATTTTATAGGATAACACCTCCGCAAAGGAAAGACATATCTGACACTCTTATTCTATATTAAGTGGTGTAGTGTGAGCTGCCCTAGTATGTATGCCTCCTATATAGTTCAATGGAAATTATATCCATTTGTCCATTATAAAATACTTGACATCAAATCATTTTGCCTGGTGTATTCTAATACATTAAGGCTAGTGGCTGTTGGGAGGCTTAAATAAACTATACCATGCTTTACTCTAAATCCCACAGTGTTCAAATCCCTACTGTGTGTGCGTGTGCGTGTGTGCGTGTGCGTGTGCGTGCGTGTGCGTGCGTGCGTGTGCGTGCATTGCACAATACCAAACTGCATAGTAGAAGTGCAGCTCTGGTAAAGAGACCCAACCCTGCTTTGCCCTCTTGCTCAGGCTAAAGGGGCCTACATACAGCCCAGACTCAAACTAACGGCCAACTACCTTTATCAAACCACTCCGTTGTCTCTCATCTGACCCGTTCTGTAGAAAAGTTGCAATGAAACGCGACACTGGCAACTACACAGTAGCGTGTACGTTCTGCGCTTGTGCATGATGCAGACGCTAGTCTCTAGTCCGCCCCTTGCTGATTCGAAGGTTGTGTGCTAGAACCACACAACCAATTGGTGGCTCTATTCCTCAGACGGCAACGCTCTCAGACTTTGAATGTTGAATCGGACAAGACACCGTCCGAGCGGTTCCAAAAGCTTCAAAGACAGCTGAAAACGCAGAAAAAAAATTGTTCACGAAATCGTCCGAGTCCCCCAAACGTTTCAGATGGCCAACGGTTGGGCCGGTGTGTGGCAGCCTTAACAGAGCCAGGCCGCTGCCCTCGTTAGGGAGTCCCAACTGGAAGCTCCTACTGAGGCCTGCGCTTCCTTCTGTGGTAATGTGATAGTTATGTGAACACACATGCACGCGCACACGCACACAATAAGAGAAATGGATATGAGTCAGGATATGTTGGACTCGTTCCAAGGCAAAGGAAGTCATGCAAGTCTATTTTTTTCCTTCCTGGATCCTAACTTACAGCTCCATCTGAGTTCTCTGTAGAAGCTGCTCTACTTTTTCAGCAGCCAACCACCCCTCCCCCCGGGTATTTCCTTAGCAGGCCACATTGTTCGTACCTGCTGGTGATTGTGGTCATGGGGGTTGCATGTTTCTCCTGGAACAGGTTTTGTTTTCAAGTATTAAGCGCATCCGTTCCGTTATTTTTCTGTGCTTCTTTTTCTCGACCTCTTGGTTTTGAATTCGTCTGCCCTTTCCTCCCATTTTTTTCTTGTATCTTTGCACACGCACACACACACGCACATTTCTCCCTTCTCCATGCTGGGCCTTATTCCATGGCAGCAGCCAGACGTCATGTGATGGCAGTGTTTGGAAAGCATTGAGTGCTCGGTCCCCAGGCGTTGGCACACCACCAGCTGAAACCTCCGCCACTGGAGCTTCAGGAGACATGAAAAACATAGCTGCTGCCCTTTTTCTGCCTGACTGAAAAAACTGTCCATAATTTAAGGATTTGTTCTGCTTGTTGTCCTCTTGCCCACCATATTTCCCCAGAGAACTTTGCAATGTTTGTTCCAGAGGTATAGGTGCTTGTTTGTGGGAAGTAGTTTGAGCACGAACCAACAAGTCTCCTCAGCTGTATATGGCCATACATACAGAGTTAACTATAACAGACTTCAACAGTAGCCGTTTTGTTGTTGAGTGACTGATTACACGTAAATATACGTGTTGCCACGGTTTCCATTTTTCTATCAGCAACTTATGATTACTTCATAATTTCCATTTCTTGCCATATTTTTACTGTACCCGTCAGCCTTCATGGGGGCTCGGTTTTGCTATCTCTGTATGCGTTGGCATACACAAGGCTGGGTGTCGGTGTGTGTGTGTTTGAGTGGGAGAAGAGGTTGTCTCCCAGTCAAGCCTTGCCTTAACTGGATCCACCATAAGCGTCCGTCAGATGGAGCAAAAGACGGTGAGAGAGGCAGACTGAAGACGGAAGAAGAAGCGAGGGAGATAGAGGTTTTCTGGCAATGCCGGGTCAGAGATTACAAATGATATTGTACTGTGCTGGCTTACATATCTGCTCAGCAGCTCCTTGGTAATGCAATCGGGTGGGGAAAAGAGAGCATGAAGATGATATCGGAGCACGCTCCCCCTTGCATCTTCTTTTAAAGCCTTTCCTTTTTAAAGACCTCATTACTTAATTGGTCCAATCCAAGAGATCCAATGTGTTTTACAGCTAAACGAATCGGATGTTGCCGTAAATATTCATTGGTAATTAAATGGTTGCATGTAGCTTCTTCCTTATTACGTTATTCTCCCAGTAGCTAGCTACATAAAATGGAAGCCTCCCTTGCCGTTGCGCGGACAGCGACCTGCTCCAGTAACTGTCAATAATTTACTGTCAACTTTGAAATGGCGTTCAGGCTGTTGCTAAGGATCGCAGTACCAATGTGGTATTGTTAATATTTGTCTTTATTACAGTGCTCACAATGTCCTGCCATTGGTGCTGTTCTGAAACATTGTATGTTGTAAGTATTTAACCTAATCATCATTAATCGGGGGCAATAGTTTAATTTTATTTCCTCAAAGGTTGGAACAATTGTTTACAGCTGTATATGGAGAAAATATTATAACAAACCAATGAAACAATCATTTTGTTTATGCTAGATGTATTTGGATGCTAATTAGCATATTGAACTGTGCTTCATCTTGATAGATGCATATAATGTTCGTAATGATCACACCAACCACGGTCGAGTATACCAATTCATAGTGGACACTGGTGTAAGACAACACTGTTGTCAGTGTTGCTGCATACAACCTTCTTCTCTTGAATGTGTTTTACTTGTGTACCACTTTCAGACTATATTAACGAGCAAAATGGAATGGCAAAGAATGCGGTGCCTAACCTTAAAAGATTGCTTTACTTTGGTACTTTGAAAGCCTGAAGTATAAGTGTTAACCTTTGGGTGTTGGGGAAACCTAAGACTTTTCTTAACAGCCATCAAGGCACTTCCTTCTGTGGCCCTTTTCCTAAATGGCTTATGTCTGCAAGCCTTGAGTGAGGAGGAGGACTGGTGGGGTGAGGAGGAGGTTTGGGGGGGGACGGGGGGGTTGCAGTCATTTCCCACTGCGACTGAGTGAACACAGATGGACAGGGTTGTACTCCCGCACCAAAATCAAAGCTTACATTCACCTAAGGGGACAGATGGGTTTGTAAATTCCCCACACCGTTTCCATATTATGAAATCAGGTGCCCACTGAAAACTGGTTTGTTACTCCCGACTTAAAGTTGGATCCTTTCTGCCAACAGCACTTGTGCTAGAAAGAACATGGCCTTATGGAGCAAATAAAACAAGGCTGCGGTGGGAATAACAACTTTTAATACTCCACATTCGCTGGTGTTCTTTGAAGTGGAAGTTTAAAAGAAGAGATTATTTTTTCTTTGTTTGTGTGTGTGCGTGCTCTTGAGTGCGCTGTGGTCCAAGGCTTTGTCAATGTGATTCACAAATAATACGTTGCAGTTGTTTGAACTTGTTGTTGAATGGAAATGTAGCATGCCGATGATTTCTTTAAGGATCACTTTTGTGAGCAACATGTCAATTCTTCCTCAGATGGTAAGACCTTAACTCCCTGATCAAAATATCAATCCTATTCCTTTTAAACTGCTATTTAAAAGGTTTCTAGGGTTCCTGCCTCTCGGCAAACGGAGTGTTAACTGAGGGGCCAACACGTTGCAGACTTAAGTTACAGCAGTTATTTTGCTGAAATTTAAAGTCTGCGACTGTTGTGTGGCTGTCTTGTTTTTCCTTTGCCCTGGGGCCAACCCCAGGAGGTGAAGTCATAAACCTGGCTGGGAAAGTGGAACTGGGTTAAGGGTAGTAGCATGTGTAAATCTCTCTGTGAAAACACATGACTTCACTACACCTGTCATCGCTAATGCTAGCTAAAGGGTTAACGCCTGGCCAGCCCTTAACTAACGAAGCTCTTGAAGTGAATCATTATGTTTACCAAGTCATCGAGGTGGAAAATAATCATAAAAAACTCGCCCCTTTGTCTGCGGTAGGACTTTTAAGTCCTACATCTTTTATAAGGTATTCCTTCAAGATGTTGACTGGTGACTTATTGACCCACTGACTTGATGCACATCAAAGCATACATCAATGAATACAAATGAACAGTGATAGAATTAGGTTTGGTATCATTACTGCAAGGAAACTAGCTGTTCATTCAAACCTTGCATTGGCTTTGTTTGGCAGCCAAACCACACTAAATTGCGGATCCTTTTTTTCTCAAATGACTTGGTGACTCACAGTAGCAATTGCATTCTTACCGTAAAATGTATCTCTATTATCTATTAGTAAGGGTTGAGTAGTGTAACACAGTAGGTTGTATTAGAAAAGAATGTTCTGTACTCGGAGTCTCATCATAAAACATTCTCCCGCTAACTTTGAGGATATTAATAATGGAAAAATTCAGTGTCTCATTTTGGACACACTTATTAATTAATGTTCGCTGTCAAACTTGACACCAGTTGATTCTGCAGGTGAAGAAGTGTGCTGAATTTTTCATTAACTCATTGCACAGGTCCAATATGCTTTAACCAGATTGAACGTGACAGTGATCCTCAATGGCGGCCTGTTTAGGCGGAACAGGTTGGAAAATGAATTGGATCCGTCGTACATGGCGTGGCTGTAATCACCAACACTAACCGTGTCCATAGAAATGTTCTCCAGCTATTTAATTGAACTGTGCAAGCCCTTCAAATCAGATCCAAAATCCATCTAAATGTTTATTTGGCCGACATTTCTAAGTCGTGGAAACTGCAAATGTGTATGTTTGCAGTACATTTTTAAGAGAAACCTGGCAGAGAAACCAAACCAACAAGGTCATACTATAATGTTGCATGAAGGAAAGCGGAGATTTAAGAGCTTGAGAATGCTCTTTTCAATAATTCATGCTGTTTAATGACATTTTTGTATTTTGTATAATATAATCATTCATGTACTAGTGATATGGAAAAAAATCAATACTCTCCTAACCCCAAGGCAAATATTATTTTAATATGCGATCAATGTTACAGATTAATTAGGGCAAAGATTGCTAGTATAGAGTGGTCACTTATTTATGATAAGATTGTTGCTTAAATAAAAATGGTAGAGCATCCTGTTTTCAATTAAGAATGAGAAGCAGGACAAAAGAATTTGATAAAAAATCAATAACATAATTTTTTAAGGATATTGAATCTTGAATATTATACTTGCATTGCCAAATGTTTGCACCAAACACATTGTGCAACAACACCATTGTTTTTCTCAGATTAGACAGAAAAACAGAGATGTTGTGAGATGTAAAGACAAATAACAGCATGAGAAGCTTAAAAAGGCAGCGTCTGCCCCAGGCACAATGTATTCCTTTAGAGTTACACATTTACAACCAGGAAATCTGGTGTTTTTGTGAGTGGGGGGGAGAATATAGCTTATACAAGTTGCCCATAGTTTACAGTGCCCCCTTTCACCTCCCTCATGTAATCTACTATTCAGACAGAATCATCTATTGATCCATTCCCAGGGTAAACCAGCCATGACATAGCTAACTAAGTAGTATTTTCTGTCGTTTTTCTGTCTCTCTCTGACGTTTTACTATGCACGTCTCCTTATCTCTCAAAATCTCTCCCTCTTGTTCTCTACCTATGCCTGTGCTCCTCCTGCCCATCCCTCTGATCCAGTTTCCCTTTGTCTCTATCTTTCCTGTTCCTTTCCTCTCCCTCTTTCCCACCAACACTATAACCTGGCCTCCTCATTTTTAAAAGCCACATGCTCCCCAGCCCGTCTGGCTCAGTTGCACCCTGCCAATGAAGGCCTTTTTATTGGGCTGAGATTGAGTGCAGCCAAGCGAGGACTGGATAGGGCTGAGACTGGGGCCAACCACACCCCACCACCCACCCCCTGCCCTCGGCTCCCCTTCCTCCCCAACTCTGACTGCACACCCCACTCCACATGCCTGCTCTGGTCTGGCCCTGTCGCCTACAAGGAGATTACTTGTCTCTGCTGCCCTTAATTGCCGGCAGCAGCTGAAAAGAACCAGAGAGGGAGGGATAGATAGAGAGAGAGAGATGGAGTAGGAATAGAGAGGGAGGGAGAGGGACAGAGAAACGGAGACGGATGACGGAACAGAGTTGGCTTGTTGAGCTCTTACTTGACAGGCTCCAAATGGTTGGAGCCTGTCAAAACCTCTACACTGCATCGGTTAGGTTTGTGACCAATTAAAAGTTTTTTATTTTTTTCCTCCTCTCTACCTCATCAATGGCCGGTCTGCACCCCCCACGGTGCTACTATTGGTCTCGCTGAAAAGAGATCAGTACAGGAAGAACCAGAGGGGGCTGATGCAATATTCACACTGGCTGTGAACCTCGGAGAAGCAGGGCGCGGGGTCGCTGTGCCCTCTCGCTGTCCTCCATGTCGCTATTATTCATTACCGCCAGAAGCTTTCCTCTGGTCGACCGCCTTGCCCCTCTTCCTGTGGATCTCCTGTTATTACGGTCTAATATTGTTGCAGCCCCTCTGGCTGCATCCCAGCAAATTGAAAATAATGGAAACTTTATTGAGTTGGCAGTCTTGGAGGCAAATTGTTAAAACAGTAGGATGCTTTTTTCTTTTATGTCGTTTCGTAGACTCGTTATGCTCGGTTGTGCTATTTGATTTGTTGTTATGTTTTGGTTGGTAACTTTCAAGATCCAATACTTTTTAAGAGAATGATGAAATGTCAACATGCTGAGTTTGTATTAAAATCTCACCACAAAGAAAATCCTTTCCAGGTGCATTTCTCTAATATTTTCCATTTAATTTAACTAATCTTCCCATCAAAGTTAAAGTTGAGCCATTATCATGTTCTTCTGAGAGCTCTCATTGGATGGTAAACATTAGCCCCTTTCAAACTTGCACTGCAACCCTGAACTTATCCAGACATTAACGAGTTGCTCTATGTGAGAATGCAAACGTCTGAATCAGTTGGACCAGACATTAAACAGATTTCCCCTTCCATCTCCCTATTTCAAAATCGGTGTAATATCCGATTGAGTCCATGTGTGAAAAGAGAAAGTCGTTGTCTGCAGAGTTCACAGCGACAAGGTCCGGTTTTACGAACTCCGGAGAGTAGGTGAATGAAGAAGTGGAATTCACAGCAAACGTTGATGTAGTTTCCTTCATGCGGCTGGCGCCAGATTGGAAGATTACATCCGAGGGTGACTGGTAATGCAACAAAAATGTCGACTAACTGGGTTGATGATGAGACTCGGGAACAACCTCATGTGCTGTAATCAAAAGCAAAACACTGCCATTTCCCCAGCTTTTTTTTGGCTCATGTCCTGCCCCCTGCTCGCTCTACCAAGATGCCACCCCTTGCCTAAACCAAGGGGTGGCATCTGAGAACACTTATTGTCTCCTTTTGAGGACTTCAAGTGTGAAAGGGCTCTGGACAATGTCCAGGCCTGATTTTCAGGACATTGTGCTTAGTTCAAATGAGAAAACGGCTCTAGTTAGTAATTTGTTCCTACTGATTCTAGTGAGTTATTCTGGATGTATGCTCTGTTTTGCAATGCAACTAATGAATGGTTTTAAAACTCTTGGATCCTATTCTTTTAATCAATCTCATAATTCTTCAAGACAACTATCTTTGTCTAAATTGTATGCATCAGGAACTCGGAGGGCAAAAGTAACCATTCACAATGGCCAGTTAGAGTTTAGAAAATGTGCATACAACTGCATTCATGAACTTCAGCGTCCACCCAGGCAACATATCCCCAAACATTATGCACTGCTGTGATATATTGCAGTGTTATTTTGTGTCAAAGAAGTAGGTTGATGCTAACGAGACCCATACCAAAACACTGTGGTAAACCTGCCATCTAGCACCCACCCTCTGACCAACGTGTAGAAAACAACAGCAAAGAAACTGCCTAGAGTGAACCAACTGAAATTAAATTATGTTTCATCATATACTCCAGAATGGATTAGTTAAAAATAGCTATGTGATTCGGGAGAAGGCTTAGCCTTCTAATTGTATTGTTGGACAGGGGTGTCTGGATCCTCCTCTGATGCATTTGAAGCGCTTGAGAGACCCCTCTTGTCACACAGCCAGAGTGTTTCATGCCCTTTTGATTAACATGGTATGGAAAGAATTAGGTGGGGGATGGGGGGAGGCGAAGCCAGGACATTCAACGGCTCCAAATGCTAATTAGCTAATGGAGGATGAATGAGCAGGGAACTAGGAGGGTCTCAGTAGAACATGCTGAAGCCCCTGGCTGCAGTTCCGCTTGTTTCTGCGCATCTTGTTGCGACCACCACCATTTTGTTCCCAAGAAGTCAACGGGAAAAACAGCCATCTTCTTGAAATTAGGGATTTTGTGTAGAGTCACCAATATTATCCCCTCACACTCGAATTAACTCTTTGCACAATCTCCTTTTCTTTTTTTCTTTTCCTTCTTCATAGGAGTTTGCTTTAAATCCCATCATATTAAGTCTGGTTTAGATCATTATGATTTTTTAATCCCAATATAACTAAACAATGCTGTTGTGACTTTCGATTTCAGAGGAAATTAGGCATATATGTACAGGCAAACTAGACTGCTTGCGTCTTCTGTACACATACTTTTAACAACCATTGATTGAGCTTCAAGTTGACAACATTTGCATTTTGACCAGGTAAACTGCAAACTGTAAATGTGGAAATTCATTCCAACTCTTGAAATTCAGATGTGGACTCTGCCTGACACTGCCTGTTTAATTCCTATTTCAGCTCTACCGGGACATGACTAGTCCTTCACACTAAAAATGTGCTCTGTCCTTTTTGCTAACGGTTCCTTTCCAGCTACTAGTCCCCTTGGCCCCTTTTTTTTCATCGCCGCTGCTCTTCATTTTTCCAGTGTGCTGGGCTGGCTGCTTAATTCAAGGGCTGTCTGGGAGTCTTTAATATAGAGAGTGATGACTTGCGACACAAGAACCATGATTACGCCGCCGCAGTTGGTTGGCGTCAGGAGGAGGCATCGAGCTGCACTTTTCATGTCGTAGCAGCCGGGGCTTTTAATGACTCTTGAGAGTTTATATCGTCCATCGCTCACAGGTGTGTGTGCGGAGTTCCACATCGAGTGTCTAACCCCAGAAATAAACATCACTTCTGCAGTTTGCCTGGTTACCGCACAGATGGGGTTTTTGTGTGTGTGTGCTGACTGTCTGAAATGTGTCACAATATTTGGTGATCCTTTGAGATTGGAAGGTTGTGTATACCAGTGGGTTGTTGGGAGCACTGTGGTTTGTTTTGTTTTTTTCATGTTGAAAAGGTTGTAGTGAAAGCCTGTGCTTCCTGGCTGGCTAGATGTCATCACGAGCACTATGTGATAGCGCCAGAGGAAATTGGATGAGACGAGAAGAGCTGGCCCCTGCCAGTGATGGGAAAGATGACTCCTTTGTCATGAAGTGTCAGTCAATTCCCCACTCTCACCTAAGAGACCAATCAATAACGCACAGAGCGGGGGGGAAGGGGCGGGTGGTTTCAGAAACACGCTATCCCCTCAACAGGGATATGATTAATCGTATAATTTATTATGTGTAATTATCTTCTACTCGTGGACCAATAAATGCTTTACCAGCTGTAACCCAAATTATATGTTTTTCTCTCTCACACCAAATAGTAATATTTCCTGTGATAACCACAGCTATGTGGTGTAGAGGATGTTTCATGACAGCAGAGCGCTGTAGCACGACAGATGAGGTGTGGGAACTGAGTGATGGTGGTTTTATATCATAGTGTGCGCTCACCAAAACACATGCGCTGAAGGGTTCACATAGATGGCGACCAAGTGCGCGCTGAGCTATCACCGCTATTCCCTCTGTGAGAATAACACTCTGTCCGTAATGTGTTCCCTATCTCCCACCTGCAGTTTCCAGATACCTGTGAGGAGTCTGCCTCGCCCTTCGTATTCATCTGCACCAACCCCCAGGAGCTGGTGGTGAAATTCCCAATGAAAGGGAAGCACAAGATCTGTAAGTCCTGCCGTCAAAATGCAGCTGATCAAACTAGACTGAGCCCATTTAATGTATTTTGTGTTGCTCCTGTGTGTTTTGTGTGCTATAAGACAAATAGACTCCCGTGAACAGGGGATTGGTGGATAATTCCAAGCACTGATTCCAGTAACTCAATTACGTTTAATGCAAAGAAATGGTGCATAAACACGACCATTGAAAACACTCTCCCATTAGCATGTATAAAAAAACTGCAAGAGCCATCTCTACAGAGAGAGTTTCTGTTGCCTGGGGGACCGGCCGAGGATGGCTGTGCAGTGTTGTCGCTGTATAGTGTGTGATTTATAATGGGCCCTCAACAGTTTTCTTCCCTCTGCTGCCAGAGTCTTGCTTGCAGAATGTTATACCTGCAAGCTCTTTTGTTAATATTCCCAGCCTCTCTAAAGACTTGAAAGGATTGTTTATGCAGCTGCGTGTCTCAGGAAAGGGGGAGCAGATCGATAAAGGGCTCTGAAAGTCTCAAGGTAGAATGCTGCAGGAGCCCTGCCCTTTATTAGTGCAGAGGAGGAAATGGCTTCATATTTGTTTTTTGTTTTTATCCCTCCCTGCAAATTCAAGAGGTATTTGAAAAGAAGCGTGAGGCTTTCAGTCGGTCCTGGAAAGAATAATCCAAGGAATGCGATATTGTCTGACGATTAATTTATTTCATGACATTGTTGAATGATGGATGCATGCAGTCAGACGCCATTTGTTTCTGTTTGTAATCCACTGCCTTTCTTGCACCTAAAGCCCTAATTCAATTCTCCCAACTCGTAGTGTTTTTTCCCTTGGGAAATTTCTGTTTAAAATTGTGTTGGTTATTTACTCAACATCAGCCTTCAAACCTCACAGATGATCTTGAATACTTGTTTGCTAGGTTGAAGACTGAAATACAGTACTACAGTGTTAAATGACCTGTCCCCCGGCAATGAAGACATGTAGTATAACATGGCTAAATACTGTTGTGCTGTTTTCCTTTTGACAAGCTCATGGGCCTTAATTGTAAATCCATTTAATCATCATCTTTATAAACACCACCCATTGGCTGGAGCACAAGCACCATTAGAAATGAAATGGCTGCTGACTGCCAAGCTCTACGAAGACTTTAATCCTCAGTGTGTCATTATGCCAGGGACTTACTGAATGGGGCATAGTCTGCTAAAATCTGCAAACTGGGTGAAATTTCTTTCTTTTTATTGCCCGCAAAAGCAGCAATTCATTTTTGATTTGGCCATCTAACTGACATCATCAAGTTAATGGTCTTCATTAGATCTTTTAACAAATCATATAATGATGACCTGTATATCCCATGACCTACTGTTTGTATGTTAGTTGTTATATATTGTCATTAAATCCTTTGCTATGCTATTTTTGCAGCCACACCCAATGCAACAGACTTCTGATCCCACGGTCTCTCTCTCTCTCACTCTCACTCTCTCTCTCTCTCGTGTGTGTGTCTTGAGGGTCAGTGCATGGATGCTTAGGGAGGCTCAGCACAAGTGTTTTCGTCTTCCCCAGTGGCTTACATTGACAAGATCTGCTTCTCAGTGGCCCCTGCCGCTCACCATCTCATGCCTTATCACTGGGAACAAGCAGCAAAATGGATGTGCAATCCCCTGCCCTCCCCTGCCACACACACACCTACTCCTCTCCCAGAAACAGCGGGCAGGAGGCAGTTAGGGGCTCGGGTTCAGAGCAGCTGCTGTGTGTTCACATGAGGCCGTTGATGGATCAACAGCAATAGGTGCTAGCAAACCGTGAGCGAACAGGGAACAACAACCCCTCTGCCAATGGAATTTAAACACGCACAAATGATCTCTCCCGAATGCCGCTTTGGGGATACTCTGTTTGTGTGCGTGTGTGTCTGGGCATTTCATTTATCAAACGCAAACCATTATGATGTAATATGACAGGATAATAACGAGGATGTTATTATCGTACCTAATTATTGCAGTTCATACCTGATCATTCTCGTAATGTTGAAATAAGAATTTTCCATGAGAATTGGAATCTAGGTGAGCGATATAGATGATAAGAATCATTCTAAATGAATGGATGGTTTGACATGGAAGGTCCTTGCATTACGATTGGATTTAGCAATGTGCTGCTTTTGGTACAGTGCAAATCAAGCTTTACCAGTCTTTGACATGGGGAGAGTCTTATGCCATTAAGAATGGCCCAATGCCAACACTTACTCCAAATGATAAGTAATTTGCAAGGTGGTGCACTTTTTAAGAGGGGCACTTTACAAAGTCATAACCTCAAATCAGTCAAATCATAACCCCTTCATGTTTGACATGTTTTTATATTATGCAAGGTATGCTACAAGCGCTTTACCGTAACCATAACAAGAGAACAATTGGAGGGAATATGAAGTGGAATGGGCAGTGATGTGTAGCACAACCACTGTAAACTAATAAACGTGTAAAAATAGCTCTGCAACATCCATCTGCTGCTGTCTAATGACTTCACGATGGGCTGAACAACCTGCGTAATGCTGCTTCTGTAAATGTAAATTTGAATGAATAATTGTGAATAATATTGCTATAAATAAATGCAATATAGTTATAGCCTATAACTAGTTGTTTGGGATGCAGTCCCCATGGCTACGACCCATTTGTGATTATTTTTTAGTACAGTCATTGTGTAGGCGTTTTATAATGCACGATTTTGTATTTAAAATGCGCCACACGCGTGGCGTTATAAACTATGTATCCAAGAAGCTTAATCCTCTTGGACGTGGACATCAAATCTACGGCTGTCCAGAATGAGCGTCACAGATCTTCACGTACACACAGTGGAGTTCTACGATATGTGTCCTTGAAGCTCCTCTCTCGGCCGTTGACATCAACTGCTGCACAGACGAAGCTCCACACATCCAATTAGGGCTGAACGATTAATTGAATTCAAATGGAAATCGCGATGTAAAAGAACGCGGTATGCAAATCGCAATTTTAAAAAAGAAGTTTATAATATAAATGAATCTCAACACATCGGCCTGGCCTAAAGGAAAGAGCAGTTTTTATGTTGACTGCCTCCAATGTTGTGTTGGTCATACTAAAGAATGATTTATTTATTTTTTTGTGAATAATACACAACATAAGGAAAACAACATTAATTGTAAAAATCGTTCATTAAATCGCAATCGTGATATTGGTGAAAATAATCGCAATTAGATTATTTCCCCAAATCGTTCATCTATACATCCAATGCAACCAGGATGAATTATCAATACATATAGTCAAGAGTATTGTATTAAAATGTGTTATTTACTGCTTTCTCTTTTATCAAGCTGATTGTACCAATGACTCCATTTCTTATAGCTTATAACTGGGTACCTTGTTGAAAACTGTCAGGTATGCAAACTGAATTGAGAGCAGTCAGGTCACATTACTCAACCTGTCAGTTTGTATCTCCTGAATCACACTTCATTCAAACAGTGTTGTCACTTTTAGTTAGCCATGTGTCTGTGGTAAAAAAAGAAAATTATTAAAATAATTCTTTCAGTTCTGCATTGCTAGCCACATTTCACGTCACTCTTTAGACAGTTCAAAGGATTTACTTTCATGAATCTGCACAAGAGATTTGAAGGGAATACATTGTGACTGCTGTAGCACAGGTAGCTGCCAAGCCGCCTCTCTTTATTTGGCAGTCTGAGATTCTTGTTTTATCTCTACATCATTTAGTCTGGCAAGGAAAACCAATCCTCCCTCTACCTCTGTGAATAATGAACACATAAAGATAAAGTTAGCTTACGCAAGACAATTGTGTATTGCAAGAAGCAATTTTTTCCACAAATTAAGCTGAATTAAGTCACTACCTTTTGGCCTGTATTGTTTATATTTGTTGTCTTTGAGGATTGTCTGCAAATGACGGGTAGACATAGTCGCTTGTATTTAGTGCCGCTGACTTCCATTTTGTCCTGATGGCACATTAAAACTGTACTCGGGGTCATCCTATTGTTTTATTCCACTGAATGCAACCTTGGCATTAATTATTACCACGATGGAATGATAATTAGGAAACGGTGAGTCACAAATGAACACGGATTGTCCCGGAGCAAATTAACGTCTGTTCTCCTTGTTCAGTTGTAAGTGTTACATGCCAAGGGGGCTGGCTAGTGTAGTCCTGTGTACACCTCACCAATAAGTGATGTGCTTGTTTGTTTACTGCACATGTAGCGTCACATCCTCATGTACGCGTTGCCCTTCCAGCTTTCTTCCCAGCGTCATTAGCATTTCTCATGCATACATTATCACGCAACTGCAATATGGAGGACTTTCATCCCCCAGGTTGCACACGTATGGATATATTCCCATTGAAAGGGGGATGGAGTATGGAAGCTTCTCCCCCCTGCCCATCTCTGTTCCCCCCCTTCTTTGTAATATGTTCGCAAACACGACACCACAGGATTGGGAGTAGAGTAAAGCCAATTACCTAACAAATGTGCATACTCTCTACTGAGATGTATCAAGGTTTCTTCTCCTTTTTCAATTCCCTCCCTCAGTTTTCTCTCCTCCCATCCTCCACTGGGATACAGGATGAGGTTAGAGAAGGAAGTCCTTTTTACTTGGTTATTTATTCATGGGTTTCCATTTAATATTCATGCCTTTTTCCTGGGCTATCTTGGTAGAAGGGGAGAGGGAGAGAGAGAGGGAGGGAGAGAGAGAGGGGGAGGGGGAGGGAGGGAGAGAGAGAGAGAGAGAGAGAGAGAGACCTTGAAGGTGACAGGCTGTGTTTATTACTGATCTGTCAAGCGGTTAATGGAGAGCTAGGCATAGGCAGTGTAGAACGGACCGAGCCGTACAGGCAGGGGAATAAGCAAGCAAAAGCACCAAGCCAGGAAGTTAGGCATACCAATTCCTTTAGACCTCACTGAATCAGGGACAGCACTCTGGTACATCAAACTGCAGCCATTCACAGAATCATTGGAGTGTGTCAATATGCTCATCTTTGGTTGTACTCCAGTTAACGCATTCAAAAACCGTGATATGAATAAGAGTCCCTTACTTATTGTTATACTAATTAAACATTTTTTCAAAATGGTCCCCTGGTCTGTCTTGTTCAACTATTTTCAGTTTATATAAATGTAAAGCCAAATAATTGTTTTATTTACACAAGCACTTTGGGATTAAAATTGGGAACCCAGCTGTAGGATGAACATGGTCCATCGCCACCTTGTTCAATGTATAAATGACACCAAGGTGGACTCGATGACAGCACTGTTCCATTATGGCTGCAATGCTCCTTGCGCCAAATTAACCTTTATGCTTTCATCATTCTGGGTGACCTTCTCTTTCTGTTTAGGTAGGTTATTCACAGGGAAACTGTGGATACATATTGTTTCTCTTCTGCTACAGCGGAAGGTGGAAAGTAGAAATCAATACCGGCATGACCCATTTGGAAGTCCGATCACACACACGCACACACATACTAGACCCGTACTTCACCGTCTCCCCACTGTGAGTTAGAATACACAGTTGTGGACTTGGGTTACCACTATGAGATAAAGATCTCAATTTCCACAACAGGGAAATTCCATCTTCACATCAGAAGTGAAATAAGGATAATACCTACAGATGTACACATGTAAAGATGTCCTATTTACCCTATGTGGTCACACAGTGCATTTCCAAACCATCAGGGTCAGAAATGCATCAAAGCAACGGGGAAGAAGAGACCATAACTGATGCCTACCTGCTCTAATGTTGGTCATTGTGATCTAGGTTGGACTATTTGGTGCTGGGGTCACACCAACGAAAGGCAGCATGGCACCATTTGAATATTCCACGTCCTGGAGACCAGTGTTCAACCATTTGAAGTATAAATAACATAATGGTCTTGGATTTGATGTGGCTAGGCTAACAAGCATAGAATATGAGCATTGAGCTTTAAAACCCTACCCTACATTTCAATTGCTCCCGTCAACTGGTAGCCAAATGAACTTTGCTGCTAAGATAGATGGATATAGTTCTTTTATTTATCCTCAAAGGGAGATGTAAGTATTGCAGCAGCAATTCACATACTTGACAAAAGGCACATACCTACAGAAACATACACAATGAGGTTGGCTAAAAGACACTGTAATTTTCCATTAGAAATTAGAGTATATGCATGATGTTTCCCCAACAGCAAGCCATCATTTAACTGCTTGTTTTCCATACCATCTTAGGACCAAATAGCCACTGGTCGCCAGCCTTATCATTAGCGTCACTAAGAGGGGCATGTGCTGTGTTTCCTGAAATCTATACATAGAACAATACAAAAAGTCTCATGAAACAATGGACTGGGGGTTGTTAATATTGACATTGATTGTGTATGTATTGGTTTGCAAGTGTATCAGTAAAGGGTACTTGGATTATAGTTTGTAATAAATATATAACTTCATATTAAAACTACATTCTAATTTCGCTACTGCATTCAACATTATAATCATACACTAATTATACACTTACAATTATGAAATACACTGTCCATTCCAAGAATACCTTCCATTCAAGATCTTGACGTCTTTCATTCTGCTTTTATCTTGAGCAAGAAAAGCCTCCAATGAGCTTAGATGGAACCTGGTTGATATACAATTATATCGCGTGGTAGGACTAGCATGGCTACAGCAGGACTTGGTTATTACAACAAAACAAGAGCATGACTGAGAAATACCAACAAAGGGAGACTAACATGACTACTGCAATACTAACATGACGATAGCAAGGTTAGGATAACTGCATCATGAGACTAAAATAAGTAAAGCAAGAATAATATCACTTAAGCAAGACTAAAATGACCAAAGTAATGCTACGTAGCATGAATGCAGCAATACTTGCATGACTCCAGCAAGGCTAGCAAGACTCAATCAAGATTAAAATGACTACTTAAGACGAACATGACAACAGCAAGACTAACATGACTAACATACAGCAATAATAAGATGGGAGGGAGACAGGGAAACTGCCATGACCCTGAGAGCAAGGGAACAAGAGCAAATCTCAGCAGGCTGAAATGTTTACAAAAAAGCAAAAGGTGCTGCAACAGATGAGCCTTTTATTAATGCATCATTGTGGATGTTGCGATTGATTAAATTGGTTTGATAAGGAGGAACAAACGGTTATCAGGATAATAGGGAGGGTGTTCTGCCAGTGTGTTTGATACCATCTGTGTCTTAACTTTGCCCTCTTGAAATGTTCCAATTGTCGTCTATTTGTGTAATGTACAAATCCTTCATCTTCCAAGCGAACTTGCATTTATCCACTCTTCTCCAAGATTTGAACTGATTCAAATCAGTTCAAATCTGCTAATGAATTATTCTCAGCTGTATCTCATCCAAACCTCAAATCGCATGCTTCACCCGTTAGATTCAGCTGCGTTCACCTAATTCATAGGGAATAGTAAATGTGAAGAGATGAATGCGCTTTGCGATGCACACCCGAATGCTTTCATCGGCCACAGTACCAAAGTGAATCAAAGACTAGACTTGGCTTTTGATATGCTAATGAGAACAGTCGGGCCATGTTCTCCTTCCATTCTCTACATGATTGTGTGTAAGACGATATGTGAAGAGTACGCAACCTAATATGACATAAGATTATTTTAGACATCTTGTAATTCAATCCAAGTTTGTTGCATATACACAACCTTCCCTCCACCCCTTCCTTCCTTCTTGGTTCTCTTCCATTCTCCCTCCCCCCCTCACAGGCACCACTGTGCCAATACTACAGGATTAATGGCTCTTTGTTTGTTTAGGATTTCACCTCTCTATGTCTTTGTTTCCCCTAACCTGTTTAGCTTTCCCACAGATTTCCACAGCTTTAACTCCCTCTCTCCCTCCTTGTCCATCTCTCCCCTTCTTCCCTACACTGTCACAGTAATCAATCTGCTTCGGCACGTTGCGGGCCAGGGGTAGCAGTGGGGGTGTAGACAGATGTGGTTTGGAGAATGATCGATGCCCTTGATTAGTGAGAGATTACTTCTTTGTGTGTGTGTGCGTGTGTGTGTGTGTGTGTGTGTGTGTGCGTGTGCGTGCGTGTGCGTGCGTGCGTGCGTGCGCGTGCGTTTGTCATTGACAGGGAGGGGGGTGCCCCAGCCAGCATTGATTGTACTTAGCCTGCTGCCTTGTTTTTGTTCATTTGTCAGGTTAGGAGTTGAGGATCGATGGGTGGTCTATTTGCTCTGTTCAAGTAGCTCGCTAGGGGTGACTAGTGTAGTGCTGGGCTGATCCTTTATATTATCCTTAACTCCACAGGGGAGAAAATGTGCACACACTTTTGCAAATGGTTTGATGAAAGAACCACCCAGTATGATCTTTGATTGGCTCATGTTATATGGACTAATATCAAGCACATATTGTGTTTTTGTTGCCAATGCTAACATGAAGCACAAGTCAATCTGGAACGTCCCAGTCGAACGGGTGGTGGTGAAAGAGTTGTCCCTAAAACCATCTTACCAGTGGTCCCTCCCTAACATTTAATCAGTTGGTTGTTTTCTATTGAATTGGTGTTCGGTACACAAGGCCCCGCCCATTTGTCTCTTTTTTCCTTGAGGAGAAACGGACAAATGTAATAGCCATAAGCCTGGGGGGAAAGACGCCACAGATGTGTCAACAAGCACTGGCGTGTACAGTCCCATGTAGGTCTGAGCAGGCGGCGGTTGTGTGGTGGAGCCCCGTTTAGGTCAGCAGTGATCCAGGGCCGCGCTCGGCCACTGTTGCCCTTGGACTGCGAGCAGACCGTTTCTCACTGCTCATTATGGGATTTGTCCGACCACCCCAATGCGGAAAACAATTAAGGCGGTGTCAAACACGAAGAGGCTTGGCCACCTGACCAAAAAATGTCTCAGCTGCCTATCATGGATGATTGATTAGCTTGTTTTTTCTATTTATATAGTGGTGTTCTTCACACAGGGACAAGGATAATCAAACCAAAATGAATCACAAGAACATAGATAAAAGTACAATGATTAAAATACATAACCATTTGGGGACATACATAAAGAGATTATAAATTCCACTGTAGTCCAACAAAATTATATAGTCGTGCGGTCTGTTAATGAATGCACACTTTGTTCTTTGTAGCACCCATATGCATTTAGCTCAATTCTTTGCAATATAATCATAATCCATAAGCAACAGATACAGATCATTTATGTAGTCGCTGTTTATTATGCTTCGCTGCCCTGTGGGGCCTTCCGACAAGAGTATGGAAAATATGAAATAAAAAGCTGCTGCTCTGGTCAATAAAAGTAAAAAATAAAAAGGACAAACTTGCGGGAAAAAAATAAGCCTTAATCTTAATTTGATCAGAGTTTCCTCAAGCACTCCTGGACCATGATGAAAGCAGTGCAATTTTAATTAAGTTGAAATAGCGACGGTAGCTGGTTTCTCGTTCTCTGCACATTTCTTCCCATTCAGCGCGCTCCCCCCTACCCCCCAACCCCACCCCTGTTCTCACACACGGCCCCCTCCCTCCCATGTATGTTTAGCTTGATCTCTTTAAATTTATTTCCTACTTTGTAACCAGAGGCAAGGGCCCTTGACTCGCTCGCCCCACGGCCACCGCTAAGGCACCCATTTAAGTTGTGATTAAAAATTAATGGCCGAGAGTAAGAGGCAGCAGAGTGGAATCTGGGGGGAGGAGGTGAGAGAATGGAGAACACAATGCCGTGCTGGGAGGATGGGCCACGTTTGCGAGGAAGAGGCAAGAAAGGGGTGGCGGGGGCGCAGGCAGCAGCTGCTGGCTGATAGTGGGCTGGAAGGTCTTCTCACAACTCCACTGTGTTTAACTGCTATGCTAGCATCCCCTGCATGAATATTGCATTAGAGCACTATAGGGCCCCTTGTGTTAGCCCCACTCAGAGCAGAGCAGCAGCTATTTGTGCTGAAGCTATGAGGCAGGCCAGTATACCTCACCCCGTCCCCCTCCTGCCCAGAGACCTTCCACATTCAGGCAGACACGCAAGATATCCAGACCAATTTAACAACCCATAGTCCCCCCGGGCAGATCCAAGATGCACTCCTTCAATATCTGACCTGCAATATTTGTTGTGCTCCATTAGAGGCCAAATAGTGTTTCTAGGGGCAGCTTTTATTACACACTACTAAAGCGATAACATTTTCGGCATACTCATTAACTTGCATATTTCTCGTTGAGGTTCAAAGCCTTTTTTTTTGTTAATGAGCATCTCCTTGAAAGAGGTGTGTGGGACAGTAAAACATAAACTACCCAATAAACGTTGAGTAGTTTCCACACAACACACAACCGTCAACTGGATCTCGTGACCATTGCTTTGAAGAACTTAAACACATGCACCTTTAGGTCCTGACCTGGCAGCGTGCTGACCTTGACTCCAGCAGGTGATGAACAAGGGGTCTTGCATCATGACAGCCTTCTGTCTTCCTCCTCCCCTCCCCCTCTACCAACCGTCAACCAGCAACACGGCCATCTCTTCTCGACAGAGACATTATTAACCACACCGCCACCACCACGACCGCTATTGTGCCCTCCACATAAACTCGCACTTTGTATTCAACATAATCTCCCAGGAAGGACAAGTTTAAAGAGTTTTAAGCTGGAGAAATACACTCTCGATTCCACCTAGTAACCGCCATCCTCCCCCTTTACTGAAGCTAGTTATTTCTGTTGTGTCGAGGCTGCCTACCTAATTAGTTAATTCTCTCCTATTTCCCCTGGAGTTCTCCCTGCATACGCTACGCCAGGTGCTATCTGCAATGCTAATGAAGCAAAGCTCAAAGTGATAGTTGGTGGAGGGGGTTGAAGGCTTGCTTGCTACCATTCTGATAATGTTATAGTGGTAGCCCACCATACATCAGGTTACAGGCTAATACTTTTGCATTACCGCAGGAACATCACAAAGAAAAATTCAGCTTCCATGAGATGAAGACATTCAAAGAGAAAGCCCTGACACTCGTATTAAAGACACCAAAACTGGAAGTAGAAAATCAGTTAATTTAAGGACTATTTAGGGTACATATCAGCATTTCTGAATTCAATATTGGTCCGAATCTCAACCCTGATGAATTAGTTATGTTTGCTAAATGTACAAAAGAGGCTGAAAAACCAGCTGCAAATGTGTGCTATCAAAGATATGCACTGTACAAAAGCACAGAGGGATAATGCACAATTCTACTGCTACCAATACTATTTATAAATACTCTCTATATATACTTGTGTGCATTAGCGTGTAACCACCTTCTAGACATTTGGTCTCTATAAGGGGCCGCCTGGGACAGAATTCATACTTGGTCTAACACTATTATAATCTCGCATATACACCATTATACTCATACACACACGCTATTATACTTCTTTTACATGTTTGTATGAGAGTGTATAGTAGTGTGTGAGAGAGTATATAGTTGGGTATTTGAGAGAGAATAGTAGTGTGTGTGAGAGTATAGTGGTTTATGCAAGAGTATTTAGTAGTGTATGTAAGAGATTAGTAGTGTGTGAGAAAGTATATACAGTAGTTGGGTATGTGAGAGATTCTAGTAGTGTATGTGAGAGAGTATAGTAGAGCATATGGTTGGATATGTGAGACAGTATAGTAGTGTATTTGAGAGAGTAGTTGTTTATGCAAGAGAATATAGTAGTGGGTGTGAAAGAGATTAGTAGTCTATGTGAGAGAGTATAGTAGTGTGTGTAGAGTATAGTTGTTTATGCAAGAGTATATAGTAGTGTGTCTGAGAGAGTATAGTAGTGTGTGTGAGAGAGTTTGAATGAAACGGAAGTGAGTTTGATTCCTCAGTTCCTGATTGACTGACAGAAGAGGCGGTAGCTTCTGACGCTCAAAATACTGCGCTGTCATTTCACTCTGGAATTTATTATTAAATAAATAATAAATTATTTATTTAATAATTTATTTTCGGTCAATAATAAATTATTAATTTATTATTGACCGAACAATGTCATAGGAAGGAACCCAGTACCTATATAATGTGCAGCCTTCTCTATTCACAGTATGTATAGCCCTCATATGCCTGTTCAGAGAACATGGACTATGAGAGGGATAGAGTTATGTCAGGGTTTGTTGTGTGCAGTAGAATTTTTATTATTATTATTTATTTTTTTTTCCCCCTGAGCTCACCTCCTAAACCCAGGATCAGAAGCTAAAGCAGGTTAATCACATGGCCAACCTTGACTCACCCTACTACTCCTGGCCATGTTGCGTTAGCAAAATGTTATGTGCCTAAACCCTGGGCAGAGGGTTAGCAACTCATGTAAACCCCCTTTGAAGCAAAATATATGGTGTTCTAAAAATGTTAAGGTTATGGTCAGTTGGAAGCTTTAACCATGGCTTTCCCCCATTGCTTAGGAAAGGCCACCATGTCCTTTGACCTTTCCAAAGGAAGTGGAAATGCAAAATAGCTTGATTTTCATGCTACTTGTTCTGCTATTGAACATTTATAGATTTCACTCTGAATTTAACTCTAAAATGCTGGGCATAATGAATGGGCTCACTGGCATTGTGTTTTTTTTCTATTGCTAGTGTAGTGTTTTTTATATTGCTTCCTTGTTCTTGGGTGTCTGTCTGTACTCGATATCTTCCCTCTTTTGCATCGTCTCTTCCGCATTGTGACCCCCCCCTGACGGATCAATAAAAGCTTGTTCTATCTTACTACCAGAGAGCAGACAATAGGGCTGCAAAAACGATTTAGTTTGAAGTCACTCTTCATATTATTCACTCTAATAATAACAGTTAGGTTTTTTCACCAGAAATAAGTGTGTTGAGTGCGTTAATTGCACTCCTATGGACTCTTATTGATTTTTGTATGGGGTATTTAAATAGAAATGGAGAGATCTTTGTAGCACTTTCTTTCCAAATTTTCCCCCATATTTGGTCACCCAGGAAGCTCTGTAAAAGGATTATATTAATCCTGTGTCTAATATTTCAGTGAATGAGATACGTTATTTTTTAGCTGTTCTGTATTTCCTCTGAACATTCTCCACTGACTCATCAGCACTCAGTGGCGCTTATCCTCTTACAGCATTAACTGACTCTTATCCTTCTTGTGAATTCAGTCTTTTTAAGTTCTTGCTTATATTGTGGGCACTATTGAACAGATGATTTTACACAAAAGATTAATTATCAAGTCGCGTTGTAAAGTTTAAGGCAGGGTCGGGGTTGCCATTCTAGAACTGTTCTTTTGTTAAATCCATCCATCTGACCTGCTTTATAAAGGGATAATAAGCTATAATGGATGGTCATAATTTAACAGGGGATGTAATTCACACATTGTCATTGTTACCTACCGCTCTTCTTCGCCTCTAATAGAAGCAAATTGCTTGCAGTTGAGCAATGAGCCACATATTTGTGTGTGTGTGTGTGTGTGTGTGTTGCCCAACAAAGCTTCTGCCGTATGATTGGTCCTCCCCCTGGGAGAATACTGGAGCCGAAGCAGACATCAGTGCACACATCACAGTGGAGAGCACTAAGGAGATGCAGTCCATGGAGAGGCTGTCTGGTACGAGCCTCAACGTCCTACTACATAGCATCTTCGCGCTTACAGGCCCCCTTCAAGCTCGTCACTCATTTTCATTTGAAAGAAATATCAAGTTGAATCCCCCAGTGTGTTTACACATGCGACTCACAGAGAATATTTATCAGTGGATTGTTGCATCTTGGCTTGAAAGGAGAAGTACAGTGTGTGGATATTTGTGAATGCAGCGGACCAGTGGCGATTTCTCTAGGACTGCAAGGGAAGCTCGTCTTCCCCTAAAATTAATAAAATTGAATGGTCAAATATATACTGTTGTGTTAACATTTCATTGACAAAAAATGCGTTATAACACCCATCTCGAAGACGGGTTTGTTCAGAATCAGCCGCTTTTCGCAGGTTGACTGAATCGATTTCCTTCTCCTTCATTCGCATAGCGTCACAGTGCATTTACCTGTTGAAGCTCAGCGTCCATCGACTTCAATGGGGCTGCATAGAACAGCTTTTTTTAGTGCGCCGAAGGGCGACGGTCATTGGATAATGCTGCGGTTATGTCCCCCCCACGGACGCTCAATGTCTCTGGGGGTGAATGGAGGAGTCGGCTGGCCTGGCCTGGACGCTGGGCTTCTTCGTGATGATTGAAGGGTTTGCGAAAGACTGAGTGGCCATTTGATTGAAAGCGATTTTGAACTATAAAAAGTCTCTTTAGTCTTTAGTCCTCAGTCCTATCCCGGATTTTGCAATCGAGTCGAAAGGGAACTTATTTCTTGATATTTGCTTGGCGAAATTGCTAAACAATTTTCACCGTACATTTCGTACACTTTCGTACACACAATACAGACAATTCCTTGTTTCAGTTTAACAGAATTCACACATTTCCTTGTTCGAGTTTAATATCGTTGGTAGTTGGCCATCACTTTGATTCAGGGAGACTGAGGTCTGAACTTCATGATTTCTTTGGTGTTCCTTAAAGACATGCAGTTGGACAGTGCAATGCCTCAGCTTCACAAACTGTTCTCATTAGTGGCAACAATTTGAGCTACATCTGCAGGTTAAGAAAGGAGTTTCTCCTGTTTAAAGCGGCTCTAGTCCTACATCCGTAACACAATGGGCCATGGCCGTTTAAGAATCCTAGCTCTGCTGGCCATTGAGAGGATACTGGTCAATTCACTGGAAAAGACAGCTAGTTGGTATGACAGGGTCACAGAGCATTTCCTTAAAAAGGAACAGAGAGCAGAATTTACATATAAATAAATTGACAATTGATATGATGTAGGCCGAAAATGAGCTTCCCCTCTTTGAAAGTCCAGCAGCCGCCACTGCAGTGGCCATAGTTGTTTACTTTAGTAGCGGTTAGCCATGCATTAGTTTAAGACGAGTGCAAATAATACTGCAACTGTGAAATGGTGTTTGGGTTGATGCTTTTTTCTCTCTTCTTCTTTGTCTGCAACAAGGAGAAATTGATCTCACCACAGCTCTGACACACCAATTGACTCTGCTAAAACCGCAACGGTCTGGTCTTCATAAAGGCCCTCGGAGTGAAGGCGGAGGCTAATGGAACCTCTCTCTCGCTCGCGCTATCTCTCTGTCACTCTCTTGCTTACTCACTCTCTCGCTCTCTTCTCAGCTCTTTCTATTGCTAGTCTTTATCTCTTCATCTTAGCCTCATTTTAAAAAAAGAGCATAAGCAACAGACACACTCACACCCTGCCCACGTAAATGCACTACACAAACACACACCACTACACGCCCACACTACACACATATAAACACTCTTCTGCAGCTCCAGCTGATCCCGCCTGCTTCCAGTGGTGTTAGACCTGTATCCCTGCCCCTGAGGCGTAGAAACAGCCTGGATACTGATGGCTGATGGGAGAAGCTGTGGGCAAGTGGACTGACACATAAAGCACTGGTCCACCACCTCAAAGCCCAGGTAAATGCCGGGCAAATTCAACCCCCAACTTGTTTTTTTTTTTAGCAAGCCTTGTCTTTTTCGTCTCACTGACTGCTTGATCGTTTGTTTCTGTAGAGGTTCACGTTTCACTAGCTAAGAGAAATTAGATTCTGTCTATTGGGCGGATTTGTTGGCACAAGCAAGAAAACAAAGGAATCAGCATTAGAAATGCATTTGCAACGAAAAACTACGAGGCCAAGAGGAAATAGGAACCAATATAACTGGGAGGAGGTATGTCGTGGACTACAGAAAAGGGATTATTGTATCTTTCTTAGGTATTTTGTTATCTTCAGGTTGAACGTTGCACTCTTATTAAAGCTCTTTTAGGAGTTGGTCGGAGAGCCTTTCCTGGTGTCATTGTTACAGGGGAATGTTTTATTTTTGTTTTTTCATCTTTCAATGATAAAAGGCCCATATCTTACACTTATCTTCTTTTTAATAATTTTTAATGCAAAAAACAATCCCGCACATTGGAAACTTCAACCCAGTTTTGGAACAATACAACTCACATTGATCTTTTTCAATGCATGGTTACATTACTTGGATGAGAAAGAACTACATTCAGCACAGCATTCCCATATGTACCTCTTGGAAATCTGCTCGAAACAGGCAGTTGTTCTGTCCCACACCATAAAAGACACTAGTATTAGTATTGTACTACATACAAACAGTGAAAAGACTGCAGTGCTTTCTGGTTAATACGCCTTCAAAGGACTGGAGCTGCCTAGTCCAAGAAACCTGACACTCTGATATCCAGGATCTTGGCTTCCCCCCACATTTCCTCCTCCTCTTTTCCATCTCCTCTTGCTAATTATCCACCGCACCGCCTCACTCCTCCTGCAGCTCGTTAAGCTCTCCAGAAGGCTGCCGTTGACCCACTTTGCTGGTGCAAGCTCTCTCTCTCGCTCTCTCTGTGTCTCTCACTCTGACTCACTCACTCACTCACTCTCACTCTGTGGCTCTTTCTCTCTCTCACTCTGTGGCTCTTTCTCTCTCTCACTCTCTGGCTCTTTCTCTCTCTCACTCTGTGGCTCTTTCTCTTTCTATTGGTCTCTTAACCTGTCCTTTGTATCTGCTCCAGCTCTCCACACAGCAAAAGGGAGGGACACACAGCACAATGTTAACACAGAACACGTGCAAAGTCCCCTACCTCTCTATACCTCCAGGACTGACCGCTGAGCATTGATTTGAATTTAAATGTAACTGCGATTTGCGTTCCAGTCCCCGGTGTGTCGACACCCTTCCACGTTTTACACAAGCCTTTAAACTTCTGGAGTAGGTTGGAAAAATGGCTTTCTGGTGCCCCTGTGAGAACGGCTTGTTCTTTAGTTGGTTAAACATTGGTGGATTGCAGTTTGGACCTGAACTGATGTCTGTTCTTGTGCAGTAGTTTTCAGACAAAGCTTGGCAACTTCCAAATGGGAACTCAGACACAACATGGTGTACCCTTCCTGAGCCAGCTCCTTATCACATCAATACTGTACACAAGGTTTGAATGCGCTAAACGCCTTCATATTCAATGCATGAGGAGGACTAATGCATTCATGAATTAATCCTGAACACATTTTTTTATTAATTTAGATTCTCAACACACAAGTATCGACACTATATTTCAAAGGGCTCGTCTTTATGGTCACTGTTGTTTACTTCCTGTCTGTCTGAGTCAAGTCGTAAAATAAACCTTAGTGTTGAATCTATGTTCAATTAGGCTTCATCCTTTTCATCCTTCATCCGTTTCTTAAAACTCGTTTTATATTCAGCTCATGAGATGGGAACAGAACACCATGGGAACTATGGTGTGTCTCAAAGCTATGTTTATGATCTGAGTGTGTCATGCCAACTACCTTGCTTTCCCCCACTGAGCTCCATTAGTTTTGCATCCTGCTTGACTAGTTTAACATGCTGATGGCCCAATAGACTGCAGAGTCTCCCTCTATGTAGCTACCTAAAAGCACATAGTGGGTCAAAGAATATAAACTGCACACTGAACTATGCACTGAACATGGTAGCTAACTATAGCGGTGTTGTCAGCCAACCATGCACAGCATGTTGATGTTTGAGTGTGTGAGTCATGAGCAGTTTAGATGAATACATCTCGCCTCCCTATGTGTGATATGTGTCATTGTGTGAGACATTTAATACAGGAAGTCGTACAGTTTTATCACTGAGTGTGCATTATCACATTACTACTGCCGATGTGAAGGAGTATGTTAATGTACACAAATTGACTTTCCTGAAGTACATACATTTATTATGCACTTTTATCTAGTTACTTACTGAACATTTCTAGGTTTAAAGAAAATACTACAGGACTATGAGAATGTTTTTGATGTGGGTTGCCAGAAGTCCCATGGCTGGCTACTAAGCCCTGAAGTAGTGGTACACAGGTTTCACATGCATCATTTATGCGCCAATTGGGCTTCCAGTTAAATGTAAATACTGTGCTACATGATAACAGGCTCAGTTATGGCAAACAGGGTTGCTGCCTTATGAAATAATCAAATTTGATGCTGCACAGTTCCTTTCCCGGGAGATGATTCAGCACTCTGATTGTAGGGATATTCCAGGTCACAATTCAGAGATTTAAACCCATGCAACTCTATGAAATGTGACCGTTTTTTTTGTTTGTTTGTTTGGACGTGTTTTTGTCTCATTTTAACTTATTTATATTGACACGACGCACTGGCCCTGTTGACCCAAGACAAATGTATAGATGGTTTATAACTAAATAGTATCGAGATTCGGGAACACATCTGTGTTTGCATTGCGATCTTGATACAATTTTAAATTCGCAATGTGAAGAGCGATTCAACACACATGTAAACAGCGTCACTCTATACCTTTTCATTGCAAAAATGCTTTTGATTACAAAAACAACCAACCACAACCAACTACATCGATATCTACATGCTGTAAACAAAAGATGGCAAAATCCTATTAGCATTTCATACCAGCCGTGCCATAGCTCCTAATGCATCGCCGCCCCCCTCCCCTCAGCCAGATTTGACACAGACCAGATTGGAAACTCTAGCACCAATTATAGCCCTGCTTGTATACCCACCGCTGCCAATTCTGCCTGAAGAGCTGTCTCAGATCCACTTTCTCTTTGAAGGTTACACTCTGTCCAACACAGGTTGCTCATTTATCTCTGGTACCCAGCCTGCCATTCACACAGTGCTCCTTCCCCAAAAAAAATGAGCAGAAACATGAAGCCATTCAGTACATTTTAATCAGAAGTCATAACACCATGCTTCTTTGCCATAAAAAACACCTTTCCCTCCCTACAATGAGCTCCATTTAATTTCTATGGTGCAGAATTGATAGAGGAATGTCGCTAAATGGATTACCAGTTGAAATAATTTCTTAAGATGATGATCTTCTGGGTGGACTGTTTGGTGGGACATATAGAACTGCTTAATGTATGTGCAAAAACCTAATTGCAATGTGTGCATCTATTTCTAAAGACTGTTTCAAAATAGTGAAAAGCCATCGTATCCTGTCTTTTCCGAAGTATTAAAATACATTCTTAAAAAGGGAAGGCTAGTCAGCCTTAGCTTTTGACATGTAAGTTCATTATTAAAGGAATTTTACAGCCCTTTAACTTTTAAAAGCTCCAGTAGTCAGAAGCTGTCGTATGCTTAGTCGTTAAAATTAGTTGCTAATTAGCATCCGCATGTGACGCAGACTGCTGCTAGGCTAGCAATCCATGCAAGTCATTTGACTTTCTGGAGTGGTTATCAACCCCGCCCAAGATGCTCATTGTGCTGTTAGTTATTTACTTTCCGCCTATGTTTCTGCCTCTCGCACTTGTCTACACCCTATCCCTCTATGTCGGTTGGATTTATTCATTTGATGGGAGGATAGAGAATATTTTAGCATCTGTGTTGTTGATATATATTGTATCTGTCCTTTTTCTTTCTCCTTTAAATTCAAAATTGTTAGAGTGGGTCGGTTATTGTGTGGTTCCAATGCCGAGACCTGTGTGTGCCTGAATGCAGGAGGGTAGCATGGCTCAATTTCCATTTTGATGAACAATCCAGTTACCTCTGTCAAAGAGACTGATGGAGAGAGCCCTGCACCATCAAAGTCACTGTGCCTCCTCCATGTATATGTATATCCATCTATCTATAGATGGACGTGTAGCTTTATCTCTATACATGGATTTGTAGCTTTATCATTATATGCAGTATGGATGTGTATATTTCTATATATGGATGTGTATCTATATTTATATATGGATGTATATCATTCGATCTTTTTATGAATGAAAATCTATAGATATGTGTTTATTTGTGTATGTATCTCTCTTTATTGATATGTATCTATGGATGTGTATGTATAGATATTGAATGTGTATACATCTATATCTATCTATCTATCTCTCTCTATCCCTCTCTTGCCTGCCTTGCCTTACCGGTTCTTTTCTAGCCGTTTCTTACCTATCAGTCAGACGGATGGAGAGTGACGGGTCATTCAGCACTTGTCTTTCTTCTGTCTGTGAACAGCGTTGCTCATTGCCTTCAGAGACCCAAACAATAACCTTCAGCCAGCGTAACCTTGGTCTAAATGAGCTGCTTTAAACTCGCAACATATAAGAAGGAACAAGAAGGCTGAATAGATATTATATGTACTATATATATATATATATATATATATATATATATATATATATATATATATATATATATATATATATATATATGTGTTTTTCTTTCTGAACGTCCGCTGCCCTTTTGAAGGACATAATTGTAATGTTGTCAAAATAAGTTCTGTATAAACGGTTACATTAACATAAACACGCTATGTTGGTACTTAATCAAACGTAGACAAACACCTATTACCCTACATGTATGAGCACATAAACCTAACCTACGCTATATAAAAAACAACATGATATTTATTCACAATCCGCAATCCGACTGTATCTTCCACTTAGACGCATCTTCACCAGAGCTTAAGAAATCATATTAATGCATTGAAATAAACAATCCACTGAAAGACCTTTCAGGTGGTTTAACAGTCTGTAAGAGGATGCCTTGGGAACATATTTCACCACAATTATCCCTTGACGGCTGTGTTGAAACACAAGTAGCTTGGGGCCTGTTTTGACAAACCGAGCAAGGGAGTATAATGCAGCTCACCTCATCCAATATGGAGTCCAAAAAAGAGACCTATTACTCATTTCTTTCAGAATCATTAAATAAATGAAGTACAGAAAAATTGCTTTCAATACCAACAGTCGGCAGATGCATGCTGCAATTCAATTGGGGACTATTCTCATGAGAAAAGTAGAAATTATATTGGAAAAGCTTAAGCTGTTGGGTAAAAATAGAAACTCCATATAAATCGGAATAATATTCTGTGTGCAATATTTTCTGATGGGATACATATATCAGAACATTTTAACTTTTAAAAAGTATAATACAAGCATAATGTACAAGTTAATGCACTAATCAAAATGAGTAATGTATGGATGTCAAGTGACGAGCAAGACTAAAGACATTTCAATGGATACTGAAAAAGTCTGACGGTAATAGAGCACATGCTACACTTAACATGCTATATTTACCTGTGACATGACTTGGAACGTGTTATTTTTTCTGGCTGAGCAGCAGGGGAATAATGAGATCCTGATTATTCTCACCAGGGGCCAAAGGTTAAAAGGTCACATGAAGGAACATATATTGTTTAAATGGTTATGTTACAGTGGTTGCAAACAAGCCACCCCAACCGCTCAGCCAATCCCACCGATCGTGTTTTACTTGAATAAATACATGGATATAAAAGGTGTTGACAGACACATTGAGGAATTCCAAGGCTGCATCCGAATACTCATACTAATTTGACTGCTATATAGTAGGCATTTTGTAGTACATCACAAATATAGTGTGTCCGAATGCTCAGTTCGCATTATGTAGTAGGCAAAAAGTTTCCGAATGCGTACTACCGCCACAGTATACAACGGTATGTCACTACGCTATCCCACAATTCAGCTGGAGTCTGGTAACCGAAGAAGAAGAACGCTGCGGTGATTTTTTTTTTATAAATCTCGATGGCTGACCCGGCACCCCAGCAGCGGCTCCAGCTCAGGTCAATTATCGCAGGTGACTTTAATTTTGCCGGCATCTGATGTGCAGTGCACAGAGGGGAAATACGTATTCTCCAAACATCCGGTGGTGTTCGGAAGCGTTCGGAGGCGTTCTACCCATAGCTGTAGAACATACTTCATTAACGGTCAAGTAGTAGACACTGAACAGAAGTAGTATATACTTAGTAATCGGATGCACCCCAAGTCTCTGTTTGCAATGGTTTCTACTTCTCCAAATTGATGTCTCCTACAAAACAAACATTAGCTTTGTTGATGTGCTCATTTTCCAATTTGTCATACAGTTTCTATGGTGTAAATATTGACACTACGGTTCAACTCAGATTTACAAAATATATAATTTAATATTTATAGTTTATTATTAGATGTTACAAATCTATTTAAATCTTACCAATAGCATTCTGGAGGTTTAGCTTTGCACGTTAAACTGCTGGCTAGAAACATTAGCAGTGCACATATGGTGTCTGTTTTGTCGTCTTATCTATTTGCCTAATTCTTTAATTTAGTGTCTCCAAACGTGAAATGCAAATTCCAACAAAAACACAGGATTGGGAATTTGTATGCTGAATTCATATTGCTTACCTTGCTTAATTGCATTTCTTTGTCTGTACTGTGTGTATTATAGAGCTTCAGATGCACATATGGAGGCACACACACACACACACACATATGTTCCTTAACGCCAGCAGTGCATGAGGCTGCCTTTGTGGGCTGTTTCCCTAGAGAGGACTCTTATACTTGTGCTGTCAAACAAGCACTACTGTACATCACCTTGCATGAACAAAGCAACGCTCAGCATCCACATTGCCTGACCTTAAGTCCTTTGCCTGTGTGTACGTGCGTGTGCTTGTTCGCACACACACACACGTTAACATATTTATGCACCCTCATCTCTGCGTGCATCTATTTCCGTGGGACTTGGCACGTATGTGTGTTTGTGTGTGTGCAAGTGTTCAGGGGAGTATGCCTGCAGGGAAGTCAGCAGTGGTTTAAGATATTCAGTGGGGCTGTCAGTGCAGACGTTTCTCCCTCTGCACCGCTGCACAGATATGCAAATCTGGCCTCCTCAGGATGCGGAGCACTAGATCAGCCTCCACTTATTATTCTCTCTCTCGCTCTCGTTCTCCTCCCCCTCCTCTCCCTGCTGCCTTTGCCCCTGACGAGGAAATCTAGGGTGTGTGTGTGTATGCGTGGCTACAAGGCTGGGGTGTCGACGGAGAAGGTTAAAAGGTGTAGGCATTTATCAGGGAAGTGGTTCACAACTCTTTTTTCCTCTAGCATCCAGCAGTTGCTAGGGGGAGTGCACTGTATGGGATGGGTGTCTGTTTGTTTGAGTAAGTGCATTTCAACCAGTCTTGTTGTTATTGTTGGTGTTTGAATTGCACGCACACACACACTCACACTATTTGCCTCCCCCTTCCTTCTGGTTTAATTACAATTGATGGCACGGTGACGACGGTCTTCACTGCTGTTGGTGGAATAGAATGAGTCTGTGCCAAGCTGCTGTTAAAAAGGCTATCTCACCCACACACACAGTTTGATCAGTAATCTAGTCTCAGCATAATCTAAATGCCAATGTCTATCCCCAGCCAACACTGCATTTACATTCTGATTAGATGTGGCCAAGCCCACTTCATGAGGGCCCTTTTGAATAACACGGCTGTATCACCTTTCACACTCCCGGGGCGGCTGTAAAGGCGAATGGAGAGAAGAAGGATTCATGATATTCTGTCCCTTTTGAAATGTCCCTTTCACACAAAGTAGTTTCGGAAGTAAAAATCCCATACAGGCTTTGATTAAAAGCCATTATGTCGTAACCATCCAAGTTATACTTACAAAACGTGCCGTTATATTGGAAAAACGATTGTCTATGCTTGTGTAGAAGCCACACATTAAAGAAGTTCTCTTTTAGTTTTTTAGAGTAACATGTTTCCCTTAGATAAATGGAAAGTTAGAGGATTTTAGAGGAAATTAGCTCTACATGTTGATAAATATGTTGATATATATGATAAAAAAAGTAAAAATATATGATAAAGCACTAGCAGTGCTATTTAGTTATTTGCGTGATATAAAAGCTAGGAATACATAAAGTTGAATGAATACGTAACTGGAATACGATA
Source organism: Gadus chalcogrammus (assembly GCF_026213295.1). Lineage (NCBI taxonomy): Eukaryota > Metazoa > Chordata > Actinopteri > Gadiformes > Gadidae > Gadus > Gadus chalcogrammus. Next base: position 17,082,270 of record NC_079425.1, on the reverse strand, counting down.
CTTAATTCACATGTATTAAAACTCCCCCTTGAACCGCACTCATTGGGAACCAGTAGAACCAGCATTGATGGACGCGTGAGAGTTGACTGCAGTTAGGAAAGAAGGAACGTTCCATGTCGCTGACAAGGCTATAGACTATATGAAGTACTATGCATGCAGGCACACACACAGACACAGTATATGACACAAATTATATTAACAAAATAAAACACTAATAATGAAAAAGGTTATAAGATGCTTGAAACGCGCTTACCCATGTGGTTGTAAACAAGTTCACAATGGTTTACGGGATGAGTAGTTTTCTTCACTAGGTTCATAAAAATAATGTACAAAGTCTTGTACATTATAGCCTTTTCTTTCGTTTTCAAATATCTTCTTTTTTTTCTTATCAAATATTTATGGTCACGACTAACCTGACAGATGATTCATGCCATATACAAGCCACATTTATTGTCAAATTGATAATGTATGGTTTTCTTTTGGCCTACGATAATCATAGGAAAAGCGATCCCATAAATATTAATTTTGAGTTATAAAAAAAAAAAGACTGATGATTGGCTTGGTTCCAGGTTTAAAACTATTTATATAATGATTTTCTGAAAAGTCAATGGACAAAAGGAATGGGAAATTGACTACCAGAACCAGAGTAGTTCAAAAAGGGGGGCGGTCACTGTTGCACTCTATTATGGCGACTGAGGATTTAAGCAGTGTTCTAAAGCCCCCCCCCCAGCATCCGGATTCGTGGAGCTCAACAAGGGCCCTACCTCTTCAGAAGAGGATGAAATGCACATGGATTTATTAGACAAGTGTCAAAGCGGGACTTAATGCCTTATATCCAAATCTACGTTTTTTTCCCCTGCAAAATAGAAAGTAAGGCCATCTGTGTTGGATTGATTTTTTTAGGGGGGATTTTTTGTAGGCAGCAGCTTGATGCTGTCGTATGACAGGTTTCAGTTCTACCTCATCCTTTTGATTTTGTTCAACTATTTTCTCAAGGTGCAGCCTTCTAACCTTCAAGATAAGATTTTAACTAGATACCCACACACTTTTTTAATGGTAGCACTTTACTCTGACAAGAGAGTGGGAGGCAGAGCTAATGTGAAGGGAATGAAACATCTTCTGGATGACTGCCCTAATTTCCCTTCCTGAAACGGGTCCCTGAAGGCAGGGAAGAATTCCCACTTCCCTCCCTATAATCCTTTCCAAGGTTTCCTCCAAGCTGGAGTTTCCACATGTACTCACCAACCTCAAATTTTGCATACCTGTTTTGGTAATCAACTACTACTTTTCTCAAAGCTACTGAGAATTGTAGCAATTGTCGGTGACTCCATGGCCCAATCCCATTTCTACCCCCTACCCCTTCCCCTTACCCCTCCCCCTTGTCTTGAAGGGGTAAGGGGAAGGGGTAAGGGGTAGAAATGGGATTGGGCCCATGTTTCCGCAGGGCCGTCAATGCACAGCTTGTTAATTATGTGTTGAAAAAGAGGGACGAATAGATTTGCATTCAAATTGATTGTCCCATCATACATTTCAACTGCCGTTTCTCCAAGCAGTCGACACAAGGGTGATTTGGGAAGTGATTTTAGAAAACAAAACAAATGTGTAATCTGAATTTGCAATAAGGTTTGGGTAAGAAATACGCCCGCATAAATTCATGGGCTAAAAAGTCTTAACCATAATTCTCAGAAAAATCTTTTTTATTCAGCAGTGGGTAAGCAAGCAACGTAGTTGTTTTACTTTTTTGAATTAATAGCATTTTTTTAGCATGGCTTTGTCCGTTGTTTTAAATATCACCAGACCAGGCAGAGCAATTACACTATTGATCAAACATGCAAGATAGTGGACATACAAGCAAAGGTTGACCGTAGTGATGAGTGGCCGATAGTTGTGATTTACTAGCCTGCACACAGAGCCGCCATTAACCTAACACTTTGTTTTCATCGCAACGTGGGGCATGTTGGACCATGTGAACACGTGAGAAGCAGATTCAGACAAAGTGTACTCTCAGCTTAGGATCATGTTAGCGAGTGATTGATGACTAACAAGATGCCAGCCTCTCCTAGAGGATGCCTTCCTAGAATTACTCACAGCCACAGGGGAATCTGCTCCCTGCAGGGACGCATTAGGATGGGGCACTCCTAGAAACAAATAGGCTATTCCCTAGATTGTTGCCAGTTCCCCACCCTCTGCGCCTGCAAAGCCTGTTCCTGCTTTTTATTGAAGTTGACATATTTTACGACTGGAATGCTTCAAAATCATCATAAACCGGGATACAAAGAGGTGATAAAAAGAGGTGTTTCAAGAGGATATAACGTAACCTCAAACAGGTTTGGCCCTTTTGATAGTTCCAACTTCTCACTCGTTACAATTCAATGCTTTTCAAATCATAATGTTACCAATAATAAACTTTCATCATCTATACTGAATATTCTTCATTCAGCCATGCTCTGTATAAATTCCTGAAAGATAGGCTTCAACATTGTATATCAAATACCATAGGACTAGGTATGACAGTAGTTGTAGAAGTTGAGGCATGGAAGTACTGAATGACCAAAATTATACTATTTGTATTGATATCTTTAAACATAGTGCTGGTTTTGGTCTGTGACATTCAATCAGAGAGTACTTTCACACTCTGTACAGTTTTTTTGATATTTATACTCTAAATACAATATAAATCCATTACCAAGGCTCCAGACTGCGTCGAAATGGTGGCATTTTGCGACCAAAATGTGAGAGTGTGCGACTTCATTTTTCATCTGGTCGCACATGTGCGTTTTACACGTTAAACGGGGAAGGGGCGCATCAACGAATCTGGAATCTAGCAGGCCAATGAGTGTGAGAAGGACAGGGAATGGCCACCGTTCGTGGCTAATGTGTGGAGGGGGAGGGTCCTAGAGATTAAATATTGAGCGTGTGTAATCGTCTCTGTGGGCATACTATTGACTCGTTCTTCTGACCTGCGGCTAGTGTCCTGCACGGGTCTTATTTTGCAAACCCACACCCAAAATACTTAAAACCGCATCCGACCCGTGTTCCGACAGTAGCGCAAATTACATTCCGCACCCAACCTGACCCGCTATAAATTGGTATCGACTTCCGACCCGAACCCGAAGGAAAATTAGACACATTAGATGGAACGCCGGCGAATTACACTATGTGTTGTTTGGCCTGGTGCTTTAGATTGCTGTGCAAAAAAAGCACATCATCCACTGTTGACGGTTTTAGTTGACTCCTCCGCCCACGTCCGACACAGTAGACCTACATTATTTTTCATCTGTTTCACCCAAATAGTACGGGTCACCAACCCGGTCAGGACTTTGTGCAATAAAGAGCTTTACACACGAGAGGCGTTTGTTGCACCTGCTGCATTCTCAATGGAGAGGCGAGCGGGCAGGGAGGCACAGCGTCCTGTCAAGCCTGTTGCTCTGTGCTTTTTGAACGCATGCATCTATATTCAAAATATTTATTAGTAATACAGTGAAAAAAATCCCATTGGCATGTTGATTTATGGTGTGCCCCTAAGATTTATGGTTACGCCCCTAGCATTTTCTGTTAGGGGCCACAGTGCTCCTAGTGAAAAAAGTTAGTCTGGAGCCCTGATTACACTTTTTATTATTTGTTTTTCAAACAATCAGTCCTTTTACATGACTCGAGAAAAACAAAATATTTGGTTAGTCCGAGTATGATTGGATTTTTAAAATGCATGTATACACCTTCAGGGCTCCAGAGTGCGCCTAATTTGGGCGCACATGCGCCTAGAATTCGGGGTAGTGCGACCAAATATTTTATTTGGGCGCACAATTATTATTTTTAATTTTTTTTACAGAGCAGTCTATTCATAATATTGTAATAACCACGGAAGAGGCAGTGAATGAAGTATTGATTAGACAGCGATTTATTAGATACCTAATAAACCGTTGGAACACGCAAGACCGGTAACAATAGCAACGCCGGTAAACAAACCCGCAAAGCCCAATCCAGGGGCCTGTACTACGAAGCTCGATTAGAGGGTTAGCGAGGTATGTTGAGCTGAAAGCATGGGTTAGCTGTACCATGAAAGTCGATCTCTTTAAGCGTCGCTGTATCACCATTGGTGACTTACGCTCGCAACCAAACCTGGTCGGGAGCAGCTTTCCAGCGAGTCTACCCGGAGATCGGCTACTTATATCGGCGTGCGCAGCTTCCTAGCCCCTCCTCCGATAATGGCGTCACCATTTGTGGGTGTTCCCATGGACCCCGGCGCACTTATCGTACAGGCGTCTCTCCGGAGACAGAGGGTTTTTCGGGACAGAACCGATCCCTTGGCATTGTCTGACGATATTCTTTATGAGAGATACAGATTCTGCATTTATTTAATGGTCAAAATATTATTAATCAATGGCGTAAATATCGACGGTGCAACCGGTGCAGCTGCCCGGTTGCCCCCCCCCCCCCCCCCCCCCCGTCAACAACTCAGCGCAAGGCAGGCACGGTCCAACGCGATCCATCCCTCAACTCAACAACTCAAAACTTGGGTGCACCATAAATACGTGCTGGTGCACCCAAATTAAAAATGTAGGCGCACCAGTGCACCCAAGGAAAAAGTTAGTCTGGAGCCCTGACCTTAGTCGGACTAAAGTCGGACCGAACTGGGTTTCTCATAGTCGGATTAAGACCCCTAGATTATTTGATTGATAGTCGCATTAATCGTGCATGACAATACATAATTCATTACCGTAAATCGGATTGGAATCGGATTTTGCGTTCTGCGCATGCTCGAGAATTTTTCCCAGTGCCGTGAGCCGAAAGTTTAAGGAGACGATAGTCGTGTTGTTGTCGAATGCTACCGTCCTGTGGCATTCTGCGGCACATCTTTTCTCCGAAATCACCAAAACCAAGAGCGTCATTATGCATCTATTTTGTCTAATTATCATGTACATCATATACAAAATGTAGAGGGATGTAGCTTCGTCTTCTTACGCCATCTTTCTTGAATGCCACCTGAGTTTGTTGTTGCTGGTGAGGTAAAGAGGTTAGCCAGTGGCTCTATTACCACTAGTTGAAATGGGTACAGCGCCACTTATCGTACCATGGTATTACATGCTTCGGCCAATGAATAGATTTTCTCTCCGCCATGTATACTCTGACAATTGCAGTTGTCCAATTGAGGAACACAGTCAAACTATTGCTGTAATCGGATTAGGCGGTGCATGTAAACGTACTGAATGTGGGAAGAAGCAGGGTGCTAATGTAGAGTAATGGAGAGTTAAAGTGCAGGTTAGCCTACAGCACAGAATCAAAAATTGTTTTCACACGTCCTCCGCCTTTTCCTCAGGACATTCGACCCTGAGGGTGATTCACACTTATTGACACCTGATGCTTTATCTGCGGATATCGATATCATTCCGACACATTAGTAGAATCAACAGGGGGTTTATGGGGGTGGGCTTGCAAGGGGTGGGATATGACGTTCAGTCATAGGTGGTGGGAAAGTGAAGCCGCCCTCACTCTAGTTTGTTTTGGTTTGACCGCAAACAGCACGGAGGCAGAACTCATTGCGATCATCTTAAATTATGCTGCAACGATGCATCATATATTCTTTTGCATCCACAACATCCGCATCGACCTATGAAAGATTGGAGCATTAGTTGGAGAAAAATGCAAGAAACGATGAAGAAGAAAGGCGTCGCAAACGACTGCGTTACCGGAGAAAGAGAGCGTTTCTTTTTGCTTAATTTCCCATATAGCAAACACCGGGACAAATGTAGTTCTGTGTTTAACTGACAAAACAGGGAGTGGAAGGCCGGGACCCTATAATGTTCAGCTAACTGTAAAAACATTTTCTATATATGCGTGCAGCTATGAACTTGTGTATTGTAATTTATTGTATGATAAACCCTTACCCTACTTTTTGGGTTATGATAAGATCTATCTTTTAGCGTTCACCACAAATTACTCTGAAAAGCAGTTAAACATTTAAATATTTTTCAACCATTCAGTGAACAAAAGGCAACAGGCTGATTATCATTTAGGAGGCCACTCAATGACATGTAACACGTGCGGGTCGGTTCAGTGTTCAAAGGTGCGGCACGGTTCGCATTTCCACTGCCAAAAGTGGCCATGATCCAGACTGAGCCGTAGACTTGCAGTACTCCTCCGTTGGGGTACTGAGACGCCTGAAAGGGTTCCGGCAAGATGGAGCTACACACGTCGTCCGTTGATTAAAAAGTTGCGCAAAAGTTTGACATCCTTCTTGGACGCCCTATATTGTTTCTCTTTGTTCATTGTGTCGCGTTCCTCTTTTTCCTTGGATTTATAATCAGGCTAAACTGTGTCGGGCGGCTATGAGGTCACGATGCTTAAACCCCGCCCTACCACAATGGTACTGTCGGCGGTGGAAACGCGAGCCGTAACTGAGCTGCGCCGAACCGCACCTTCACCACTCCAACAAGCCCCATCGAACTGTCCAGCCGCAGGAAATGCGCCATAATATAACACTAGCGCGTAGCCCCAAGTTCCAGAACTAAGTCAGATCGATGGATCAAAATACGATTATTTTCATCCAAACCATTACAATGTATCCATTGTTGTTTCACATTGTCCCCTATACTCGCAACCAACACACTGTGCTAGTGTTGCTATTTTCAAGTATTTTCTATCCCTGCTTTTAATGTATACAGTAATACATTCACATGTGAAACCTACCCAGACAGACTTCATGTTGGCCAATGAGTGGCTCCATCAGAGCAGCTGGGAGCTAAGTGCTTCTCTCAAGGGCACTTGTGTGGTGGTTCTTAAAGGAGGGGCTGGTGTTTCTAATTCTGTTTCCCCACCCAAATATTCCTGGCTAGTTAGGCAGACTGGCAACCAACCAGCCCCAATTCCTCTCATTATAGCTTCAGAGACACCACAGTGCATTGGGCAAGTCGTGTCACTGATAATAGTGGTATTAATAGGTTTGCCAAAATACTCACATACAATTCACATGTTTAGAAATGTATTTGTAACATAAAAATTTGTTTTCTCTTTTCCTTATAACTTCAGTACATATTATATTGAAATCATAGCCATATTGTTCAAATCCATGGCTGTAATAACAGTTTGGCCAGTTCCATTATTGTGCGTGAGACAACAGTAGCAGGTGCAGTAAGGTTTTTATTGGGGGGATTTTTCACACCTCCATTTTTGTCGGAGGCTGTAACCGAGCCTTTACATTGCGTTAGCTTGTTTTTCTGAAATATCCCGCAACCCACGCCACCCTCACCACCAACGTCACCAGACACTGGTTCTCTGGCAAATCCTGGTGAGCTGTGGTGTGCGTGACTAAGCCAGGCTGCCGGGCCGGAGAAATCACTGAGCCATCGCAGCCCCTCGGAGGCTGTGAAAACAGCTCTAGGCCACTGGCTGTTGGAGAGAGCATGGGGAGCGGGGGGGGGGGGGGGGGGGTCTGTTTCCTCCTGTGGGGGGAACCATCCCGGGGACAGCGTGCCAGCACAAGCATCGAGCTCAGCAGCACCTTCTCTCTATCCACTTGTAAATGCAGCAGCCAGCCAGCCAACGCAGGAAGGCAATGCAAATTAGGTGTGACTAACCTCTCTCTCTCTCCCTCTCCCTCTCTCTCTCTCTCTCTCTCTCTCTCTCTCTCTCTCTCTCTCTCTCTCTCTCTCTCTCTCTCTCTCTCTCTCTCTCTCTCTCTCTCTCTCTCTCTCTCTCTCTCTCCCTCTTTCTGTGTGTGCTCACCCTACTGGCTCTAAAGAGCTTTGTACACAGCCACTTTACTGCAGTGGAGTGCAGGGACAGCTCTCTGGGTGTGTGTAGAATGAAAGGGTTTAACAGGACGAGGCAGGCAATGCCAGAGGGACGGATAGGTTTGTTGAATTGGAGCTGAAAGGAAATATTGGATCGATTCTAGATTTTAGAGCCCTGAGCATGTGACAATGTCAAGACGGAAGCAGAATAATGCTTTTGTTTTTCAGATTCCATCTAGAGGAATCCTTTCTTAAGCAAAAATCGTACGCAAAATCTGCTCTGCTAGACTCAGACTTTGGCCATTATTTCTTTCATCGCACTACAAATAGGCCAGAATATTTGTGCTATATGTGCTTTGGGCTTTAAAGGATGCACCGAGGTTTCCTTACATTGGCATGTGCCTCTCTTATCCAGCTTGAGCAGAGTTGTTTAATTCCAAATTCATCATTGTGTATCCAAAAGGGGAGTTTGCTGTGTAGCATTTGCTTTTCGTAAGCCGCTTCCATTGACTTGTAGAGTTACAAGCAGCCTAGCTCCTGTTCATGTGAGGGGAATACACTTAAAATGACTTCCCAAAGATAACCAATGTGTTCAATGCGCATCACAAGTTAAATCACATTGCAGTGTGTGTAGATAAACTTTGAATAAGCGACTGTTAGGAACACATTGGAAATCTTTTGGAAGTATTAACAAGTTTTTGTAAACAACTCATCTGAATCCGGGACCGGCCATCACCAATTTACAGATATCTCTACGTATCCCTTTAAGGCTTATGCAAATCTAACATGGAAGAAATAATTAGTGTTCCTTTCATGGCAACCTAAAGTGGGTTCCTGTAGGGTTAGGGTTAGGAGTTTCAACAACCCAACCTATAGGAAGAGCTCTTGCCATAGAGTACAGAATAACACATTATTATTATTATTTAGATCATGAAATATCCTATGCATCAAAGTGCTTCTCTTCACATTGTCACGTGTATTCACACAATATAAATTGTGTGAATACACTGTTTCCCACTGTTACCAGGTCCATTCTCACTCAATGTTGTCAATTGTGAATTATTTTCTATGATTAAGCGCTGTATAAACACAATTGAATTTGATTGAATGGAAACACCTGGTGGAGTCGGGTGTACAATTTACATTTACCTTCTTTACCATTAAATATAAGATTGCAATGGCCTTATTATTCTCTGCTCTCGTCTTTCCTCCATTTCACTCTCTGGCTATTATGCTTCAGAAAGACTTATTTGGATATTTTAGACTGCTACCTCTGGAGAAAATGTTTAACTGATAAAGTTTGGGGCTATTACACTCAATATCAGCGGTGATTGCACCCTCCTCTCTCTCCCAGTTTCTCCCTCTTCTATTGACAACATACAGGCTAAATGTCTTGATGTCCTAGTTTGTTTCTATGAATTGCATGAACGTTTTCTTACAAACCAGTCATTCTGTGTATATGAGAAGGCAAAACAAGATGATACCGGTCCTTTTTTTGCAGATAAGCTGTCTGCCATTCATTCTTGTGATTCTTAAGGGCACTCTCCATGAGGGCGGTCTCTCTCAGTATTATTGACGTGAAAGAGCCAGTCAATGGACCTCTATGTAATTTCAATAAATATAGAGCTCTGTACCCTCCTGCTCCTGGATCCACACAGTGATTATACCATTGCACCATAGGCGATGGGGCCATCTTCTCCCATTAGTCCTAATGGAATGCATAGTGTGGACAACATTGTGAAAATGTCGATGGTGCTGTGCTGTGCGTGTGTGTCGGGTGCATTTGTGTGTCTGCGTGCACTAGCAGCCGTGCTCTTGTGGGTGTGAGCCCGTACTGCACAGTGTTTTTTACAGTCTTGATGATGGAGAACCAACCTCTCTGCAGACAGCCTGGTCCTATTTTTATTTTTATGGCCTCCTCCTCCCCAGCTGCAGCATGTGGGCAATAAACCTTTCTCCAGCAATCTCCAAACAGGGCAGCAATCAATGGGAAATTATCTCAGCCAATCGATGGGCCAGCCTTTCTATGGCACCCGCTCCTCCCCCGCATGTGCCCCCCCCCCCCCCCCCCTCTATCTGTATCCCTTTCTCCCCCTTCTTTATCAATCTGTCTCTCACCCGCCTGCTCCTCTCCCTCTCCTCAGCCATCCTCTCTCTACCTCTTTCTTTTTTCTGCTGTCTCCCTGCTTTTCACCACCACCACCTCCACCTCCCCCAACATCCCCCGCTTTACTAGTGCTTCCTGAATCTCCCTGCGCTCCTCAGCATCTACTCTGAAATGCGACAGCTCAGCAGCTCCAAAGCCATTAGCCGTAGTCACGTTCTCATATGGTGTATGCAACGCTGGCAGCTTGACTCTCTTCCTCCTCACCTCCTCATACCGCCCAATGCCGGTTGTTTGGGGACAGTGAAAATATGGTCTCATTGTGTGTTCTTCTTTTACTTTATGTTCAAACCGTTCACAAGCCTTCACACAATAAGCGTAAAAAAGCTGACATTGTTGAGAATCCTTGAGTTTCCAAATGTTCTTCGTGCCTCTTCGACAAGCTTTTCTTACACCTCACTCAGGGAATTATTTTCGGAAATGTTGCTCTGTCAAAATGCCAGAGCCCTTTTTCTCCGTCTCTCAACACATTATTATAAAGCAAGGCAGAGACGGATTAAACCAGTCTGAGCCGCCCTTACTTAGCACAGTAACTCTGACATACTCTCTGGAGGTGATCTTCCATCCCTCAAGTTCAACCTAATTGGGTCTTTAAATAAAACACCATCTGGACCATATTACTTTTCAAGAACAACCCTCGCTCTTCAACTGACATCGGTCACCTAGTCTTAATCATTTAGATATACTGGTTAAAGAACAACCCTCACTCTCCAACTGACATCGGTCACCTAGTCTTAATCATTTAGATATACTGGTTAAAGAACAACCCTCACTCTTCAACTGACATCGGTCACCTAGTCTTAATCATTTAGATATACTGGTTAAAGAACAACCCTCACTCTTCAGCTGACATCGGTCACCTAGTCTTAATCATTTAGATATACTGGTTAAAGAACAACCCTCACTCTCCAACTGACATCGGTCACCTAGTCTTAATCATTTAGATATACTGGTTAAAGAACAACCCTCACTCTCCAACTGACATTGGTCACCTAGTCTTAATCATTTAGATATACTGGTTAAAGAACAACCCTTGCTCTCCTACTGACATTGGTCACCTAGTCTTAATCATTTAGATATACTGGTTAAAGAACAACCCTTGCTCTCCTACTGACAATGGTAACCTAGTCTTATCAGTAATAGATACCCTTTGGCAGTATAGCCACCTGAAAATTCCAGAGGCACTCACCCAGCCTTCGCTCACTTCCTTCAGGCAAAACAGACACTGACAACCTTTGTAGATAGGGTTGGTCACCCTGTTTGTTCTACACCGTGTTTACACTGCTTGCTACCCATGGCGCTCAGCCATAATGTGACACCATGAAGAGAAAGCGCAAGTGACAACTACCAGCCATGCTTGTCACACATGGATCCCCTCCCCATCCCCAGCCAAGAGGAAGCTATCTCACGGCAACATGGGACAAGGAACAGGTTCTACTGAGATTACTGTGTGTGTCTCCTTTCAGGAAACACTAATTATTATTCAACCCAAAGTAGAACACGGAACAAAGAATCCTGCTTGAACATTCGAATTGTGATTTAAAACGGGCGTTTGTTTCTTGGGAGCCCTTTGAAATGGGTGAGCAGTGAATCATGCTGCATTGTGGCTTGTAAGTGTTGGTGCAATGTTGCAATCATGCAGTGCCTGCAGATGCTACCATTTGGTTTGGATAAAGATTATGTAAATATGAAAAAAAAGAAAAAGCCATCTGGCTTGTGTAATGTTCCCTGCAAGTAAAGCAGAATGCGTGGCGTGTGGCCGCCGATTCATACATGACACATGCACTCCCATGCAATCGTAGCGTTGTCCATTGATGCTTTACATTTTTATGACTCACAATCGCCTCTTTAATGGTACAACATTTTCTACGTTGTTTTCACTGAATTGTTGTCCTTTGTAGTTGTGTGTCATGCCTGTGAAGGAATTGTAGGGTAATTTGTTGCATGCAATGCTGTAAAACTTCTCTTAAATCCCAGGAATGATAAACCTTCTATTTTGGTTATTCAAATATATTTGCATGTTTGCCTTTTGTTCTTATTTTTCCTTTCACACGGTTTCTCTTGCCCTTATCACTGGATATTTCTTCAGGGCAGCGGCCCCTCTTAGCAATGTAGCACATACATCTTAATGACCAGATTAGGAGTGTCTTAGTGTTCCGAAAGCATAGTTGTGGTCTAATCTCGCCCGGCAGTGAAGTAAACATCCACTCTGGCCTTTTACCCCCACATCAAATCCCTCTCTGTCTCTCTTGCTCCCTCTGGGCCATCTCTCTCTCTCTCTCTCTCTCTCTCTCTCTCTCTCTCTCTCTCTCTCTCTCTCTCTCTCTCTCTCTCTCTCTCTCTCTCTCTCTCTCTCTCTCTCTCTCTCTCTCTCTCTCTCTCTCTCTCTCTCTCTCTCTCTCTCTCTCTCTCTCTCTCTCTCTCTCTCTCTCTCTCTCTCTCTCTCTCTCTCTCTCTTCCCCCCCCCCCCCCCCCCCCCCTATCTGTCTGTTGGGGCTCCCTCTAATCAGCAGGCCTTGAGCTCTTAGAAAGGTCACTCTGTCCCTGTGATGGTGTTTTGATTCATCTCTCTCCCTGCCCACCCATCCCCATCTCGCTCACTTTCACTCCCTCTCAATGTGAAATTCAATTCTTAGGAGCTTTATGGAATGGGAAACATACGTTTACAATACCAAAGCAAGTGTGAAATAAAAAACAAAATACACTTATAACGAAATAAATACTAGAATTAAGAAACACAGCTCTCATATTGAAGCATTGCAATTTAATATAGAAATAAGAATATGGAAAAATATACTACTAAGACTTGTGCTTCGGCTGTAATAAACATTAACACAGATCAGTAGAGATAACTTCAATGAAAAATAATAAATGTGAATACAAACAAGTGAGAACGTCAACAACTCTCCCTCTCTCCCTCCCCCCAGGGAAGCTGGAGAGTCAGTGCCACCAGGGTGCCAAGAAGGGGCTGGTCCCATCAGCTGCAGACTGACGTCACAGAGAGGAAACACAAGAGCAAGACAAAGGCACGGTGGGACGGGGTACACTTCGTGGAAATGTGGGAAATGATTATGTTCCAATAATAGCCCTGTTCTCTGGCCCACAGGGAAAACATTTTGGGTTTTAGTTGGTTTGCTATCTACATACTGCCTGAAAACAGAACTGGCAAAAGCTATTTTTGGTTTGTTCAACTGGGAAAAATACAATGAAATGTAAATTGGACATTGCAAGTAAAAGATAATATGTTCCAATATTCAAATTAATGTGCCCTAAGTTTTGTATAAATGTGATGTATTTCACCAATCTATCAATTTGCTCAAATAAAATTTGTCTTTTGCAAATCACTTACTTACTGCTTACTTATTTACTTTTGCGTCTTTCCTTGTTCATTTAAGAAAGGGTGGACTTTGAATTTGTACATTTAAAACATAACCAAAATTGTAAGAAAACAAATCCATTGCTTATATGTATCGGGACCCTTCAATCTTTTAATATTACTCTGAATGCACTTTTCAGGCTCAGGGAAGCAGCTGTAGACGAAAACATTTGAGCTCCATTGTAACTCAAGAACCTATTTGCCACAAGAGCAATGGCGTTCCCTTTCTTTTCTCTTCATTATTGAGGCAACAATAGTTGTCACATGCAGGCCTCCTGGATTCATGGCAGGCTGGCCCCAGTGTGATGGAGAGTCCTCGTAGTGGCGTTGGCATCTTAACCATGCGGGTGGGACATGAACAAAGGTGCTGTATCTGCACACGCGGACACCAGAGTCTGGTCTCCATATCGAGGTGAACTGTGTAATCATTCACCTGAAGTCTAGAGTGCTAAAGAACACTCAGGTTTCTTAGACTATGTTATTATTTTAATGAATTATTTAATGTCATTCCTTCTGCTTCATTTTTTATTGAAATGTTGAAAATAGCCTCGGACTGTACGCATTTTTCCTTCTCTGTTTTCAGGAGTTATTTGGCCCATTTATTGCCTAGGCCGGGGTATATGTTTGCCACAGTGTGAGAAGGGAAATAAATTCATTGCATGACTCATCAACACATACACCGATTCCCAGGTTGTTGTTTTTGTGTATCCATGCTTAGCATTGTTATTCATGTTGATTAGCCGAGATTTACCCAAGCTTGAGTCGTGGATTAGCCAAAAGCCTCTGCTTCACTCTATTCAGCACAAGACCACCTAATTGCAATAGCCCTCCCAGCCATCCAGAAGGGGTTCTTTTGAGAAAAATATAAGTTCACACAAGCAGGGGCAGTCGTCTCACCAACCGGCCCACCTGGTGTGTTATCATCAAGCCTGTGTGAATAAGTGCAAGGTATGTTTAATGTATTTTTTCATAAACAAAAGATGGAGAGGTGTGTGCACGTGCGGCGTGCGTGCATGGGCATAAAGGCATGTGCATCTGTGTGTGCATGAGAGAGATTGTGAGTGTGAAACTGGCCTTGTTTTGTTGCACACACACCCATTGCAAGAATGAGCTGTTGTAGATGGAATGTGAGCCTCAGCTCTTCCTGTTACTGAATCATAACACGCAACCTTCAGCAGCCCTGTCCTTCCTCCCTACTCCGGCCGCCAAGGGCCTGCCGCCGCCTTGACTCCGCGCCCTGCCGCTAACCACACTAAAGGTTCGGAGAGCGGGGGGAGGGGAAAGGGGAGGCGGCTGGGGATTTTGCAACATAAGGGTCATCATCCGATCCTGACTGGAATTAGCTTCTCATAATCACCAACTGCTCTGAGGAACGGACTGGACTTCCAGCTTCTCAACTTAGCGTCCAGAGGAGTCTCAGTCACGAAGGCCCGAGGGTTGATGTCCTCTCTGGAGCCCACAGAGGTGGTCCTGCTTTGAAATGCGATAGACTAACAATTCCGGCAGCGCAACAGCAGTGTTCCCTGCTCCATTCGCTAGTCGGGTCTCTGGTTTGAAGAGCAGCGGGCTCTTTGTACACTTGCAAGGGGAGACTGATTGGGGCTGGAGGGTGGGGGGATGACAGAGCTCCCCTGGTCGCCCCCCTCCTCTCCTTCCCCAGAGGATTGGATGAGGAATTAGTCTGTGGAACACTTGGCGGAGGGAGGTGGTGGTTTGCTGGGGAACAATACAGGCGAGGAACAGCTTGTGGCTCATCCGTCTCACTGTCTCACAAAACACTGCCATCCTTCAAAGGGGAGGATTCCACTCAATGCTGCATGCTCAAAGGAAGAAATAATATTGATGGCAATATTGAAAGAAAAAAAAGGCAATGCAGGGGTTGCCTCATCAAAAGCAATTTGTCCCCAAGTGTGATGGCTATTAAAATCGTACTGATATTGTCAATCTCCAACTCGACACGTGAATCATTGGTTAATTCTCAACATTAATGTGTATGTCATTTTTTGTCATCCATCTGATCCCTGGAGGCTTAGATTTAGTGCATGGGAGACATTATTTCCTTATGAAACCAATGATGGCTTGTGTGTCAGACGTGCCCACCCCCCACCCGCCTGCCTGCCTTTGAACAATCTGATCTTTGTATGGCTGTACCTTGCATGTCCAAGTGGGGTGTACTAGAAAGCGAAAATATTTATATCTGGCTCACCCTCTCTACAGGATGAAGGCTGCCGTAAGAGGACCTGTTTTTCTTTGTGTCAGCCAAGTGGTCTCAAAATGTTTAGACTACCTTTTACAAAATGTTTGTGATGTTTTGTGACAAAAGGTTACAAACTTGTTTAACATTTGAGAGCACTTCAATACTTTTTTTATTTGTTGTAACAAATAGCTATCATTTGCAGGCATTTGTGAAGTGTCATGAGAAAGTGTTGACAATGACATTACAATGTGTTCTGTTATCCTTTGACCTAACTCAATCAGATGTTGGTTGATGCAGCGTATCCAAAGCAGTAAATGGGGGAGGTTAAGAAAAGTATCCTCATGGTATTCATTTTCCACATGGGAATGCTGCATTAACATCCAGTCGAGTTATGGAACTCCCCTATTTTATCAACTCCCATTCCCTCCCATTAAACTGAAACCAAAGCAGGCTCCCTGTCGGTACACTTTATGTTGCCTTTTGGCAAACATCAAGGAGACAGTCCTGTAAATATTTTACTTCATGCCTTATCTGAAACCTGGTGATTTGTCAAGCTTAGAGGCTCTAGCATTCTCTGACATAAAATCTGAGGTTTCGCAGACAGCAACAAATATATCACATGATGGCAGCCTGTTTTTTAACAGAATGATGCAACATTGTTGATCACAAAGGATAGATGTTTTTTTCCAACTGGTTATCCAACTGATACTTTCCCCTGGTGTGTAGCCTGCAATATTATTGTGATGTATCATTAAAAGGGTAGGTTTTAGTATATGACACTTGTAATGCACCATAAAACCCATACAATTTCAAGGATGTGCTAGTGCCTCGTGACTTGCGTATCAAACCAAAGATCTTTGTTATTGGCCAGTTCACATAGTCTCATTCTAAGCAATACTGATATCGGGGGAAAAGTTTTATTGAAGGTTTATTTTACAAGGGGGAATAATTGGACCTGGCCAAAATGGGAGTGTACAATAGAATGAAAAGAACATCAACAAACA
Organism: Gadus chalcogrammus; assembly: GCF_026213295.1. NCBI lineage: Eukaryota > Metazoa > Chordata > Actinopteri > Gadiformes > Gadidae > Gadus > Gadus chalcogrammus. Next base: position 17,065,799 of record NC_079425.1, on the reverse strand, counting down.
TATATATATAAACATATATATATATATATATATATATAATATATATATATATATATATATATAATATATTATATATATATATATATATATATATATATATATTACACACTATATATAACACACATATATATATACACACATTATAATATATATAATATATATATATAATATATATATATATAAATATTATATATATTAATATATTTAGTATACATATATATATATATATATATATATATATATACAGGTGCATCTCATTGAATTAGAATATTGTGGCAAAGTTAATGAATGCCAATAATTCAATCTAAACACTGAAACTCATTTGTCAGGCAAAGGCTATTAAAAATGTCTGGGAGCTTCAAAAGGAGTGGACTGAGGCAGGAGAAAGTGCATCAAGAGCCACCATGCACAGACGTATTCAGGACATGGGCTACTACAACTGTCGCATTCCTCCTTTCAAGCCACTCCTGAACAAGAGACAATGAGAAGCGTCTTACCTGGGCTAAGGAGACAAATAACTGGTCTTTCGCTCATTTCATTAGGAAATCAAGGTCCCAGAGTCTGGAGGAAGAATGGAGATGTACAGAATCCAAGTGGCTCGAGGTCTAGTGTGAAGTTATCCAGAGTCATTGATGATTTGGGGAGCCATGTCATCTTCTGGTGTTGGTCCATTGTGCTATCAGGTCCAAAGTCAACACAGCCATCTACCAGATGGTTTTAGAGCACTTCATGCTTCCTTCTGCAGGTTTATGGAGATGCTGATTTTGTTTCCAGTAGGACTTTCCTACACTACCTAAAGTACCAATATCTGGTTCAATGACCATGGGATAACTGAGCTCGAATTGCAAGCAATCTCACCTGAACTGAACCCCCTAGAAACTGTATTATGTGTGGTGTGTGTGAGTGGGTCAAGAGTAAGATGAGAGACACGATACCCAACAATACAGATGAGCTGAAGGCCGCTATCAAAGCAACCTGGGCTTCCATAACACCTAAGCAGTTAAAAAAAATCGTCAAGATTAATACAGATAAAGGCTTGAAATATTTCTAAATCTATATAATACAGGAGTTTCACTTTTTTTTAATGAATTATTGAAATTAATGAACTTTTCCACAACATTATAATTTATAGATATGCACCTGTGTATATATACAGTATATAGTTATAAAAGAGTCATTCATATTTGAAACATTAGCATTACTCTTACATTCTGTTTAAACTGGTTTGAATCCACTAAAATCCTACATTTAAATAGAATAATGCATATCCTGGTAAACAGTGCCGTGTAATATTGCAATTGACTGTCGCAGTTCTTTGGCTTAACAGTTTTCAGCTGGGATATAACTGATTGACACTTCCACATACCATAGACGCCCCATATGTTACTGTATTAATAATGAATTCACCTTTCACACCTCTTTAGAGGGGTTTCACATGTATCTCATGATGCATCACCGGTCATAATTTATTGTTCTGTGGGTTAAAGGAAACACTTCTGTTCAAACATGAACCAATATAACCTTACTTCCTTCTGGGGAGCCAAGGGCTGCAATCCTTTCAGTACAAATTCTTTAATGTAGCGCCTTTAATATGGTAATACGTGCATCACACATACACACATACATCCTGCCAGCCCCTGTGTGGCTGCGCGTGGCCGAATGATTATTATTACTTTTATACGTGCTGGGGAAACGCATGCTGTCGATGCACATGCCCTTCATTTTAGGCGGGACTGGCAGTGGCACACAGCCACAGCCTGTTCGGTTCAGTGCCTTTGCCTTGGAGGACAGTAGACATCAGAAGAATCTCTCCTCTCCGTTTCCAACTGCCTACTGACGGTTACTTAGCCTGCCAATGAAGACTGTTCCATCCCTGGGGAGGAGGCGTGAGTATGCCTGCCAGCAGGAATGCATAGAGAGACACCGGAGGAAAATGGAGGCCGTTGGATGCTGACTGGCTGCTGCTTTCCCTCTGTGTGAAAATCAGTCCATTAATCCCCCCCCCCCCCCCCCCCCCCCATCCTTCATTTTTCTCTCTCTCTCTCTCTCTCTCTCTCTCTCTCTCTCTCTCTCTCTCTCTCTCTCTCTCTCTCTCCTGCAGCCCTCTCTGCCTGTTGTCTCTGTTTGTTAGCGAGATGATTCCTTCTGTCATGTCAAAGGCAACATTATCATATTCTTGTTGCCGGGGAAACCAGCGCACAGAGAGAGACAAGGACTTAAAGCCTCCACGGTGTTTGAAGCTGGTAAACATGAAAGGTTCACTGTAGCTGCCTGTGAAATGGAATCCTGACACATCTCTGGCTCCCCTTATTCATCTCTGGCTTCCTTTATTTATCTGTTTTCCTGAGAAAACAGTAGAAGGGGATTTGTTGTTTGTCAACATGTTCTTCAGTTTAATAAATCTTTAGCAGAATTTGGAGGCAAACCCATGGATTCAAAAGTCTCTCATGTCGTTGTTTTATTGGATATGGCTGTTATCATGATGATTTATCACAGTTATAGGTTTTGTTTGATTTCTCAGATTTTCTTGTGAACCTGCCATAAAGCCAGGGACCTCAAGAACCCATTCTCCCCTGACATTGAATTCGGCGATGTACACATAGGAGTACAATCTGTGATGTTGCTCACAGAACACATCTCTTGTCAGTATGCAATGATATGCAAATTACTGGGCCCACTAACCTCAAAAGGGAAGTGGTGAATAGAAAGTACAAGGGTGTATTCAAGTTGTTAATTCATGGGCCCTGGTATTCTCAAAAGAGCCATTTCAGTTAATTAACCATGTACATGAGAAATATACATATTACACTACTGATTGTCAGACATGGAATATCGTTATGGATTTAAAACATGTGCCGAAAATGTTAGAATATTCCTGCTACGACAGGTAATAATTCAAATAAATTATATCCACAATAGAAATAGAGAGATTTATTCATAGTTTATCGGAAGACCTTGTAGGGGTATTCCATTTCCGGATTTCTAATTATTTTGATGTAAATGTCCCTTAAAATGGCAACAATTGTACTCTTATATTTATATTACATCTTACATTTTACAATTTGCGCGGGTTGTTGAACTGCATGCAAATAATGTTTGCACGTTGATCAGAAAGCTCAATCCTTTATTATTACGAATCCAGTTCCATATCTTTAGCACGATGCTTTCGAGTGACAGTTCATTCCGAGTGGAGCAACGGTCCTGGATTTCCCACCAGCAGCTCGAGCTGCTTGTTGGTTACATTGTATCAGTCTCCAGCTTTGGGGGGGATACGAAGAACCGCCGCGGCGTACATCCAGAAACACAAATTACCAAGGAATTAACCTGGATGGAAAGCTATTCCCTATTGGATTAATTTCGAGGAGATAACACGCGAAGCTTAAAATCTGTATGATTTAAACGCGTTTTGGTAAAATGCCCTCTCGAGTCGTTGTTTTCAATTTGGAACGGTATCTCGAAGTGTGATGGCAGAAGTCCAGTGAATCGCTGGCCTCCCCTCCTCTCTTGTGTTGGATGTCTTGGGGAGTGCATTGCCACTGGTTTCTGGTGCCTTGTTTTTCATTTTTGGTTGCTGTAGATTTAGTGCAATACACCGACTAGTTATTGTATGGAATATTCACCATCATGGGCCAACGTGGGCTTGGATTAGAAGTGGCTTGGTAAATCGGTAAGTTTCTTAACGTATTCTTATTATTGATAATGCTAAAAGTCGCTAGCAAGCTACTAACGTTGCGTGCAAAGCGAGCTGGCTAGCTGTAACAAACTCTAACCGTCACAGCATGGAGCAGCGAGCTAGCGTGCCTGCACTGGGAGCTCATTGTCTGATATACTAGCTAGCTAGCGCCTCTCATGCTAAGTTAGCCACAGTAGCTAATGAATACTTGAAGTTTAACCAAAGATGGTTATGTGAATTTGTGAACGTAATCAACTCTGGCATATTTGCAACGCTTGGTTTAAACCACACTTAACAGTAAGGCAGTCGAATCGATAACCCCATTGAACAAAACAACTTGTCTGCAGCTATACAGTGTTCGTCTATTATAAACGTTTATAATAGATGTCAAAACGTTATCAGTGAACAATTGGCATGCATACATGTAACACGTACCATTGCAGGGTCATATAACTGACGGTTGGCAGTTAGGGTTATGTCTTTATAACAGTCAATCTTTGATCAAACTTGTTAGTTTTGTTGTTGTCACATAGTTGGGGAGTCAATGACATTGATCAACCACTACAAATACTAAGTAAGTTAATTAATGTTATCCTACCGAAAACTCCATTATAGTTGATCAGTCATCACAGTAAACACACCAGGAAGAGCCTATATATTAAAGGTTACAATTATATAGACACCAATATGGTTGTACAATATACAATGACATATACCTGTGCCAATGTTTGACCATGCCAAATAATCAAGTTAGAACTACATTCGCTGAGAAATGATTGATTGTTTGTTTATTATAATCCCCCGGATCAGTCTGCCAAATAGCCTCTAATTGTTCACTGTGATAGATATCCAGCAGCCTTTTTTTCACCTCTTACACGATGTTAACAAAGTCATTGTAATTATCTCCACTCCACATTGATAATTCCCAAGGGGCTAATGAAAATGGCAATGCTACTTTCTCATGGGGACTCACTGTAGGTGGAAAAATCAAGTGTCCTGAATACTATTCCAACATGGTCTTCTTTTCCAACTGGGGATGTCTTCTGTAACACCTGCCCATTTCTAGCAGACATCACTGAATATGTTTGATATATTGCTCTAGATGTACTAATCAGCCGTTTTATAGATGCATTATATTATACTCCACAAACAATAATACCGTATTTATGTGTCCAATGCTTAACAATAAACAATCAAGTGTTTGAGCAAAAGCTCCTGGAACATTATAGCCTACACATTTCATTCCACTATCAAAATGTAATTTCTTCCTATAATGTCAAAATACTGCATTGTACAGTACCAGCTGCTTATTTTGTCCAGCTGTTTTGCTCCTCTCGTAATATGGTGCTCTCTTATATTTTCACACATGTTAACCGTACCTCTCATGGCAGTTTGTAACCTGAATTAGAGAATGACTACCTCAAGGGTCTGTCCAGGTTGTCATTGTTGTTTTTATCGTTTGTGTAAATGCCGGGTACTGCCATTTCCCCAATGCTTTCATAATGAATATATTACGCAAACGGTCCTTCTACTGTATTTCAGACAAGATGCCTATCTTGGTAAGTCTGTAAAATTGGATACCAGCCAGGTTTTTCTGTTATCTGCAAGATTGTACATATTTTACCAGTGGAGGTAAAAATATTACAGTATTGGTATATTCCGCTTAGTGCAGGCTACTAATGTACACTATCATCTATATATTATTTGCTAGATTAACTGATTAAATGCCCGGCTCTAGCAAATATTTGGCAGAAAGTTCATTTCAGTTGAATACAGGGATAAGCAGAGCTGCTCTGTTTGCTTATATTGACATCCATTTAAATTGTCATGAATAGATATAGATTAAACATGATCCCACAATTTAAGAAAGAGTAAAATGGTTTTGCTTGTGTAGACCGCTGAAAGGACACAGTCAGACACCCATATGGAGAAGCTATCATGTTATCTCTGTAGCATAATCCTACTTCTTAAAAGTTCTCTCTGCCATAATATATCTCCAACAAGACAAAATTGAATGATTGATGGGCAGTTGGGTGTCTAACAGGGGCACATTGTCAAACTTGTTCCTTTAGTTAACGATCCCATGATGCCGTGAAATTTTTTTTTGACTTCATGAGGTTTTCTAACATTAATGAGTTCCTCTAGCCTGCCTATGGTCCCCCAGTAGCTAAAAATGGCGTTAGGTGTTAAACGAGCATTAGCATTCTTTGTTATTTGGATAACTGTTCTGCTGTTGGTGTTATGGCGCATAACACGTCGGGTTCTTTGACGTCTCTGGTAGGGATGGGCATTCGATTAAGTTGTCTTAGTCGATCGTCGGGAGAATTAACGATCAATTAGTCGATTAATCGTTAATATTTTACATTAAATTAAAATAAATAAATTATAATCAATATGAAATGAAAATACAAATGCAGCGGGTTTTCCTCATTGGGACCTTTATTATTAGATGAACAACTCAGTTAAACCAGATCCGTTCAATAGTTATGCACTACTCTGCTCTTATGAGCCGGTGCTCATAAACATAACAAAAAATAAACACAACCCCAGTTTCTTACCAAAAAAATAATAACAATAATAATACAAAACAATCATGTTATAACTTAACCAACCAGTCTACGGATTTTTGTTCAGAAAGATGAGCATGTTGACATGCTCTGGGGTCAGACGCGACCGCAGCCTGGTGACCGTCAGTCCAGCCGCCGAAAACACCCGCTCTGAGGGAACCGACGTTGCAGTGATGCACAAATACCTCCGTGCTAACTTGGCAAGGCGGGGGAACAACTTTCCACAATCCAGGGGCTCAGAAAGTTCTTTATTTCTGCTTCGATGCTAACCTCGCCTTGAGTGGTAGGCCTATAGTGCTCCCCAAGAAGTCATAGGATGATTTGTAGTAGCAACTCATGATATCTGCTATGAAATTACTTGAATAACAGTTGAATAACACTCCGGAGCACCCGGACTGTTCTAGAATATTTAAAGAACAAGGCCAAAAAACGGTGTCGCCATTGTGGCGCCTCGCCATTGCGATACATCAACTGTAACCACGAGCGCATGGTACCGTGGCCGCCAGCTGCTCAGGGCCACAACCCCTCCACTTTGACCCACCTCTAAAAAACGACATGTTTGTGGAAAGCTCATTGTGGGACTGGCTCGCAGTGGCTGTAATTCTGCACCAAAGCTGAATTTCTTGAACAACTTCAAGTACTGTATTAGGGGCCCAATAACACCTATATAAAAGCATCCATAAAGTCGCATGCCATTGGATCTTTAACTGATTATGGTTGGTGAACTGATGAATTAACTGGCTTGCTGAAGGTGCAAGGTCGAGGTCGCACAAACAAATTTGGCAAAGCCAGTTTGAGGCTATAATGTTAAGTACAAATAAATCATGCTGTTAACACTTTCTACTGTAGGAATATTTAGTTTGAATTTAACTGTACTTTGAATAAATGGTGATAAGGTTGAAAATATGCATGCCCCAACTATGATAGAAGTATAGGATACAACCGTTTGCAGTATACGCTAAATTTGATGACCCATGCAAGTTGATGCAACAAACTATTGGATACAAATGTAATAGTTTCAACAATATGCTGAACCTCACCTAGAAAATTGACCTCATTTACTTGGGAAACATACATTCAGTGTTTTCTTGTGTTACCACCCCTGCAATTTTGTAAGAATGAAAGGTTCACTAAAGCCGCCTTAGCCTTTCTTGGAAACATTTCTTTATCTCTTGTGTTGAAAATCAATTCCTACATTTTTAAATCTTTGCGTACGCTGCCTGAGAATAAATATATATAAATGCCTGAGGTTTTCAAGGAAAGTGGTGTAGTGTACAACAACAGTTTGCTTGGGTGACGCCTCACAAGTCGGTGCCAAGTTGTTGAAACTGAAAAACCACACAATAACAGTTTTAACAGATTTGAAGCTGAATCCTACCTGAAAAGTGGTTCACCACAATTCTCCTTTCCTCTACTGAATACTAAGTTACCGGTAATAACTTTTTTTGCAAGTGAACAATTGCTGTAATTCCCACTTCATCACGCAGGCAAAAGCTGTATCATGCCAAGTATATGTCATTTGTTTCACTCACAGTATTATTGTTATTTAGGACTTTGTGAAATCGCTGGTCCAATAGAATGTTTGTTTTTCATAACGTCACTCATTGAAAGGAATAAAGGTTCATGTTTAATCGTTTTGTAGTGTATTGTGTTGAGAAAACTTTAATATCAGTTAAAGGTCTGGATATATATCTATGGCCAAATTATTTTAATGAGGATTTGATCCATTATATACCTTGTAATAAGTTTGCTCCAACACAAAACCGGGTAACTAAGAAACCGTGTGGAAAGAATGCAGGTTTTACAATGTTTGCTAAGAGGCCCAAACATGAGATTGCTTCATGCCAGGGGAATTACGTGGGCTATACAATGCTCCAAGGCAAAACATCAGTTGATGAAAAAAAAAAAAAAGGAAACCTTTTAGCATACCTGCTGAAAGCTAGCTGGCAATCTGTAGCATCTCTGGGGGGAGAGGGGCTGGGGGCTGTGAACCAGTTGGATGATTCCATATAGGTCGTGTGAATGTGAAGTGCAGGTTTGTTATCACAGGATCCACCTTCATCCTTCTCCTTTGGCCTAAGCTGCTCTAATTTTGCCCTACAATTATCCAATACACTAGTGTTCCATCTAAAAGCACAAGATTTATATCATTTAGCATTTGTTTCTAGGTCTTCATCTTGATATTGGCTTTCTTTTTTCACGTATAGTACTAAATGTTGACAAGGAACTCTTTAGTTTAATGAATTCTGTATGATTCTTGGTCTTTCCAAGAAAACCTGGTTGTATTTATAATACAAGTTTGTTTTTTAATGAAATATCTAAATGGACTAGAACACAGCCTCTATGCCTGCTAAAGTGTTATTACTTTGGCAGAGCTTTGTTATCCATCTTGTTGTGGGATTTCAGCCCATGTTCCACTCATCTCCCATGCAAGCCAAATATTGTCAGTGCTTGGGTTGCAGTGCTGCTGAAATGCTTTCTTGTTTGCCTTGGCCTTGAATTGTACTCCTATTTTGCGATTAGGGAGCATAGGCTTATCTGATCTGATATCTTCAATTGAATGAATGCTCTTTTGACAGCTGCTGGGCTATGGATACCCTAAAATACTGTAGAAGGGTATGTTGAGTAATTTGTAGTATGTTGTACACACGGCCTATGATAATTTTATTCATCATATTGCAGGATTGTGTTCATGAAGAAAATATAAACAAATCAAAAATCAAAGTACAAAATAATTGTGTGTTTGAATGCAGTCCATTCCCTGCAGTTGGCCAAAAAATTATTTCAAGACAGTCAATACAAGAGCTGCATTGTTGTTCCAGCGAGAGTATTGTTTCATAGGTTTTCATGTTCTCCCGTTAAGCCATTTCCTTCCCCTCATTGTCACACATTTTATTGGACACAAACCTGTTATATAAAATGGAAAATATAAGATATGTCCTCATTATTGTTGTCACCTCTGAGTGAGTGGTAACGTCCAATGAATACGTTTTGTTATAAGTAGCATCAACTGGAAAAGACAGGTTTGCCCTAGGTGTGTAAAGTCAGCGAGCTGCATCCTCCCTGCTCTCAGCAACTTCAATCAAAGTGTCTATTGTGCAACAATCTTGACCTGCAAGGCCAGTGGCGGTAACAGTGGAAGGCTGTAATTGCATTCGGTGACAGAGCCATCTCAAGAACAGCACCACGACTCTGGAACTCTCTCCCCCAACCTGTCTGCGACTCCCTCGCTTCCCATATTCAAATCCCGTTTAAAAACCTACCTCTTTTCCCAAGCCTATGACCTCCCCTACCCATAACCACCCTTATCCCTATCTACTATCACACTCCACCTTGCTTCTGTTGCGCTGTCGTCCGCTTGTCCCCCCTGATTCTCATCTCCCTCTTCTTCGTGTTTTATGTTTAGCTTCTTTGGGTCACTGAAAAGCACTATAGAAAATGAATGAATTATTATTATTATTAAGGGTAGGCTGCAAGTTAAGGCTGGTTGTAAATATGTAGCTATATATTCCTGACAATTTCATTTTTAGCTTTGATAGCTGTTTGCCAGGTATATAATTTTAATTTCTTTCCACATCCCTTAAACACCCTAACAGAAAATATTATACAATGTTTTGTTCAGAATCTGGCAACATTAAAATTAAGTCCAACACTTTTTACTATTTGTAATGCCTTAGTAATATTTTGTCTAATCAATTTAATAATTATTAATTATGACTTATTAATTACAAAGTAGGATGTGGCACATTACTAGAAATGTCTTTCCATTGTTACAAACAAGGCAACTGCGCAAGACTAATATGTCACGTGGTCCAATGGAAACAATAGCACACTACATCTCTGACTGTCAAAGATGTAGTGTCTATTGTCTGAGGTGCAGCAATCGTATGAAGTTTAGCCAGCAAAGTAATTAGATACAGGTCTCATTGAGTCCATTTTATGAAAACGGACCTGGACGAAAATCCCAGTTAAAGTTTTGAATTTGTACTGGCTGTTGAGTAAATTTTCCCTGATAAAAGATTGCTTGATTAAAGAACAAAGTTGCTAGCAAATGAGTAGGGATTCGTGGACAAGTTCAGACACGGCTTATACGGTTTTACGAAGGGCTAAGAAGGCATTTGCTATAATGGAGTGAGGGAGCATTTATGGATTTATTGAAATTGTTTTTATAGTAATGATGACCCATATAAAATGCATAGCACATGAGGCAGAAAACGGACCTCCTTTCATGATGTAAGGCAGTATTAACAGGGGAAATACACAACTGGGAAGCATACAGCACAAATTGAAAGTACATTTGCCAAGGCATTTGTCATACTTCCAATAGCAGTCATATTTTAGTGTTTGAGTAGGTAGCAGTAGATGACTACAAAACAGGCAGTGATGAGATATTTCATTATAATCATACAGTACCTTCATGGACAGCTGTGCAAGATACTCATACTGCTTCAAAGGGAAAACGATGCATGAATAGTACAGAAGGGATGTTTTGACTAGTCAATGCCGAAGTGGCTAGTCGTCAGCACTAGAAATACTAGTGTTTAATGCATTGTTTTGTGAGAAAGCATTTCTGCCGTGATATGAATAGCAAAGCATAATCTAATCCTTAACCATGCTTTTATTTATAGAATTTACATAATAATTGACCCAAAACATCCAATTATTTATGGAAATGAGTTATTTCATATCTTGTTCAAGATTCTCCACAGCGTTGTTCACCCTGGTAGGGAACTGCAGTCAGGCGTGCTGCCGTCCGCAATAAGTTGGTCTTTACTTAATTTTAAATCGCAATATGCAAGATTGAGCCCATCCCAGTTGGCAGGCGGGAGACTTTGAGAATAAAAAGACAATATACGTGTTCTGTCCACTCTAACTGGCAATTGTGTGACGCAAATTAGCGATGCGTGGCGTGAGTTGGGAGGTTTTGGTAGTGTTTGAGTGTTTAGATTAATACATAATTTATTGGATGTGATTTTATTGATATTATTGAAATCACTTTTGATCAGCAACGACTACAGATATGTCCCAGGTAAGTTTAAGCTACAAGCTTGTTAAAATGTAACATATTACGTATCTAAATACTAGGGGTGTAACGGTACACAAAAGTCCCGGTTCGGTACATACCTTGGTTTTGAAGTCATGGTACGGTACAGGACGGTACGGTTCATAGTTATTGGGAAAATTAAAAAAACTGCTTGTTTGTCAACAACGGGAAAAGGCCGTTGATCAGCAGCATGAAAACACCAATAGACTTGGTTATGGCTTTTGCCCGTTCTGAATTCCCAGACAGCGGTTGTTGAAATAGTGTTGTGAGCTGGGTTTGCACAGCTCATTTTTTTTCACAGAAATGGTGAGAGTAACACCTGATGGTGCCTTTTCAAATGCATGTGCATGCTAAAGTGCTGTACGTAGACACAGAGAGCCCTCTCTGTAGCCGGATATCCTGTTGGAGACCTCCATATTTACGTAGCAACTCATGATATCTGCTATGAAATTACTTGCTTACCATTAGCATGTAGTTGAATAACAGGCTATAGGTAAGTTTAAAGTGCTCTCAGTGACATCAAATCTTAACAATGTACGAAAGTGTGTTGGGATAACCACTCGAGAAATACTATCTCAGTTTAGAGGGAAAAAGCAGAAGCTGCTAGTTGCTAAAAACAACTTAGGAGTACATCATCATTGAAGACCTCGCTGATAAAGGTAACGGCAGAGGACTGCATGCTCCACTACTCCCAATTCCTTTAGAGTATTATTAAGTAGTTATTATGTTTGATTACAAAACTGATATTTGAATATCCGGTTAACAGTTAAAAAGTAAATAGCAAAAATTATACCTTTTAAACAAATCAGCAAGAGGTCTAATTTGCAAATAAACACATTTCAAAGAATGCATGAAATAACATTTGAATAAAACGAGGTCAAATTTAAGAAATAGTTTAGCAGAAAGCAAAGGCTATTGTTGTTATTTTAACCTTGATTTAATACAATGGTCTGGGTTGGAGCAAGTCTCAGATCTGAAGGAAGTTTATTCCAGCAATCTGTCGCATAGAGCTGAATCCTGCTGTGACTGTTGAGTTTTAGTTTTTGGTCTTTGTAAGAACTCAAGCAGCTGAATTCTGAACAAGCTGTAACTGCCTAGGATTTTTTTTAAGGCCTGCAAAGGGACCGTAACAATAATCAAACCTGCTAGAATAAATGCATGGCAAAGTTTTTTTCCGTCTTGTTTGACATGAGGCCTCTTATTCATCATTTTAGATGATGTTAGGCAGTAGGGGTGTAACGGTACACTGAAGTCACGGTTCGGTTCATACCTCGGTTCAGACATCACGGTTCGGTACAAGTACAGTACAATGAAGAAGAAAAAAAAAAAAAAAAAATGCAGAAGGCAATTCGTTTTTATGTTTCAGGTTGTACCACCTATTGTCATACAGTCTCTCTCCTGAGCTATCTGCAGCAGCCTGAACTGTGTAATCTAAGATGTAAACATCCCACATCATCTCAAGACTCCATCCGTAACTTGTAAACAAAATAACACAATAAGTTGTGAAACGGAAAATTCAGCATGTCTTATTTATGAAAGTGCAAATCACACAGAATTTGCGCATTTCCACCGGAGGGTGCGAGTCGGTTGGGTGCGGCTTGGTGGAGTAGTGAAGGTGCGGTTCGGCGCAGCTCGGTTACGGCTCGCATTACTACCGCCGACAGTACCCTTATGCAGGGCTGTACGCTTACTTTTTAAAATGGTAGCACTGGTGCTAGCAAGTGAAAAAAATCTGTAGCACAAAAATAATTTTGGTAGCACGTATATTAGTCAAAAAAATAAAAATACTATATGAACAGAATAGGACGTATATACAAAAGTAACACTATATGAACAAATTTAACAGTAAAGTGACAATGAACATATTAAATAGTAAAGTGACTATGTTGAATGTGTTCACCACATCAGCAGCCAGAAGTGGTGAACACATTCAACCAAATCAAGTAATTATTACAAATTTAACAAACACTTATTTATGTCCTTTCCCCTACCTCGAGGCAATATTTACAAAACATAGACTTCTTGGTTTGGTCGTAGAACAGCCAATTGAACGTTTTTAACCACTGGGGGTTAAACCTGTACGTTTTCCAGTGGGCCGAGACGGAGTCATGGGTGGAGTCGGCTTCGTCCGAAGGTGCCGGTTCCGTGCTTGTGGTCGCCGAGTCAATCTCTTCCATACGTGTATTCTTTTTACAAGTTTCCATCTTTATTTGATGAAGAAGAACTTCCGAATACAGGGAAATACCTTTTCATTTTTCTGTTTTGCTTAAAAAGTGAATTTCCCCGCGACCGTTACAAAGCCTCTTCCTCAACGTGTGAATGTTCGGGAAATGTAGTTTTTTAGTAGTCGAGCGGAACTGGCGAGCCTATACCTCAAAATACATTTCCCAACATTCAACGCTCCCATCATGCTCCCACACACTCGTGCTTAGTGGTGCCATTGAAAGTATTTATGTATTTATCTTCGCACGCTAAATATTTCAATAGCAAATGCGATCAAAACTGTCGCACTGTACAGCCCTGCCCTTATGGCACATTTCCACTTGAGGGTGCGGGTCGGTTCGGTGCGGCTTGGTGGAGTAATGAAGGTGCGTTTCGGAGCAGCTCAGTTACGGCTCGCGTTTCCACCACCGAAGGTACCCTTATGGTAGGGGGGGCTATCCGCGATAGCCGTGGAAGCTACGTTAGCATTGTGAGCTCATAGCACCCCGACACAGTGTTGCCTGCTAATAAATCCAAGGTAAAAGAAGAACACGCACAATGAACAAAGATCAATAATGTAGGACGGTAAACTTTTGTGAGACATTTTCTTCAATAAACGAAGCATTCGCCGTTGTCCAGAAATACCTTGCGGATAATGTGATTGTTTATTATTCCCCTGTCTCACGGAAATGTGATTCTGTCGACCAATCAACGGACGACGTGTGTAGCTCGAACTTGCCGGCGCCCTTTGAGGCGACTCAGTTGTCCCTGAAGATCGCGTATCTAACATTAGTTTGGCATTACATTAATCAATTCGCCCACCAGTTTTATTTAATTTTATACTGTGTATTCTCTGTGTAAATCTGTGCACCGAACCGTGACGTCTGTACCGATTCCTTTCAACATGAATACATATGCATCGTTCACCCCTAGTAGGCAGATTTTTCTTTTTCACTGACTTGATATGGCTGCTGAAATTTTCATCTGAATCCATAATATACATTCTCAAGGAGTGGGACTCGAGGCTTGGTCTAACATTGAGTCTCATCTTTGGCCTCAAACGCTTATCTAAGTTTTATCTTTATTTAGTTGTAGGAAATTCTGCCACAATGCTAAGCTGGTACGGTCGCGGGTTGGCACGCCCTGTAATTCCACTATTTTGCCTATGTAAAACAGCACTTCTATAAATGAAGTCCCTCAAGGTTAATTGTCTTAACTCCATGGCCAACATTCTGAGACAACCATTAACATCCACATTTGCCTCAAACAATGTTAGGCTTACAGCTCATGCAAATATTTGTGAAATAATGTTCTTGTTGTTCTTTTAATTGTTTGTTGCTCTGATTCTGTTTGATATTGTGGAAAGGTTGTTATGTTAGTGAATAATGCAGAGCATGATGCATTTTAAATGGCATCCTTTTTGGTCTTGTCACTTTTTTGGTCATTTTTCTTAAAACAATTGTAGCTGAAAATAAACATAGCAAAATAACAACTAATAGCTTCAGTCATTGAGGGCAAAAATAGACCCAATGCTAGGCCCAGATTTCTTAATTTAGTTTTACAAATCAAGGTTTTGCATCTTTTCCTTCTGCCCTTGTAGTCCAAGACATGCTGCCCACCAGCTTTTAAAGTACAATGCTGCCACTGGTGGATTTGTATCAATTCACATAATTATCCCTCCCTGCTATTTAGTAGTTCCCATAAACACCTTGAAACAACTTGAGTCTCACATACTTATGCCACCATTCGCCACTAGCAGTGCAAGCAGGCCAATGGCCACCAAGCACGCAGTCCTTCCTCCCTCACTTTAAAACCACCAGCCGCCACTGTACACATGGAAATACATTTACCATGAGATCATGTTCTCACTTGCTGTGTGTGTATGTGTTTCCGTGTCTATTCTAGTGCTACCACTTTGTACAGCTGACAACAGCTAATAATAATAATATTATTTTTAAGAATAAATGTGCCTCCTTCATGAGATGAAGGAATAAGGCCGCTGGCCTACGCTACTGTATGGATTATATTTATAACATCTGTCATAATGCTGGTACTTTATATAATATTTTCTGTGGTGGTACGCGGTATAAAAAGTTTGAGAACCACTGGTCTACGGCATTAAATTGCCACATTTCTTTTAAATAAAAATGTAGGTGATCCAGCATTAAAGCCTTGTTTGAATCACATTCCTCCAGGGTGCTTTTTGCTAGAGAAAAAAACAGAGCGAGCTGCACAGATTTAGCAGATGGGGAGTGTGAGATGTTTATGTCTGAGTCGATGTCCGCAAATGTGGCAGCATCTGCAGTTGTGAATCCTATTTCAAGGCGTCCCCTCCTGTATGAACGATCTCTCATTCTGTTTACGGCGAGTCATGCAACAACTTGCTATTATTACTCGTAAATTAATTATATATAAATCATTTAGTATTTTTGAGCCTGGTTCGTGAACCAAAGCTTTCTTTGGTTCATATAAGCAGGGGTGCACATAACTGGTAGTAAGAACGCATGTGAACGCTGTTGCTTAACTAACAGGAGATCGAAGAAAAATATATAGAGCAGCTACTTCGGCGTTCGCCGCCTGCAAAGAAAAGGCAGAAAATTGTATTTTTGAAAAGTGCCACCAAGTTGGGACGTGGACTGCTGACGGAGAATACGGTCCATCACCGTTGCTTCTTTCCCCATAAAAAGCTACAAAGTGTTTAATTAGGTGATCTACCTTTTGAGCATTTCCTATTGTAGGCTACTGTGTAAAATGCTGTTTAGAATGAACGTTTCAAGAAAAGAAAGACGCGCCCCCTGGGGTCACACTTTTCAGTGGGTCACAGAATTTGGTTTAACACGTCACCGGCCCACCGGGAGACCTCCCGATCTTCCCGATCTCCAGCCTCTGCTGCAGAGCGAATTAAAATTGCCGGCAGAACGGCCTGGGGGTCTAACACAAGCCCCCGGGAACAGTGCATATTTCCGCAATCCACCAGTGCTCAACGGCCAAGCCTGGTATTGCAGCTGTTTAAGCGGGCTGTGGACGGGTCCCTCGATTCAAGGGGCCCAAAAGTAGATATCTCCGTTCACTCCAATACAAGTGGGGAACAGGAATGTGTCTCCGCAAAAAATGACTGGATATCAATCAAAGGCTCATAATTATCTTTATAATTATGAGCCATGTCCTAAAAAATATAAGTTTTCTCTTTTCAAAACGCCACCTCAAGCGTTTTATTAGCCATTTTAGCCATTAGCATTCACGAGGGCCTAGTGCACGGCTCTGTTAACTTCTAGTGTCCGAGGTTTTTCCTTTTACTTAACATGAATGACGTTGATGGTTTTAGGCACTGTGGTGACTTTGAATCATTAAAAGTGTTTTAGTGATAAAGGGATTTTTAGACTGGTTCAGCTGCTGCTCAATGACTTTCACGTTCCTCTGCTTGTGATCATTGCGATTCACCATTTATTGATCCATTTATTCAAAAGATCGTAAGACAAAGAACGGGTGCATTACGGTATCATTTTTATAACATTTGTTAATAGCCTAAACATTTCAGTTGCGTTAGTATTTCATTTTTCATTTGCTTGTTTTGCTGTGTATGGCAGTTAACAATGTTGGTGTATTACAATTATTTATGTGGGTAGGCTACTCCAACCTCATTGCTGATCGATATGTTACCATTTATTTGTATATAAATTATTGATTGCATTTTTAGTAAATAGTTGGAAGGAATCTGTTTCTGAAGCAATAACATTGAACTGTAATTTTTTCTAGGCCTACATAGATTACCTATGTTGTTGGTGTTATATGTTATATGGAGCAATCTTTCATATTTATGAAGTTAACTTATACATCCATGCAGTGTTCGAGTTATGATTCCATCTTTGTGGGGGTCTCTTGAAGTTGTTGACGGGGGAGGGGTGCTAAAAAACAAGAATATTTCTGCATCCTGTACGTCATGAACTAGGGCGTGGCTAGGCTCCCGAGATGCGGAAGCATATCTCTCCTTGATGTTGCCCTGCGCCATTGAGCAGTTTACATAGGAATGAATGGGCGCCATTTTGGAATCCGGTGTCTATTCTATAATATGTCCATGGTCTAACACCGTAATATATATAAACGATAACCGCATTTCACATTAATCGCAAATGTCCCGCTGGTTCGGGTTTGCCTTTTGTAGGCGCGTTGAGAGGAGGAGCGGGCGAATCCGCTGTCAGTGCGTGTGCATGTATCAGCGATACGCGGGTTTATCCAATAAGTGGTAGTGTACCCGCGCACCATTGGCATGTATGCGCGCTTGTCTCTGTGTGCATGTGTGAACGACAATGACAGGGAGAAAGAGTGCTATGCGGAGATGAATGAACGGAACGATATTTATTTTTAAAATCGCCAAAAGAAAAAAAAAATAGCAGAATCAATTTGGGGCGATTGGTGTTGATTCTGTGGCGCTGCGCCACACATTGGTCTATATTCATACGGTTCATCTACGTCACGTTTTCTGGAACGCCACCATTTGCACGACCGATCTCGCCAAGTATGGCCGCCCACACCGCTCATCTGAATGTTAGAGAGAGACAGAGATATTATCGATTTTAGGCTCCGATCCTTATTTGTTATCCCTAGTTGTCCATTAGTATGCTTGCCTCAAATCAATCTTCATGACATATATATTTATTTAGTCCACAACCCCTCCCCATACAGTGGAGATATCTTGAAAGCTTTCAAGAGCACTGATGCCTACCAATATGCTGTGGCTGGATGGGTGAAGGACACTAAAGTGAGGCACTTGGCCACCAATAATCTTTATCTGATAATTGCAAAGTTAAGTACTATATATTTGTGACTTCTTGTGAACAGTTTGTGGTGGGTTACTATCATTGATCGTTGAAATCAGTCATCAAATCATAGACGATAATTTCGCGAGTTTTCTTCAAGATTCATTTTGTACCCAAAACAAAACCCGATTTGAATTATTATGGAATATTTTGGACAATGAATGAGGTATTAATACCAATACTCTTTGGCTGGGACGATGTCAACATTGGATATATGGAGTAGAACATAGTGGGTCATATGTCAATGTTTTTTGTATGCATTTTATTCATTTAAGCTACATGGATATGCCATCTTTCAGAACCTTTCATTACCTGCACTAAAGAGATTAAAAGAGCGCATCCTCATAGTTTGATTGTGGTCGTAGGTGTTGTTGTTGGTGCTGAGTTACCACTGAAATCAGTGGGTAGGATCGGTCGTCAAGATGGCAGCGCAAAGCTACAGTGACGTCACGTGAACCTTATGAATATGGGAAACACTGTACTTGCATGTTTTGTAGTCAACGTAGGACCTCCGACTTTAAGTTTTAAATACCGCATCTCTAAACAAGCCTTTACATTCGCCATATTAACGCTATGTACGCCACATTTACGCACCGCGGTCCACCTCTGTAAACACCCAGAAGTGCCTGTACCGTGACGGTTCGGTACAAATACGTGTATCGTTAGTTACACCCCTAGTGTCTTGGGTAGTGTTTATTGCTTAACCATTTAATGAATACAACCTGGCAGACTGTAGATGGTTTTTATATTCAGTCAAATTTAGCCACTAGCAGTTATCACCCATGACCATAGTTTGTTTCTGAGGTGGAAATGAAACAAAGGAATTTGACTCCCTAATTAATGATGCTTTACAACTTGAATACACTGCAATCTTGTTACTTACAACCCTGATGCATTATTCAAATCACAGACCAAAGTGAAATATAAGAGTTTGTATCTAGAATTGTATTAAATTTTCAACTGTGATTTGCCAGAGATTATTTATTTCAATGGGAATGTATTTCTCAATGTGATGATGCCAAGCAATGGTTTGTTTGGACTGATTCTCAACAGTAATCTAGTTCTAGTTCGGCCCAGTTGTTTATGGCTCCAGACTGAGGTGTAATTCCAATCAAGTTTTTTTTTATTCTGGACATTGACTTGTACGTTTTTGCCATGGTTCATGCCATGGCCGTGTAGCAGTCGGTTTGTTTGGCATATCTAGGGAAGCTAAACGCAAGTTGTACTACACCAGCAAAACACATGAGCTCCAGTATGAAGGCTGGAGGATTACTGCACACTGGAAATCATGTTGAACTGCATGAGATGTTTGCTGAGCGAGAGATGTTGGCCGACCCACAGACCGCGGATTCCCATTACCTGGATTTGCCCGTAGCATTTCTATCTTGGTAATCCAATTACATAGAGGTTACTTTGTGGCTCTTTAGATGGCTGTGTTGAAACAGCCTCGAGAGGAAAGGGGACTCTGTTCCAGGCAGTGCACATTCAGTTGAACTTTATTATTGAGTTTTTTCATGTGGTTTATTACTCTGCAGCAGTCAAAGGATTGGCCAGCTTATGTTTGTGCCCGAGTGCAAGCCTTATACACATACAATTGGTTTGGCACTCACAGCTCAAGTCCAGAGTGGTAGAATCAGTGAACAAGGTTTTCCTGGGTGAAAATTAGGGGAAGGTTGCCTAATATTGGATTAATGGATATTAGAAACGTTTGTGAACATGCAGATATTTCTCTCTATTAACATCTGGTTTTGTTTAACATATTGTTGGAATTATACACAGATGACCTGAAAATGTATATTGCCTAATATTGAGGGTTTTACCCCTTTGTACTTGAAAGTGAGTACACTTGAAATAATGTACCCACTACCTTGCTTTTCAGTTTCAAATAAATCCTATATTAGTAAATCATTCATTTGGAAATGACAGCAAAAAGCACACTTCTCATGTGAATCATTCACAAACAACCAATGTTGTCAGACAATCTTCGAGAATGCTTGTTTATTTCATGCTCTATAACCTTTTGCAGCTAAAATTTCTGTGCATGGTAGATTTTATATTTAGTCATTTGCCCTGCAAACTTACCCTTTTATCATCTGTATTTACTGGAAGTCATTGAAAAACTACATCGATGTAGTTTTAGCTTTATGGAAATATGCTTGGGCGCTATTTATCCACCCAATTTTCCCACCTGCATGACTTTATGAGATTGCCTCCAATCAGTCACGCTCACTATTTTCAGGCACTAGCATTCCACTTACTATGTCATTTTCGATACAGCACTACCTTTAAAGTTTGTGGCTTTCACTGCAATAATCTGCATGCATTTGTTATATTATAGGTTTGCACCTTTCAGTTTTATATGATGTCAAAAACCCTGAATATAGCCTTAAAGGGCCATTGTGTACCTTGTCTAATCAAAGCAATAAAGTTTTATTAAAGGTTTTATCAGCGATTCTAGGCCGAAACATAATCGATCACACAAATCTGATCTTTCCTCACGATCTGCTGTCCCCCCCATAAGCAGGCCGTCAAAAAAGCGCGTCTCTGTAGGCAGCCTATGCTCCGAGATCGTACACAAAAACAAATGGTACTACCAACCACTCAAAACCAAAATAAATAGTATTCCAAGTCCAACCAATCACAGACAAAGGATGGGTGTTGTGGGGTTTTGCGCTGCGTTCATGATATTTTTTTCTGGATGCACGAAACACGGAAGGGAGGAACAAGCTGGCTCTGTTTGTTTGGGATCTCGCTTCAAATACCAATAGAAGTGACGTCACCCAACATCACTGGTACAACCTTTAATAGCCAGTAACAGTCATTATTATAGTTAACACAATGTAGCATATCAATCAAAAATAAAATACATTGGTCTGCATATGTACCTCTTGCTCTTCTCCTTAATAAAATAACAGAAGCGATTGCCTGGACAAAAGCATTTTGACCAACAAATTAACCAACCGAGTGTTGGGTGCGTTATGAGCTTTGTTCACTCAATGATGGTGTATTAGTAGTATATTGTGATTCATGTCCCCCATATTATGTAAAGGCATTACAAAAAAATAGGATAATAAGACTTCTCAACCCACGATGTGTGTCCTGTCCTGCACGCATCGTGTCCTGCTAGTGTCCAGTCCTTTTGGCTGCAAGGTCATCGACCAAAATGATCAATAAATTAAAATAAATAAATAGTAAAATAGTAAAAATAAAAATAATCCTTGATCATAATCATCTTATTAAGGTTTCAACTAGGGATGTCCCGATCCAGCTTTTTGCACTTCCGATCCGATACAGATATTGTAGCTTTTAGCATCGGCCGATACCGATACCGGCCGATCCAAGCATGTATTAAAGATTAAAGATATTTACTTATTTTGTTGTACTACTCATGTTGAAAAGGGTTTGACTCTTAAGAACAACTAGCCAACTTAATTAGGTTAGTTTGAATAATCCACAATAGTTGGTAATGAGAAGCTGACCCGTTTATTCAGGGTTAAATAAACACAAAATAGACAAAATAATAAATAGTCAAATTACCACACACACACTGAATTGGCATCAGTCCTCTGTTCTTGAACAACAAGAGTGTAAACAATATTGTAAACAATATAACATTATATATAAAAGCAACACACACAAAACCTGAGTAGAAAATAGTCAAATTACCACACACACAGTGTGCGCTAGGTGTGCTGAACAACGCGGACCGGATTTGGGGGGAAAAGCTGAAAAAACTGGAATGGATTACCTACATTGGTGCGCTCGACAACACGGACCGGAGTTTTGAAAACAAACTGGATCGGGAGTCCGGATCGGGATTTTCCCGTGAAGGCCGATCCGATATTGATATGCATTTTTTTGCTGATATCGGCGGCCGATCCGATCCAAATATCGGATCGGGACATCCCTAGTTTCAACAGACCTTATAACGGTAACATTGGATAGTGATGTGCTTCATACATAGAAAATAAATCTGACATTTCCTTTCCCTGAAGGGTTCTCGCTACTGGGGCCAGATGCCCCCCTGACATGGCCTCTTTGATAGATAGCTGAATGAAATTGGATCTGTGTAAAAAGGACAAGCACTCGGGGAGGTGCACAGCCTGCATGCCTTTCAGTCAACGGGGCGCTCCCTAGGATATTTCCTCAGTCCTAAAGGGCTTGCACTGCAGCTCCATCTCAGAGCAGTACACCGATAGAGTTACTTCTCCTTTGTGAAGGTGTCGTACAAATTAGACCTCACAACTGTTTACCCAGTCAAGCAGGGACAGCTGCGTCTCTCGCCGCCCAATCCCCACAACTGAATGTGAGTCCTTTGGGGGGGCCATCTGTGAGAAGTCGGTGAGCAGGGTGATCAGATGGCTAGCTTTACCTCTGTTGCTGCTGAGATCTTGATATGAATTGCCCCTTCTCTGAATCCCTCAAAGCTGAGGCCATCCCTGTATCCAGATGCCATTTTACACTGTTCTCCTTATAGGTGCTGAGTAATGACATATAGCACAGACTCATTTTGTTCTGTGGTTTTCTTCATTGTCAACTAGGAAGCTCACAGACTGTAGGACTGGAAAGTAATTCAGAAATAAATTATAATCCTACAATTTTATTCGTCGCTCAAAGATGCAGATTAGTCGAGGTCGTTTTTTCAGAAAATGAAAAATGATACATCTTCAGTTTTTCCCCTGGAATTGTTTTCAGGCACACTGGAAAAAAACAACAGTAACAGACGAGGCGCGGGGATGGAATATTGGTGCGGTCTGCACCAATATGGCGAAGCAGGCGTTCTGCATTTATATTTGCGTTCAAATGTTTGTTTACTTGTTATATTAAGGCGTAAAACAATGTCGTCACAAGAAATCAAGTGCATTTATTGCATAAAAATACATATGAACTTTGCAAAAAATAGAAAATGCTGAACACTATGGCTGTCAATCTTCCTTTTATAATCCCCTTTGAATTTCATGCCTTATTTTTAATATTCAAATTACAATCTCTACCCTCACCGGGTAGAGAGCTTACCATTAAGGCATAGTCCGGATCGCAGCGACCCGGGTTCGATTCCTGCCTGTGGTTTTTTGCTGCAGGTCCTCCCCTCTATCTCCAATACCTTCCTGTCGATCTCACTCTATCATAAAGATAAAAATCCAAAAATAATTCTTTAAAAAATCATTAAATCTTTACTGCTATACTTTACCGTACCTATACACTATATACACAGCCCTGCTATGCCTTGGCAATGCCACTAATAAACGTTCTGTCGACTAAAGGGCATTCTACCAATAAACAATTATTTCTCGGCAAGTAAATAATAGAGAAAAAAGGATATTATATTAACGAAGCATTGCATTGCGGTATGTGAATATAGTTTGCTTTTGATTACATGAAGGTGTACAGTTGTATTTTGTTTTTGGATACAACATTTAGATTCAAATTAGGGATGTGCATTTCTGGCAAAAATACTATTCGTTATTCGCTGAGAAGTATTCGAATAATATTCAAAAATCGGTCAATCAAGAACCCCCCAACGCACGCACCTCGTATACACGCACACACAATGACACAGCTTTTAGCTAAGGTTATCTAGGGCCCTAGGATTTCCACGATTCTGGAATCTAGTACTAAAAACAGAATCTGCCAAATTTTCCGTAATTTGGCTGAAATTACTATTACTATTTTGGCCTGATTATTTTAGTAACCTAAATTATTTAATGTTTGTATAATTACAGGCAAGTAGGCATAAGTACATAATTCAGTTTTTGATCGCCTTGTTTTGAGAGGTGGGTGGAGGATCGTCAACTCACAACTTGTCACTGCTTAGAGAAACATGTCGAAGATGATGCCGTCTGAGACGGCCACGTCCTCTTAAAAGCTATCAAATTCTGTCAAAATACTGATTGGACCGGTAAAAATACGCATGATGACCACTTAAAGTCTAAAGCAATGTGAAGAACAAGGAACAGCTCCGTGTTAAGAGAATGCATCAAACCACCATAACTAGTGCAAGCGATCCCTAGGTTCAAGACGAGAATCTATTCAGGACTTTGTGGTGCAGAGTGTGACATCCCCTTAAAAAAAACGAAGCTTGTTTTTAGTGAAGCATTGCAAACAGGGAGAGCGTTGCACGAAAATGAGAGCAGCCTCCATCACCTCACCTGCCCCCTGTGATCGACCAACAGATAATTTTTCTACTTAAGATCTTTCTAAACATCATAATTTCTGAGCTGTCCGCATATATATTATTATTCTAAAACTGCGAGCTATCGTGGTGAAATAACGCGATGCTGTCAGCAGCTGTCTGCATCTCCATCTTGCTTACCATCGTTCAATAGTTCCGATAAGAGCAATCTTGTGTGCATCATTAAAAAAATACTGTTTTATATCTTTGTCAACATTTTATTAATTCACAAAAGTATCTCTAATGAAATTAGCAAAAAATCGTAGATTGTCTTTGGTACTCTCGGAATTTAAAGGGATTTTATTAGCAATGGCACTAGCATAAAATGAGATTAAGATAACGCTGTAATTGATATTGCTTATGTTTTTTTAATAATTTTTATTTATTGCATTTTCTTTTTATATATTTGATTTTGGGTTGTCGGGGATTCTCGTTGGTATGACAATCCCTGTACTGTTAATGCTGGTTTGAACTAGGGATGTAGATAACTCAACATTTTCATGGTCGAATAATCAGTGGGTGGTATGAACGAATAATCGATTATTCGATGTGTGCCGACATTCACAAAGGCAGCCATGGATCATCGGCCAGAAATCACTTAATATCTTAAACGCAAAAAAACAACTATCTGCTAAGTAGTTCCAGTCAAATTGTCTGTTGTGAAAAATGCATTAAACTGTAATCAGAAAACGCGGTTATATGCTATTGACTAATCGCGACATGGAGCGACACCCGCCGGAGCTGAGCTCCGCCGGAGCGGACACCCGCAGGACACTCCGGGAGTCCGAAATCATTTTGGGACAATTGCTGTACTGCCTTTTTCTGAATAAAAAATAATTAATGTCGAGACAGCTTAAGATTTTGGGTCGCTGCACGCATTTGTGAGCACGTTGTGCTGCTGCAAGTGATGGAAGAGGTTGGTCGTCGCCTACTCAACCCTTTAATTGCGACAGATTTGAAGCACTCTACAAATAACCTGATTCTGTCATTCGTCACACCTTGTACCCAAAACAATTCCAAACTATAGAGCCATTTGTTTTCTACTTGCATACAAGCTCCTCTGCGCTGCATTTGCCAGCGGACTCCATGTTTCGTGCCGTAGGGGATTTAAAAAAGTGACGTGAGTGGAATGGGGGCTGTGTGTGTGTGAGTCGGAGGCAGAGCGGGAGAGAGAGTAGCAGAGTTACGAAATAGCAGGCGGCAGTCGCGGTTCGAAACTGCTGTTATTTGGATAAAATATGCTGTACTTTCAACGCAAATTAAACTATCGATGTTGACGATGTCATCTCGTTCCATATCTTGTTTGAAAAAATATCTACATATTTCAATTATCGATGTATCGCCCAGCCCTACCATAAAACCTATAGTATCTGTGGTATAAAGGCTGGGACGAATTTCAAATTATAAATATGTACACTTTATGTTGAAAGTATAGACCTTCGCGAATCCCATTGAAACGAATGGCGCGGTGATTCGGTCTTCAAAACGAGAGCTGGTAAATTGTGGAAAATTAATTAAACTGTAATCAGACAAGACGGTTATATGCTATAGACCTAGAGTATCTGTTTTATAAAGGCTGGGACGAATTATAAATAATATGCACAATGCATAACGTTAGATCTCTGGCTTATAGCTGAGCGGACTAGAGTACCTCCCGTTGCCAAGTCGTAGCTAAGGTCCGTCCTATTTACTGGAGGAGTGAACAACTTTTATGTTGCATAAGAACCTTACGGGAAGGTAATGATTGTTCCAGGTATTAGTCATACCCTCAGGCGTTACCAGGGAAACAAAGTTATGCCTTGTGAAAAACTTTATATTTGAATGGGAAAAAAATGTTAACGCGACCTCGGAACTGAGCTGGGCTATACCGCCCCCTCCCTACCGCACCTTTGCGATCCTCCGATCCGTTCCGCACCCTGCAGTGGAAGCGCGACATAAGCTTTCGTTATGCCGCGTTTCCATGCCACTGCAGGGTGCGGAACGGTATAGCCCAGCTCAGTTCCGAGGTCGTGTTTCCACTGCCGACAGTACCCTTTGTGGTAGGCCGGATGTCGATCGCCGCGGCAGCTAGGTAAACATCGTAAACGTCGTCTTCCTCCCCAAGAATGCAGACGAACGTCTCCACCTCCTTGTTCGCCCAAACAAGCGTTTTACGCAACATGTTAATTGTAAAGAATAATACCTCGAGGCTACTGTTTGTTTGTTTGTTTGTTATCCCCGCGTCACCCGGAAGTGACGATTCTGTCGACCAATCAACGGAGGGGATGTGTAGCTAGAATTTCCCGGGACTCTTTCAGGCGTCTCGTCTCGTTTTCAGTACCCCAACGGAGGAGTCCTGAAAACGAGGCCAAAACGGGTATGGCTAAGTCCGGGTCACGCCCACTTTTGGCGGTGGAAACGCGACCCGATCCGCACCTTTGCGATCCGATCCGTTCCGCACCCTGCAGTGGAAACGCGCCATTAGTCTCTCCATCGCCTTGCTCACTCCCGGAGTAACAACATTTACACCCTCTCCATCATTCAACATATTTTTTACTTTGTAACTGTTTCTACTTCCAGGCGCGGAGTGATATGCAAACTTTCACAAAATGATTGGGCGTCATAGCAGTTATGTATACGCTCATTATACAACAGTTAGGAACCAATCAGATCGCTGGATTTAAGCCACCCATTTTCGAGACTCCTTGAAATAGAACTTGTTATATTGCTTTAATGGCTGATAAGATGATGATAGTTCACGATAGATAGACATTAAACAGGTCATAATTCTATCTTTACTATCTATTTTATATTACTGGGAAAACAAGTTTTCACCAAAATCTCAATTATTATTATTTTTTTCTGTTGCCTTTGAACACATCAATCATATTACTGAGCCGACCTGAACACATCACATTTGACACAGCCCTAGAGCAAATTATAATATAAGAATCCTTGTAAATTATTTGTGTGCGTGTCTTTTTGCGTTAATTCCCTCATATATGTTCATCTCTCAAAGAGGCATGGATGAAATTGACCAAGGTTCCATATTCTAGGAGGCCTGTAGGATATGTTTTTCTTGAATGTGAATTAACGTTGATGGTGCTAAAAGACAAAAATCTATACTGATTCCATTTATAACATTTCCAAATAATGAAAAGGATTGACTGTGAATTTTTGGAAAGAATTGGCTAAAAGCCTTCCTGAAAAGACTGATTGAAATTTCTGATACTTTGTATTTTATTAAACTGTCTTAACAAAAACTGCCAAAGGCCTGATGACAAAGGAAAAAAGGTAACAAAATGAATGACTGACATGTTTCTTTTTGGATATTGCCACGCACTGCTGAGCACTTAAGAGGAAGCCTTTCCTCATCCATCCACTGGTTTCAAACTGTTCTGTTGATGAGCCGCTGACATAGTCCTTTGGAATGGCCATGGCATAAATACTGGGTTGAAGTTTACCCTATGATCAGAAACACTTCATGAGGACCAATCCTTCAGAAAAATGGTGTTGGCTTGTGAGGGAATGAAGCCGTTTCTTCTGTGGTTTTACTCACAAAATTATTATGAAGATAATACTTTGGATTACTGTCATGACAGTTCTAAAAGATTTGTTATGAATTGCCTTATTTGTGGTTCGAATGTACATTAATTTCCTGTTACAGCAATGTGTCCCATACATAGACCAATTTGTGGCGCAGCTCCACAGAATGAACACCGAGCGCCACAAATTGATAGTTTTTTTGAAATATAAATATCATTCATCTCCGCATAGCACTCTTTCTCCCGGTCATTAACACACACACGCACACACACACACACACACACACACCCCCTATGTTTTCAACCAATCCAACCGCAACTCGGACCGCAAGTAATAATATTAAAATAATTTACCCGGCCTGCTTCCCGACCCACATCCCTGAGTCATATGCATTTAAAACAAAGTATTACTTTGTTAATAAATAGCAGTTTAACGTGAGGAACCTGCATTATTGCATTAGCCTATTTTATCCCACTTCAGCATTAATGTAAAAGTTTATGATAATAGCTTAAAGGTCCCATGGCATGCTACTTTATGGATGCTCTAAGGGCGCACTCACACCAGGCCATCTGTACCGTGCCCCAGTCCGTTTCACATCTTTACCGTGCCCCAGTCCGTTTCACACCTGTACCTCGCTCAAGTCCGTTTCACACCTGTACCTCGCTCAAGTCCGTTTCACACCTGTACCTCGCTCAAGTCTGTTTCACACCTGTACCTTGCTCAAGTACTATTGCGCCGGTTCCAGGGGGGGTGGGGGGGGGCTTGGGTAGTGGTGTTGCTGCGCTGTCTCCACAGAGAAAACGCAGCGATATGATTATGAGCAGTTAACTTCTAACTGGAGAGAAAGTGAAATCTGCAAGCTGCAGATCAAGTGAGAGAAGGTTATGTAGTCGTATTAAACAAAGACGTTGAAAGGTGGTGCGATCTACGAGAGAGACGCAGAGGATCTGTCCATATGAGGCTTTTGTCGGAATAAAAAACAAGTGGTCAGCAAAATAAAGAATATGTTGGCGTTTTTGCACTTGTAAATAGTTAGTCGCGTTTGTAGCCTACACTAAGACGTGAACTTATTCTTCATGCGGTTGTCATCATTCATAAAAAAAATAAAAACATTCGGGAGTGTGCAAACTATTCTAAAGAGGTGTAAACTCCGTGCGCAGCCCTGCCTTCTCCAGTGAATCAAGAAAGCCTGCGCCGTGACGAAGGGCTGTCGCCGACTATCGCACCAACGTGAACTGCTTGCCTTCAAGTTTATTGTTTAATGGGAAAGAAGGGTCGCATGGACTATACGTCATCCAGCTCAGGTTGCTTAGCCGTGCGTGTGCGCGTGTCGGCTCATTAGCATCTGTACCGTGGCCTGAGCACACCTCTCCGAAGTGTGCGCAGGCCACAGAATTGAAATGGGCTTGAGTACGGTTGGCGTGCTCACACTAGCCAAACGATCTAGACTTGGGCACGGTACAGCTGGCCTTCTGTGAGTGCGCCCTTATATAGGTGTAAGTCGGCCCCTCACACAGTATTTGAAGACGTTCAAGACATTCAGCCTTGGCGGAGAATTACAGCCACTACGAGACAGTCCCACAATGAGCTTTCCACAAACATGCATTTTTTTAGAGGCAGGTCAAGGTGGGGGTGGGGGTGTGGCCATGAGCAGCTTTCGGCTTCGGCACCATGCGCTAGTGTTTACAGTGGATGTATCGCAATGGCTCGGATTCATAATATCATCCGAAGGCGCACACGGCTTTGGGCCGTGTTCTGTAAATATTCTAGAATACTCCAGGTGCTCCGACCATATTATTGATAGAAAACCTCATGAAGTGACATTTTCATGCCACTGGACCTTTAACATTCACAATAAATAAGGATTTCCCGCTAGCCTACATAAAATGTTACTCACGGGGATGCCTAATTGATGGTATCTCCCGAGCATAAATCAGAATATTTTAAGAAATGTCTATTAGAAGACACTCTTAACATTCTGCTAATCGAGAACTTTGTTCACCAGGTCAACAAACAGCCAATACGCTTATCATAGGCTACCTATTTGAAATAAAACGGTGACCTAAATCAGACAGTTACCTTTTATATGTTATAGCCTGCTCTATAAATTACAAAAGTGTATTCGGCATTTTTATTTTAATCAATCCTACCCAAATATCATTGAAATATTTAGTATCACTGATACGTACGCCCACTGACAGCTGATTTGCCCGCTCCTCCTCTCCACGCACAATGCTTGAGGCCCATCAAAGGAACTCGAAGCAGCGGGTTTTCCTTATTATTATTATTATTATTATTATTATTATTATTGTTATTATGTTTATATTGTTACATTATACTATTTATTTTGTTTTACCAAGAAAGTTAAATACAAGAAAAGGTTCATATTGGTTGAGGTAGGTCTTCATTTCATTCCTTGAATGTCACAGAATCTAAAGATTGCCACCAAAATATGTAAACTTTAAAATCAATTTTGTTATGTAATTCTCAACATGAAACTTAAAAGACAGGTCGTCCTCCAACATAAAGTCCAGGTATTTGTTTGAGCAAACTCATTCTACTGGCATGCCCTGTAATGTATGGATTTGGGGCAAGGAATGAAACCAGGCATGGTTCTTGTAAAAATGTTTTTTGTTGTCTTCTCTTAATTCACTTACTTTAATGAATTAAAATTGAGCTGAATGTTTACAAATGCTTCTTGCAGCTTTAAAATAGTGTCAGCAGGTGACAATAGATAAGCATACAGGTTAGGGCTAGGCGATTAATGCTACCTGGCCCGTGGGACACACTGTACCGTGTGATATATTACAAAAGTTATGTAACAGCATGCAACTGCATGTTTTTTTAATCAAAACATTGGAGCTTTCGAGTAGTTGAACGTAGGGCTGAACGAAACAAAGATGTATATCGGGGGACAAGAGAAATGTATCAATAGATATTTTCCTGTCTTTCCTATTTTTTACTTCATGGAAGTACTTTACGTCGTTCTGAACCTGCTTTATGTTCACTTCACATGTGCGTCATATACAGAAACCAATATGGAGGTAAGTGAAACAGAACGAATGTCCGGCAACAGTGTGAAATCTCGTAAAACACCCCGGCTTCGGAGAACGGTCAGACCTCTGGGTTACAGAGCAAGCCAGACTTGTTATCTGTGTGTCTTATTATTTTCTTTCTCTCTCTCCCTATTTTGCATTATTATCTACTCCTACTTTAAGAGACCAACTAATGCAGACTTTTTATTTATTTATTAATAATTGTAATACTAATAATTAATATGTAAAGTGATTGGGGCAAAAATATATAGAACTATTGGTCAAACGTATACAGCTGAGAGCTGCGCTCCTTTTTGTAAAAAAAAATTGGAAGGACTCTGTATCTTGAACTTATTTGACATGCTGTATCTTTTTACAATTGGGACACATAAAGTCTGTTTGGATGGATTTTGCTGTACCTTGAAAGTTCTGGAAAAACTTAATCGTATAAACCCACCTGTAAGCCCTAATGACCCACAATTTGTGGTTTTGATTCCATCATAAATGTTAGAAGTACAGCTAATTTATGAGAAAATATGATGGGCAATTGAGCGGCCATTATTAACCAGTCCCAAGTATGCTTCAAATAACCCCAGAGGCCTAAAATGTGTTGTGCCCATGCAGGACCACTCCCTTAGGTAATGTGGAAAGTTTTGTTTTTATAGCTAACTAAATGGTGTCACGGAATGTGTGTGCCGGAACCACACACATTGTCTTCAGAAAATACAGATGCAGCGACATGTATAATTGTTTTTGATATTTTATACGGTATTGTACTAATTCTGTTTACTGGTTGCAGTACTGTTTTTTTTAAACGGAGTGATGTTTACATTTTGTATTTTCATCAACTTACGTTTATTGCTGCACTTTTTGAGATTACTCTAATTTGTCACAGTTCTGCTCAATGTCACTTCCAAACATAAGGAGAAAAGAGAAAGTGCCTACATTTGTTTTTAGTTGATAGGATTATTAAAAAAAGTAGTATGAGGCATGTCGTTATTCTGGGAAATTTCTTTCATAGAATTTACAGAAAATGTCCTATATCGTGATATATATCGCTATCGTGATTTGAAATGACCCATATCGTGATACAAGATTTTGTCCATACGGCACTCCATAGTTGAAAGCATAAAATGTTACTCCTAAAAGTGGATTACAATACAACAAGAGGCAATGGGTTGGCATTGGTGAAAGTTACAGCTTTGTCTTTCAGAAATAAACATATTGCTATCCCTACATTTCCTCTGTCTGGACATGAAATGTACTTGACGTTATAAAGGCATAGTGAAGTACCCAATTGATTGCTTTATTTTCATACAGACGTTTATTAGAATAACAGATATTTACTAGACAACCATTAAGTTGCACTTTTCTGGGGATGGTGCCGAAACCGCACGGCTGTTCCATCATCGCATTGCGACAATAACTAACAGGCGAGTGTTAATTGAGCAGCTGCAGCTCAATGTATTTTTTAGGGAGGTATATACTTTTGAATTGTACACAGATGTCTGACTGTAATTTTTTACCCCACTTCAAAATAGTTGGATGTTGTAACTTTGATTGTATGTAGGCATGCATAAAAACGATATTTTGGACATGAAATAATCCAAAACAAAACGTCATGCTTATTAACAATCTGTGTCGGAACACCTTTACTCCCATAAAGATGTAGTGTGTGTGTGTGTGTGGGGGGGGTCTTTTTACAGCCAGTATCAAAAATGTATATAAATAGAACATCTCAGTTGGGCCCACCTTCAACACCTGTTTTTTGTTCTTCCTAGGGCACAATGTGGTTAAATGGAAAACGAACGCATAGACCGTGAGGATTCTCTTATCCCTGCTCCAGCACCACAGCCGTCTGAGAGGTCGTCAGACCTGACCAAGAAAAACCTGGGCCGTTGGCACTAAAATGTCCCTAAGTGGTGGCACTGCAGGCGGGAAAGGTGTGGACTCTAATGCGGTGGACACTTACGACAGCGGGGATGAGTGGGATATTGGTGTTGGAAATCTGATCATTGACCTTGACGCCGATTTAGAAAAGGACAAACTTGAGATGTCGGGCACCAAGGATGGAATGACGGCACCACCGAGTGCAGTGGCGGCATTGCCGGACAACATCAGGTTTGTCAGTCCAGTGGCTGGCTCTCAAGGCAAAGAAAGCAAATCGAAATCCAAGCGCAACAAGAACTCTAAAGACAATAGTAGCAAAGCCTCAGCTGGAGATGGGGCCAAAAAGGACACCACGGGGAGGACTCAGGGGGAGCCTACGGGAGCAGCAGCTGGGGCAGGAGCCACAGGCAACAATTCTACTTCTGGGAAAATCCTGGAAAAGGGGGGCAAGACCTCCCGAGGGGCTCTCAGTGGAAAGAAAGAGAAAGAAGGGGCTAATGCAAAAAGTAAGAAGGACAAAGTAGATGGAGGCCCAGTGGTGGCCATAGCTGCTGCAGAGAAAGATGTTGTGGCCCCGGCCCAAGGGGCTATGGGGAGTAGTCGCAACACATCCTTTGAGAACACACAATCAGACCTGCCGGGGGCTGAACAAATGGGGAATATTGCACTTGAACCGGTTGGGATTGTACCAGCATTAACCACAAAAACTGAACCGGATGAACTAGAAAATAGTACTAATGAATGCAGAACGCTGAAAAAGGTGAAAAACGAAAAGGTGAGTTTCTATCAATTTTTACTATTTGCTGTGTCTGGTTACCTTCCATGTGGTTCTGTTTTGCAGTATTTCAATTTGTGATAACAATTCCAGTCTTTCGTTAAGATGAGGTCAATAATATGGCACATCTAGTGACTACTTAAAAATGTTGTGTGCAAAAAATACAATTTAGAGGATGTATTCTAGAGAAGTTAAATTGTCATTAACATTATAATTTCACTCTGGGTGGAAAAGGTGTGTGTGTGTGTGTGTGTGTGTGTGTGTGTGTGTGTGTGTGTGTGTGTGTGTGTGTGTGTGTGTGTGTGTGTGTGTGTGTGTGTGTGTGTGTGTGTGTGTGTGTGTGTGTGTGTGTGTGTGTGTGTGTGTATATGAGAAAACAAGGTGGTGGTTTGGCAACCCATAGATTTTAGAACGGGGATGCTACTAAGGATGATGATTTTCTTCCACCGATACGATAACGTATAATTACCTGCTTCCGGCTTACCCAGGTAGGATGATGTCTCTAAAGAACCATAATTTGTTCAATATTTCTACCCGGCAGTCGAATTACCATGTCCAAAACAATTGTTTAACTAAAACATATAAACCAGGATAGGTTTCTAAATGTCCCCAATAGATACATAATTAAATCTGCTCTATAGAAGTGTATCCCAATAGCTCTAGGAACTGTTAAAGGCGGGTAAAGAACTGTGTGGCCTTTGGAGCTACGGTGTGTTTGTTAAGCACATAGACTACAAAATACAGGTTACACTGGCTTTCGATTTTCACATTAGTGAAACTGACACCGAGTATTTGTCCACTTATGGGACATATATTTAGTTGTTTGTATTTCTTGAATTCTTAATTTTTTAATTTGGGGCTTTATGCATCCCATGCATAAACTAGCTAATTTCCCCCCTCCTCTGGAATCGTAGTTGAACATGTATTGATGATTGGCCTCTGCAGCTTTGAAAAGCATCCCAACCGGCGATGACATGTCTGCTCCCTAATCCACCACGCCCATGCCATGTGGATTTACTTAGGTGCAAGAGTTCGAAGTAATGAGTGCAACAACTGGGTGCAGCGCTTGGTAAACCCTATGGTAAAGCCAATGTAAGCAATATTGAATTATCTGCGATAATTTTATAATTGAAAGAATACATAATACAAATTTCCAATTTCCATTGGACCATATTTGTTATGCATCCCTACCTTATTCTGTAAATAACTATCAAATAACCTGGTTAATTCAAACCTGTGTTTAATAAAGCTAGGTATAGTAGACATAACTCTAAATTTTGTAGCTGCTTTTTCCCACCCTATTTAAAGCGTTTATGCTACCCACAGTCACCACATAAAAGAGAGTCATGGGTGGACTGCTTAGCTATTCACCCACACTTATCTTGTCCACTCACAGAGTTGATCTATCTTTGTGTGTTGAATGCCTCCGAGCAGCCCTTTCAGGCACTCCCAGTGTAAAAAAGACGGCAGTGCGGGGTGTTGCCCGGGACTGTTTTGTTTGTCATCGTGCTCCATTCTTAATCCCACAAGCCCCAGCAACGCCTGGTGCGGTAGGGGGAGGGAGCCTACGAGTGCAAAACCAGCCTCTGCTGTTTTTCCCCTGCTGCTTTGAAAATGGGCTGGGGGATGGGCCGCCAAAGAAGCCTGTATGATTCCTTAAGTCCTGGACACCCTGACGGGAAGGCAAGATACAGAGTCTCTCTAGACAGCCTGAATGTGGAGGGAAATTTAAGGAAAAGAGGCTTAGCCATCACAATCTATTTAGAATGAAAACCCTGGATTGGGTATACGCGTAATAAAGCAAAAGGGCCACAACTGCGACCCCAGAGATGGCCTTTGAAATCTGTGTTGATAAATGGCCACCACCAGACCACCAGACCACCCAGAATTAATGAACATTACATCAAATGACTGGTTGACATTTTGAGTTTGACATGTGAGAGAGGGTAGTAAGAATAAATAATAATATTCTCTTGTTGGGTGATTTACATACTGTGCCTATCTTGGATTCAATATAGTGGTGGCTTTTATTTACCTAACAAGTAGTACTTTAAATCAATGCAGAGAATTGTTTGCCTCCATGTTGGTCTTGTTAGTTTCAATAACAATATCTTAATTGAGCCAGGGCGATTCCCCTTCTCAAAGGGCAGCAATCAACTTGTCTTTGAGGATCATTCACTTACACACAAGTGCTTTGCGTATGTGTGAGAAATGTTACTCCTGTATTGTTTCTCAACTACCATAATAATTGGGTGCATGATAATTATCGGGCCGTTAACAGAAATTATTACGTCATTCCGATAAATCCGATATCATGACGAATAGCCCTGAAAACCTAGCCTATATAATTTCAGTGCCCCGCTCCCACTATGATAACGCTTAATGATAGGTCTTATCGTAACTCTAAAAGTACACATCATAGTACAACCCATGAGTTCACAACTGCACGCGTATAGAAAATGTTTTTTTTATTGTTATGCTACACCTTTCCTGCTGTCGAAAAAATACGCTCTCTTCTCCGGTAACACAGTCGTTCTCGACGCCTTTCTTCGTCGTCGTTTCTTCTATTTGTCTGTAACTCATGCTCCAATCTTTCATCAATCAATGCGGATGTTGTGGATGCAACGGAATATATGATGCATTGCTGCAGCAACATTTAAGATGATCGCGATGAGTTCTGCCCATTCTGCCTCCGTGCTGTCTGTTGTCAGACCAAAACAAACCTGAGTGACAGGGGCCGTCCTTATCCCGCCTATTGCGAACCTCGACCCTACGTCATATCCCGCCCCTGTCAAGCCCTCCCCTGTCAAGCCCACCCCCTCTAAACCCCCCGTTGATTCTACTGATGTCTGAGTTACACCGATGTCCGCATATCGTGCATCAAGTGTGAATATGTGTGAATGACCCTCACGGGCGAACCTCTTGATTCTACTGATGTCTGAGCGACACTGATGTCTGCATATCGGGCATCATGTGTGAAATAGGTGTGAATGACCCTCACGGTCGAACCTCTTGATATAGAGAAGATGGAGCACATGTGGGAAAATGGCTATAGACAAGTCTAACTTATGTCAGTAGATTATGCACATATTATTTATTGTTATTGAGGAATGTTCTTTTTCAGTAGGGATGCACCGATATGAAAATTGACAGATTCCGATATTAATATTGCTGTTATGGCCGATAACCAATATTTACCGATATCGATATTGGTATAAAAACAAGTTTCTATGATGATTTTGTATACCGATGAACATGTAAACACTGAAGTATTTTCTTTCTTTATTTTCCAGAACTTCGAAATACATTGTTTCTTCAACAAGTTACAGGGCATCCATAACAAACACAAGTTACAAACAGTTAGTTTTAGGCTACTTACAACTTGTAGCAAGTACCTTTTGAATGTACAGTTTAACTTGCATCTATGAAAAGGTTTGGATCATAAATCACAATAACGATCACAAATCAAAATATCTTGACAAGGTTTTATAACTTCAATCAAATTTGCCAATATTCATGGCAACCACACACTTGTCTAATAAATTACAAAAAGTGTTTCAAGTTTAAGTCAATTTCAACCCAAAACTGTGAAATAGGCTAAATCAAATATATCAAGACATGTTCTGACTACATTCTCACTAATCAAACTTGAGAATATTTATAACAGACACTGTAGTCAGTGCACAATTTCCAATTTACATGTAATGTTCAAGTAAATGTCCAAACAATGTTTCCTCCAAGCAACCATAAAAAACACTTGTATACTAGTGTTTTTTTGCACAGTGCAAAACAATACAACTCATGTCAACTCGCATCTGTCCAACTATTTTCCTTCCAATAACCACACAATCGGAGATGCTTTGCTGGCTCAGCACTCCGTCATGCACTGCCAGCTGCAGTGTATGAGCCATGAAGCCCAGGCTTTTAAGACCGCACTCGTCCATTGCCTTCTGCATATTTCGTGTGTTGTCACAAAGCACAACATGCACATTTTCTTTCGGTATTTTCCACTGAGCAAACATGCCGTCAAATGAACTAGCTATGGCAGTCCCTGTATGCGACCCAGCAAATTCTTGTGCATGTAAACCAGCTCTTCTCATTTCAAAGTTGTCATCAATCCATTGAGCAGTAAG
Source organism: Gadus chalcogrammus (assembly GCF_026213295.1). NCBI lineage: Eukaryota > Metazoa > Chordata > Actinopteri > Gadiformes > Gadidae > Gadus > Gadus chalcogrammus. The sequence goes on along the minus strand of NC_079425.1, from coordinate 17,027,966 downwards.
GCTTAACGTACTCATCTGACTGATGTTGGAGCTCCATATATCTGTCGTGAAGCTAATGTCATTCACACTGCTGTCCAATATCTTGTGAATGTGTGTGGCTAACACTTCGTACAAAGCAGGGAGGGAAACGTCAGAAAAGTAACGGCGACTTGGAAGGCTGTAGCGGGGTTCAATGTGCTCTATCAGCTGACGAAAGCCTCGGTCCTCCACTATGGAAAATGGCTGGTCGTCAAGAGCTATCATTTCCATTACCTTGTTCGTGATTGACTTGGCCTTTGAGCTGTCCTTGGCAAATTTCTTTGATTGGTCGAGTGCTTGCTGTATTGAGCTCCCAACTGCGGCTGCTGATGTTTTCGTTTTGGGCTGCTTGCTAGCAACGTTAGCTTCCTGACATTGTTTGTGAACTTCTGGATGGCGGTTTTTCAAATGACTCATTAAATTGGTGGCGTTGAATGATTTGACACGGCATCCTCCGCGCATTACTTCGGCTTTGCAAGTATTGCATATTGCAATTCGAGTATCATCGTTTGAGACCGTAAAAAACGCCCAAACCGTTAAGGGGACAAACACTCCTGTACTGCCTCTCCTTGCTTCTCTGGCTGCGTCACTGACACTGTCACATGACCAAAAAAGCTGCACATGGGCAAAAAACACACACAACGGCAACTAGACGGAAATAAATATCGGCTGTTAATATCGGACCAGTTTTACTTATCAGGCCGATGCCGATATGTTAAAAAAATGACTAACATCGGCCGATAACGATATCACTGCCGATATATCGTGCATCCCTATTTTTCAGTATATGTATATATGTGTGTGTGTTATCGATATTGGTATCGGCCTTGATGAGCTGAAAGTTATCGGTATTGGTTTGATAAAAAAGTTATAGTGCATTCCTACTAATACTCCTCAAAGCTTATCTCTTGTTGATAAATAAATCACCCCTGCCTCCTCACTGCATGCACTTACTCCCACTGACTGGAGGCTCCGCTCACTCTTCTAATTATTCAAGCCTCGGGGAGTGAGGCTGCTGTGCAGGTGTACTGCTGGCCTTAAAGAATGGAGCAGCTCTCATTGAAAAATACATTGGCAGTGTCACATGTTAGAAGGAAGGGGGTCTGCAGTGGACACCAGTCTAAGAGCATGGCTGCCACTCAGCTCAGTTCCTGATATTCGGCTCAGGTCCTGATACTCCGCTTGCAGGCTGAAAGGGTGCTTTGAGGGATGGCTTGGCTTCTTTCACTTTCCTGGGCCAAATAATTATTGTTCTTGTTTTACAGCTCATTCCATTTTTAATAGGTCCAGGCTTTTTAAAGTACTACTAGGTATAGTAAAGGTAGTGTCACCTTGTTCTGAAATGGGGAGAGGTTATTTAAGGAGAATTATTGAATTAAATGTAATGCTATTTGAATGTAGTGCCACCAGATATTGGCAGAATGGCGTAAAATATCTTCGTACACACTACTCTATTTATGGGGAAAATGTAGAGCACTTTTAATGAAGACTTTCTCTACAATACATATCCCCATATGACAGTATTTCATAAATATCAGAAGCACTAGAATTCATAAAGAAAAGTAAACGGCAGACACATTTTGCCTCATAGGCTTTCCTGTCATGTGTTTCACCCTCCATAAACAGTATTTACCTGTGTTTATGCATCCATTTTTAAAACTCATTCTTAGGAGACCCAGTTGAATCAAGTAGCTCTGTTTGTATAGTCAGTAGAATGGTTTTCAAGGAAATCAAAATGAAATATTTTCCACTGTGTTCATGGCTGCTCTGATTATTGTATAGCTGCCTGGTTTAAAATACCCAGCCTCACTTAACCATGCAGAAGAAGAGACTATTGTCACAGAAATGTGTTCCACGTGTTTGCCATTAGCCTCTGTCCCTGTCAAACTGATGTCCGCTTATAGGCAACAGAGGGCCACAAAAAAATTATTCTATGTTATAATTTGGAGTATGTAACAATTTAGAAGTTGTGGTATAAACCAAATTGTTCCCTTTGAGCTTTAACCTGTGTTAATTGAGTAATATACAAAACTAACGTGTAAACAAAATGCATTGTACTAGAATATTATGCATGCAATATACATATTGATGTCTTGCAGTGGTGCAACGGATTCACTGGTTACCCATTATCCGGACGATTCAACCCTCACGGTTCGGGACACAAGTGATCCGTGGATCGGCTGACAAAAAAATGAATTGTACGACAATTCCGGTATTTAGCACATTGAGCCCCCTTTCTGGTTTGTCTAGGATGAAATATAATGGTTGCCAACGAAATGTTGACTATTGGTCTGGTCTCTGGTATTCGGCTCATTTTGAATCGCCCCTGCCTGCGTCAGAAGAAATGGCTATGGTTATTCACAAACCTGTCCTTAAAACTATCCTAAATGTTTGTTTTCAGAAATGTGCAACTCACCGAGTGGATAGTGGTGTTCGTTGATGTTCCTAATCAAGTATCGTAGTGAAGTACAGTTTATGTCGTGTTTTATTTGGCATTTTGTAAATCCCATTGAAACGGGGACCGGAAACGGAAAGGGGGCTGTTTATGTTTGATTGAAGGCTTTTCGCTTGGTTCTTCGTATCAACAGTAGGGCTAGAACCGAGCGAAAAAACTACAACTAGCCCCCCTTTTACTTTTCCAGTCAACGAGCAATGAGTCTTCCCTGATAGTAGAGTTGTACGGTATGGACTAAAATGTATATCACGGTATGATTTCATGATTTCATCTAATTTCGATATAAATGCTTCCGAAGGGGTAAAATAGTTGGTTTGGCAGCAAATCTGCATGAATAATGCATAATCTTTTCCCAAGTTACTTCCATCTCTGAAAAACACTAATGTTTAATGATCTGGATTTCTTTCTCCACTTGATCACTGACCTTGCCGTATAGTTACGGCATAGGCATCTCAATTTGGCTGAAGTGTGTGCGGGAAGGTAACGTGTACCTGGGATCGAGTGTTTTGACCATGTCCTTACACAGGTAAACAGTGATGCCGTTTGTTATCTCGTTCCACCGCAAGCTTTTTTTCGTCGTAAGGACTGGCTTTGGAAAATGCCTGCAGAAGCGATGTCTGTGGAAGAGATGCAGAGATCAGCGTCTTTCACGTACGGTATGGAATGAGTACTTGTGTAGGGACTATTGCGCAAGCGCGCCTGAGTGCTTGCACAATACCATACTGCCTGAGAAGGCAGTATCGCTGTCAAATCTGTTCCTGGGAAAAGTAATGTTGAATGCCGAATTGAAAAAAGGAACTACGTTTCGTTACCATATTTTCATTAGTTGCACGTAACTTTACATTTGACATGAAAAAGTACTTGCGTCGCTGTATTAACGTGATGCACACAACACTGTCTACCGGTCACACCGGTAACGTCAAAATCCATACCGTAGCGCAAATTCATACCGGTGTACTTTCTATGCCGTTTACCGTACACCCCTACCTGATAGACTGCCAACGATGCATTTTATGTTCAATATGTATCATAATATGCAATCAAATATTTTTGAGGACGATATCCAAACCCAAATCCTTTAGTGTCTAAGACCAAACGGTTGAATCCTGTGTTAATTTGACATTTTAAGAAATGTCAACGTATTGCTGAGCCCCACTTCAAACAAAGTAAAACTAACAATACACATTTGTTATACAAATCATCATGAATGACTCCTTTAGTAGAAAGACGAAGTTGTGCAGCTTGCTCCTTATGGAAACAGACATGAGATTGAGTCAATATTTGTCAGTGAAGCATGTGGCTGTTAAAAAGCTCTCACAGATTTTATGGTTGAGTCATAAAATGGTGGTCATGTTAGACATGTCAAAATGTGTGGGCTTGTTAATAAGAGAGGCTGCAAGAGAAATATTATTCTGGGCATACAAGTGCAGAACATTTCTGAAGTTTTGGTATCTTGGATATATTGCGTGTGCGGGACACATCTTGTGGTGTAAGTGTACAAACTTGTTTAGTCCAGTAACTCATAAACCTTTTTAAATGTTCGTTAAAAATGTATTTTGCCTGTATAATTAAGGGTGTTTTAACCAACCCCACCCACACTACAATGCAATGGATTGGATTATTTCATCATAAAGTAGCTCATTTGATGGGGAATGAATTGAAGCGTGGCAGAAGTAATATTCAATCTTTAGTTTCTTTCCTAAAGAAACTTAGTCTTCATTGAAATGTACATAATAAATACATAAAATGCTGTAGTTGTTAGGTTTAATAGGTTTTGGATCAATGTTTAATTTGGGGAGAACAAAGGTCACTTACTGAATATTAGGGCTGAACGATGTGGGGAAATAATCTAATTGCGTATTTTCTTTTTTGGACTAATATTGAGATTTTTTTTGAGAAGTTCTTTATCTTCCCTATTATTCGCTAAACATAAGTAATAAATACTTCTATACTATTACCAACACAACATTGAAAGCAGTCAACATATAAACTGCTCTTTCCTGTAGGCCAAGCCGATCTGTTGATATTAATTGATGCATGAATTGATATTATATCTTTATTTAACTATTGAATTGTAAAAGAGAAATAAATATGAATCTTACTGATCTCCAGTCAGTAACGGTAACAAATCACACAAACTTAATTCCCAAAATATTTTGGGTTTTGATTCTCGTTTATATGGAGTTATACTCTCGGTCATTTCGGTCAGTCATCACTGCCGGGTGGTATATGGCCTACTTGGGAACTTATTTGGCTGTAGTCCTGCTGCACGTGAAATCTTTGTTTAGAGTCACCAAAGGTTATGTTGACATTTTTTATGTTAGAACCATCTCTCGCCCACTCAGACCGCTGTGCTCGTAGCTACTATGGATGGGTCAGAATATTCAATTATTCGATTATTCGTTCCCGAGCGTCGAAGCCGATATTTAACATTTGGACCGTTAACATTTTTCCCATTCCAATAAACAAGAATTAACGGACGAAACTTATGTTGGTTCTGTAGCACTATTAGTTTTTTTTATTATTATTAAATAATGTACAGAAAAACAATATACACAAGCATGAATATTAATATTTGCATTAATGCATACAACACAAACAAACGACACCAGGTACGCTACTGAGTGTGGAACGGGGAGGGAGTCTGACGTCATTCAAAAGCGCATTGTGTTATTAACGTAGTTAGTTTACAGAGTGTGTAGGCCTATTCTGTTGGTATAGGAGGCTAACAATGTCGAAGTCCCGCAAGAGCTCCGCCTGGGCACACTTCAAGAAAATAGAAGACAATCATGTCCCGTGTGGGATATGTGGAACTAAATTATCATACCATGACTCCATGTCAACGATGATATCGCATCTCAAGTTGCATCCAACTGTCAAAGTAAACGAAGATGAGGGACCCACCCAATCAAGTATGGCAACATTTATTCACGCTCGCAAGTGTGACAGAAGCCGCAGCGAAAAAACGTCTGCCTTAATTGCCAGCATGGTGGCTAAAGATATGCTGCCTATTAGTACAGTGGAGGGGAGGGGGTTTCCAGAATTAATGGCATACATAGAGCTAGAGTACATACACGGTTCAGTGTCGAAGAACCATCACCTCGCGTCTCGAAAAGATGAATGCTGAATGCTCAAGAGTCCGTTCGCAATGCTTTAGCCAAAAATGCGGGCACCGCTCTACTATGGGTGTAATTTTTTTTTATGTTCTGCATTATTATGTTAGCCTTATTTAAGTATTTACAAGAATAAATATTAATTTATTAATACCAGAATAAATTTGATTATTTACTGTTAGTTTGTTTTTTTCAGTTTAAGTTATTAAGTGATTACTTGCCGATGATCCATGGCAGCCTTTTTGAATGTTAGCACACATCGAATAATCGATTATTCGTTCATACCACCCACTGATTATTCAACCATGAAAAATTTGAGATATTCACATCCCTAGTAGCTACTGTGATGTAGGGCGGACTTTGATTCGTTTTTATGGTTATTTTTGGGGAAAGTGCTTTGGGGAAACCAATTGCATTCAGATCTGACCTTTTCTTGCTTTTTCCTTTAAACTCGGGAGGTTGGCTTCTAGGAATGGCAGACTAATGGTGCTAATATTGATGATCAAGCTAGGTGACATGGTAGTTTATTTTCTGTATCTCCAAACAGATTCCTTTTTTTACTAAAATATTTCAGGTAGGTTATTGATTTTAATAACCCTGTTGGGAGCCATGGATAATTTTATTATATTTAAAAAAAAAACACTCTTGGCAAGGACATCAAATTCAACTGCTGGTGGTGGCGATGAAGGGTAAACTAAAAGGAACTTCGAAAGTCACGAAAATAATGCTACATGTGTTCAGAGCAGTGTGGAATTTTCACAAACTGGCAAAGACTGAGACTAGCAATTTATTTATTTTTTTACTCGGGTTTCTCGACATTTTCATTCAGTAACGGCGATAAAATGGTTATGTTGAAGAACATATAAGACATGATTTTGGGTTCACTGCCCATTTAAGTACTAGCTGAGAATCCAAAGAAATGCCATTACACTGCCAATAAAGGCTTCCAATATTTCAACATGCTGTGGAAAACAGAACACAAAGAATCATGATTATGATGGTTCACTCTGGGGGATTTCAGGTCACTCCTGCAAAAGCAATCATAGATCTCGCAGACAAAGCCCTGTCATGCTTTGTCTTTCCCCGAAACTCCCCGTCCCAGCCCTCAATGTTTTTCTCCCCCCTGAGCTCTTCCTGTGCCTTGGTAATGTGGATCTGAGTCGATGTGCTACGAGAGGGGCGTATGTTGGGGAACTAGGGTAAGGAGGGTTGAGGGTGGTGGTGCGAGCTGGGAGGCTTGTACAACTAATTCAGCTCATTAAAGACTTGCGCAGTGAGAGCAGCTGTCCTCCATTGTCAGACTGAACATTTTCATGGAGCCCTTCATGGTTAGTGAGAATGCTGGGAGGAGGGAAAGGGAGAAGGGACAATGATAAATAAAGCGAGGAGGTAAGAGAAGGCACAATATAACAAGACTTCCATTGGCAGGAGTACACGTCAATGTTTTATTTGGTCTTGCCGCTGTTTGAAACATTGTGGGTATGTGGTTGGACCAGGTTCTAATAATAAACTGATTCCATTCTAACCAAGTCTGCATCGAGCAGAAGAGTTGAAAGGGAAAAAAGGGCTGTGCTTTTATGCTAGGCAAGAGAGGGCATATAAGGGGTAAGAGGAGGAGGGGAGGCTTAAGGAAAGGAATGGGGGAGGGTAGAACTGTATTATGAATGGGTTGTCTTTAGACCACCCTTCCCCCAACACACACGCACACAGAGTTTTTCACAGGCTGCTGAGGTTGTGTTTGGAATGAGAGGGCTGCCTGAAAGTTCCAGGATTCCTGAATCCTTGAGGCATGTGGTCTGATTAGCGGGCAAAACCCACACAGTAGGAGGAGTAGTCTTCTCCCCCCCTTTCTCTTACCCGCCTGGAATTTTGGACTAACTGAGAAAGAGCTGGCACAGTTTGTGCAACATGTTTGTTTTAATGCAGAGCTGTGTGTTAAACCGTTTTCTTCCTTCTCCTTTGTCCCTTTTGCTGAGTATGTAAATACTAATATCTACTGTAAGAAGACACTGGGCCATTTTATTGTCAGTAAACACCTAGTTTGTTGCCAGAAAAAGAACCTCCTTAATTGTCTTTCTACTCTTAAGCAAACGGATATTATCTTGTCTCATGTTCTGAAATCATCCGATGGTAAATGTACCGTAAAATTCTGGAATTGCAATTCTGACTTTTCTGTTAGCAGCATCAAGCATTAGATTTATAATTGTTCTTCGTAATACCACATCTGCTTTGAGGTTAATTCCAGACTGAGGAGTGTTTTCATACACAAGAACGTTGCTTTAAAATGTGGCTGCTATCCCGGGGACAGGATATAGGCCATCTGAAGACTTATATATATTGTGATGTAATACTGTTCATTATTAACCTAATTTATAATTTTAAAATGTTTTATTAGTATATACTTAGTCAATGTTTTGTTGACAGATTTTCTTTCTTACTTTTATCTAATAATGCTTTCAGTTCTGCTGAAAGCAACTGTTATTTAATTGAGGTATTGCTGTTAATATCATGTGAATTTCTTTCCCTCGGCCATCTATGTTTTTACTTGTTCGAGCATATACAATGGAAAACTGCCAACTTTTCATATTGCAAACCAGTTAACCAGCCTTTCTGGTGCTTGGCATGATATTATAGCCGATGAATTCTGACAGACTAGCTAATCCATTTTCCAGTGGGTGGTATGATGGGGATCGAAGTTGTTGTATTTTGACTGAAGAGGTTGTCTGTGCTTTTCCCTCGTGTTACATTTTGCTCAATGTCAAAAGGCTATCTGCCAAGAATAGTGCAGCAGCCTGCATTTCAGAAAGAGAAACTGGAGAAGTAAGATACTGTGCGTGCTCTATCTCCTTAAAGCCAATATGAGAGGTCGGCTCAGAAAGAGAAGCTTTCCAAGGCTAGAAGTACTGTAGATCTCTAATCCAGATTGTAAACCTGTTTTTAAACATAATTAATTATGAGCCAGTTGACAGAAATAACTCTCCCTTTTTGTTAAAATTGGAATTATTCATGCCCATCTACTTATTTTTCTTTCTCTGAGCATTTGCATTCTTGGTTCTGTGTGCGTTTATGTCTGCTTCCAAGTTTAGAAGTATAGATTTGAGCTGAAAGGATTTTCTTTGCCATTCTAATCCACGCAGACAGCTAGACCCTTGTCGTTTTTCCCGTCCCCTTTTTGTTATTCATCCACTGAATGCAGGGCCTTTCTAATTCACCCTAAAAAGGGTTTCTGAAGAGGATTATGCCACTGATAGAAATTAAAGGGAGAATTTTTCCATCTTATGGGACCAAAAATGTCTGACATTCAGTGGTTTAACGGATGCTCCTAATTGTAATTGACAATCTTATTTGCCGTTTCCCTGAAATACACAAATAATTAGAAAGGTTTGAATAAAAGTGAAGTGGTTCACTTGGCATTGGTTTAAATTGGATGTCGCTAACATGAATCAATATTCCTTAACACAGTTTGAGTTTTATTGAAATGTCTGTCATTCAACGTTTATTTAAAAATAATACTTTTTTCATGCCAACCCCGAGAATGCATTTGAGTAGTGCAATCATGTGGTTAAAATGTATATAGTGTAAAAACCATCAAGACTTTTTTTAGGAATTACCTTGCTTTGTATATCATACCGTAGATTAACATGTTAAATATGATCCGAGACTAGTTCAAATCCATGGCGTTTAAATGTCTTTATTTAGACCTATCATGTTGCTTGGGGATCTGCAGATGTACAAGATGTACAAATTACCTACAATTCTAAAGAACTATATTTGATAGAAGGGGTGTGTGTGTGTGTGTGTGTGTGTGTGTGTGTGTGTGTGTGTGTGTGTGTGTGTGTGTGTGTGTGTGTGTGTGTGTGTGTGTGTGTGTGTGTGTGTGTGTGTGTGTGTGTGTGTGTGTGTGTGTGTGTGTCTTAACCCTAATAAAAAGCTACCTGACAAACTCTGGTTTCCGTTTGCCTAAATGCCTTACTTTGGGAAAATAACATAAATGTCTTACCAGCTTGCAGTTGTAGGAGTTGTTGGGTCTTTACTTTAAATGACCCTGCCAGACACAGTGTTCAGACTGCAAGGTATGTCGGGAGATATTTACTGCCAAGCGAGAGCCATCCCTTACTGAAACCAGCTGAACAGCAGCTTCTCTTTGGCACCGTGCAGAGAGTAATGTTTGTCAGTTTTGTGGAGTGCCTATAGCTTGAAAAAGCTATTTGGGGAAAGTGTTAGAGATGTTCCATCGGCAGTGCACACCAGGTTTTTCTAATCATCATATTGTGATCAGGGTCTCAAGCTGTTGAAATGTACCCCAAAACCAAATCATAACACTCAGAATATGCAAGGATTGCGAAGTTGTATCATAATGTAATTTTATGACATTATTACGTCCATGGTGCATTGCTCGTAAGCCTTGGTCCAGCCGGACATTATTGGAACTTTATCTCATCCGGTGATGAGATAAAGTGTTGGGTTGAAGAGTGTTCCGTTAAGCAGATATAAACTGGGCTACTTTTGTTTACTTTCGTATTTAATATTAGACCTGTGGAGATAATATCTTGCTGATTATTAATTATTTTTATTGCTTTGTTGTACAGATTATAAGGTTGCTAAAGCGGCTCCCGTCGCATTTGACATGTTACTTTATGTATGACAATAAACAAAATAATTTGCCGGGACATTCCCGGAAACGCCATATAGTTATCAACGGAATGCATTAATTGTTTCTTTATTTGTAAGCTTTTGTTGGGCAGCAGGAAGACCATCTAAATGGGGTTAATCTAACGAAGGTCCATAGTGTTAAGCGAAAGCCGTCTTTTTACCCATAACAAAGGACTTTGAAGGTAAATATGGATACATTTCAGACGACTAATTGAGATTCAGGTTGTGCTCATTTGTGTTTAGTCTTTGGACTATAAACACTTGGTTACATCGTTTTGTTAATCCAGAGCATTGACCTTCTATAAATATTGCTCTGTTTGCATTATTTACCACATTAACAGCATTTAATGCCATAGGTCATGTATTGAGCCTGCACCTCTAGTAAAGATATTGTCTTATGCCAGAGGGCTTTACAGGCCCTGCTGTTAATTCAATGCTGTTGTATTTCTTCAGACAAGAGTGCTCCATGCGTCAAAGTCACCCCTGCCAGTATAGTGTTCTCCTATGAATGCTGATGTGCATCGGAGTGTCCTTCAATACACCAACCCTGCAATATATGTAATACAAAAAACAACAATGCTTATCCCATTAATTTTTCCATCCCTTCATACAGTATTTTCACCCATGGCTGGGCCTTACCCATTTAGTCAGCATTCCAGTCAGCTGGGATTTTTCATACTTACCATAGATATTGGTTGGACGAGAATGAGACATTCTGGCCGACATCATTCCAGTCTCCATAATAGGAACAGAAAAGATGGAAGCTATAGGGCTTTATTAGTGGGCATCTATAATTGGGTTCCAAATGCCAAGAGTAGAAAGAAACCATCCGTTTTTTTTCTAGGCTAGCAGGACTAATGGTTGGATGCAATGGATAGGATCTAGCATGAACGATACAGCTACAGCTAGCTAAACAAAAATCTTTGACTATGTCCATGAAGAAAGACATTAATTTGCCTCCGCCCTTAGAACGGAGATGAGACAATGACATTCCAGCCTCAACTATACTCTGACATCAGCTCGGACAACTCCATTGAAAACAACAGGGAGGAGGCATAATATAACGGTGGATTTATCTTTCATTAAAAAACATGGTAAAATGATGTGCTTCGGTTACATGTAACACGGACAGCGGTATCCCGAGAGGCTGCAGAATGGGGTATATTTCATCGCTTTTCCCAAGACACAATGGGACAAGAAAAAGTGTATAATGCGGATCAGACTGTGTCGCAGGCCAGAATACCAACTGAATTTAATCATGGTAACGGCGTGGCTTAGCAACAGGGGAATTATGTTTGTTTTGATTATCAGTGTTGAATAATACTAACTAGTCAGTCACTAAATGTTTTGCTCAACTACAGATCTCCCAGGTTACGTTGCTAAAACTGGCGGACACATCAAAAGCACCTGCTTGGGCTAGAGCCGATCGCTGCTTTGCTTGTGGCGATCACAAAAGCTAACCATTTTCGGATGTCCAATCAATTAAAATTAAACAATTGGAAATACAATTATTATATATCGGGCGTTTCTGTGTCGGGACCCCCGTTTATTTGGCTAGAGGCTAGCTGCTTCTTAAATGTCTGATGTACTCCCGGAAGAAGCTAACGTAAACGATCTTTTTCATGTCATGCCATATGAAAGAGAGACTTCAAGGAATCCGACGGTATAAGCCTAATCATTTTGTGAGCTTATCTCGATAACTAGATGTGAAAGAATAACGTCAATAACACTTCCTGGTTACTAAAGGTGATGACAGACACACGCACACACTTGATTCAACCATTTCAAACTATCAGCTGTTATAGCTCAGCTATGTATGTATTCAAACTTGATCACTTTTCGCTATTTGTTTAACTCTTCACTTTATTTTTCCAACCATTTGTACATTTTACTCCATTGAGACTTTTGCATTCTATTTGAATCTTTTTACTTGATTTAAGCAATTTCACTTTCCTTTAGTGAGATGTTTTAAGGAAGCTTATTTGCATTCATGAGCAGTGAATGCAAATGCAAGTGCTTCCATATATTTTATTAGTATAATTATTATTTGTTCAAGAGTAAAACAAAGTGTCAGATATCCAAAGCTGCCGTATCTGTATCGGATGTGAAAAAGTGTTGTGGGACATCCCTAGTCGGTAACATGCAAAAGGTGTGTGTGATTGAAACACTGTCATATCAACATGTCTTTTTTGTCCTCGGTAAAGAGAGTCGCTAGAAATCCTTAATTTCACCAATCTTTTGGTCTGAGCACACATTCAACGAAATGCGATCAAATAATGTAAAGTGTAAAAATGTGTACATCCATATTCAATGTTTTAAAAAGCTCTGTGTTACAAAGTAATTTGCTATATCCTATTTGTTTCACTGCAGGGGGGAAAGGACATTTCTGACAAGGCCTCCTTTTTTTGCAAGGCGATTGATGAGGGGGAAGTTAACATGTACAGTAGATGAGCTTGGGAGTTTAGTCCTGTAAGTGGAGCCGCTTCGTTCAATCTGGAAAATTATATTATTCAAATGAAAAGCATTATAAGAAAGTTTAAGTTGCGGCCTGTTCTTTAGAGGTGCTGTAGGTCCAATCTTGGAGTTGTAAAGAGAGAGCAGAGGAAAGTCAAAGAGAGAAAGATTTTGAGACTAAACAACCGATGAACTTCTAACCCTAACTTATGTCCAATTAAGTTATAAATGGTTAAGATTGTAAACTATATCAGAAAATGATATTTTATGAAACCCATTGCAATCTCAAATTATTTCAGTCTATGGATTTAATACTATTCGTCCAGGCTGATTTAATGTTCAGAGTCTATTTAGCCCTCCTGGCTATTTAGCAAAGCGGGTGACTAATTAGCATACACTCGTTCCAAGCCAGGCCACTCACTCGCCTAAATAAATGGTGTTATGTTAAAGGGGAACTGTCTGCTTCATACGATACGATACTTCTTTATTTGTCAGTAGGGCGCTGAAATTCCTTTTGCGTCCCTGGGAATGGGTGTTGTACACTGATACGTACTCGCAAAATAAATATCAGATTAGCCGGTCTTTTTGTCCGACATATATAAATATAATTTCGTCAGTGATCCCTGCCAGTTGATATTCGGTCCGGTGGTCAGGTTTTTTGTCTTGAGCCCGGTCCATTAATCCAGCGTCATTACCAAAGCTGTAAACCCGGCCATGGTCCCCGTGTTGATTAAATCTTTCCCTATGAACTCCGCTATTGCCAGAGTAATTTTGCGGTTTTGAATCTCTTTCTTATGGAGTTATACTCTTGATTATTTTGGTCAGTGATCACTGCCGGGTGGTATTCGGCCTGCTTGACAACCTGGTGCCCTGTTCTTTGTCAGTTTTTTTTTTAATCTGATTCCGACCTTCTGATTGGCTAGATTCTGTAACATTAAAACAAACACTTTATTCATTTTTATCACAGCCTTTGCGATTTGAAAATCACGTTCTATGACATTGCGATGTCGATTTGAATTAGATCAATCGTTCAGCCCTACTAGATACCTGCATTTAATCTCATGCTGCTGTTACACCCTGACATCAACGGTGCTCTTATATAATCTTTTACTTCTGTCGATGGCTTTTGGATAGATTTAAGTCTTCAAAATGATCACTAGAAAGAATTTGAAAGGTGATTAGCATCTGCCTAATGGGAACCACAACAAATGGTAGCACGACCGACCACCCCTCTGCTCCTGGGCGGTGGGCTGCCAGAACTCCATAGTATAAAAGCAAGGGTATCGTCTGTGCTAGTGGGCAGCAGCTGTAGTCACTAAAGAGGGAAGAAGGTCCTCAATGGCAGCCATGACTGTTTATTTTTATCTGGGCATTAGCAGATTAGGCACTCAAACTAACAAGGTCATCAAACTGTGGTGGCTGTGAGTGGCAGACCTCAGCTTAGCGGCAGACAAAGGGCCAAATGGAGTCAGAGGGGTTTGTTATTTTATTTCCTTTTTCTTTAAATATATATAACCTCTCCTAGCTGACTTATTAGTGATTTAAATTAACTGGAGAGCTCACGGTTGTAATCTATTTAGAGAAGCACTAACGGCAACTGTGTGCCACCTAACCGTATCGTGCCGACACGTCACCACAAGTCCTGATTAGGGAAGCATCTTGGGGACAGTTGAGGGCTCCATCTGCTATCACTGATAGAATTGTCTTGTTGGTTTATGTGTTTGGTTTTATTCAACTGCTGTTGTCATATTGAAGTTAATACAAAGCCCACTTGGGGAATAAATAATAAGGCGGTTTTGACCATTAAATTGTAATTTCCCCTCCAATGTGACAATCAATCTTGCAATAACAGTGATGTTACAACATGAGAAAATATGTTGGCAAATATTGTGACATTTATACTAGCCTTTTTCTCTATCAATTTTGTATGTTTTAGATTTTCGTCACATATTTTATTAACCACAGAAATCATTTCACTCCGGTGTATAAATACATAGGCCTTTGAAAGTGTAGTGTAGAAACTACTGGCAGCCAGTAATAGTGCCCATCACCCTCCATTAAGCTAGACATGGTTCAATAGGAGTTCTGTGAGACAGCCAGCGGTAGAGGTCAATCATGGTACTAAGCCGTGTTGAAGCAGCAGCAGTGGCAGCAGGATGGAACAGGGCAGCGTGTGTTAGTGAGAGCAGCCATTTGCCCAGCCCTATTTTGCAGACAAGAGTGCTCTCAGGCATGGACACCCACGCACATCCTCACTCTCACTGTTATACACATGGTTCTTCAACCCAACCCCCATTTCCACCTCAAGATGAAATGCTATTGTCTTCCCTGCAACTGCTCCTCAAATGCTTTTCTTCCAACAGCTTCAATTAATATACATTGAAAGATTCGATGTTGATGTTTGTCAATGTAGTGTTGTCAGTATTGCATGAAGGATTGCAGCAAGCACAGGTTTACTCGCCTCTTTTTTTGGTCAAAATGTCAACGTTCAAATATCAAACTATGTGTTGATAGATGGTCCAGAGCAACATATCAAGTGTTTGGAAAAGCACCACCCACAAAGGAGCCTCAACAACAGGGAAACGGTTGAACGGAGAACATCCATAAATAGATTGTGGTTAGGGTCTCTGGGGAAATCGCAAAGCCTGAATAACAACTTGTTTTCCTTCTGTAATATGCAAGGCTGGACTTTTGGTCTAATCTGATAGTCCTCACTGTACATTCAAGAGTTTTTATTTATGTGTGATGTTAATATACAAATGAATTTGTGGCTTTTGAGATACAAGGCTTTTGAATGCTTGCTCGAATTCCATAGTGTATGTATCTCTGCATTCAGTAGTTAGTTGGTTCATAGAAAATGCTGAGCATTACACAAAGGACACCTTCTATCTTGTACTGATCTTGCAAGCACTTTTACTGGTCAAAGCCCAAGACATGTAATGAGGGGCAGAGTGAATCATGCGTATTTGGATGGAAATATAGGTGGCTGAGCTTTTTATGGCTACCTCACAGATTGTTGTCAGCTTTTGCCTTTGGTGTAAGATAAGATTTATTACTATGGAGAGGGCTGGCGACAGAGAAATCCTTCGAGGCTCAGCTCAGCTTATCTGGATTTCTGCTCCCAGAGCAGCCTCTGTCCCTGACTGAGACCAAGTGGGTGACCTTGACAAGAATGTAGCTCATTATTGCAATAGATACCGCTGTTGTCAACTGACCTATGGTCTGAGTGGGAGTCTGAGCAAAGGGAGCCCAGAGGCAGGCATCACAGTCACCAGTATATTTAAACCTTTGGATCAAGGCTGCACAATATAGTACCCAGCCTTGGTGAAAGGCAAGATTTACCTATTGAAGCGATGAGAGAAAAAACACAGCCTAGATTTTACTTCCAACTTGAGGCCTTTTATTTGGCTAATTGTATTGGCTTTGTAGTTCTTCAATGTTCTTTTTAATGGGGTCAATTTTTTTTTGCGTTAATTCTGACTTCCTGTTGCAGTTGTGTTTAGTTTACTTTCTTTAGCAGCTGACCTTTGGGAAAGCCATAAACCGTCCTGGCTTAAGATGGATAAGGACATGGATGGAATCAAAAAGTTGAACTTTCCACTTCTGATATCCTCTAAGTGTGGGGGAAACCCTGTCTAGGGGAACCCCAATGACAGCCCAGTACTCAATAGAGGGCTTCCCCCGTGGGAAAGATGATGGTCAATTGGGAGCTACTCTCACCAGTAATCATAACAGAAGCCAAAGCACTTTAGCAAAAATTATACTGAGATGGAATTCCGAAATGGAGTATAACTGTACTGTATAATGTACAGTACATTTTGTTTTGTTTAAGATGAAAAAAAAACATGTGCAAAGGCAAGCAAGCCACACAGCATGGCCGCCGTCCGCAATGTTTGTTAACGCAAGTGTCATGGGGTAAATCGTGAAATTGCTATTACGATTTGCAAGAGCTCCGGACTGAAGAATCAGGACTAGATTGTTCGGGAATGGAAACGGTTACTTTCAACAGTTTTGGGCATGAAGTGTTTGGAATCCTACGATTTTGCAATAACAGCGCAGCACACACTTTTTTTAAATGTACCTTCACCTATCGTTGGGTGTGTGGTCTCTCATTTATAAATACGTTTATTAATTTGAAAAATTGCCCAGTGTGTGCCAGGTCCTTGATGAATGTAAAGGACGGCTAGGCTTAATTGTTGTGGTTGGTCTGTCGAGAGAAGAATCAGTCCTTGTTCTGTTTTGCTTATTTGCAGGGACTATCGTGGAACTTTCTGAATTCAGCTGGCAATGAACATGGAACACATTTTTTGTTCATTAACATTTTTATATTATCATCATAAGAAATGATTGCCTTTTAAGCTGAAATCTAATTTGAAAGGCCTTGATGTTTTGAAATTCAACTGGCACTTTGACCTATGCCTAGGTTTTGTTATTTCTGTTATTGCATTAAGGAATAAGCCCATCAAGCTGATAGTCTATTTGAATAGCCTTTATGGTTTTAGTTCATAGTTAACGAGATGCTATTAAACAATCAGATTTAAAATAAATATATATTAATATACGCCTTTGTGTTAATTCTACATTTTCATATCCATTATTACAAGCTTTAGTCGTAAGAATTAAAAAAGTGATTAGTCTCGATTAATCGCAACAAATTGTGTGATTTAGTTCTTTAACAGCCATAGCATATTTTTTTGTTCAGATTTGTTAGCCTAAAGCAGAGTATAATGCACATATTTTTACAAAAAAGTCAGAATATTAAGTGTTTATCTTTCATTTGGCAAATAGATGTTTCGATAACTTTGGCATCGTAGTCTCTGATTGATGTTTCCGAACCCTGCACACCACTAGGGCTGAACAATTTGGGGAAATAATCTAATTGTGATTATTAAGACAAAATTTGCGATTGCGATTTAGTATCAGATTTTTATTTTAAAGTTCCTTAGCTTCTTTATCATTCACTAAACACAAGTAATAAATCATTCTATAGTAGGACCAACAAAACATTGGAGGCAGTCAACATATAAATGTTTCTTTCGTGTCGGCCAAGCTTATGTGTTGAGATGAATTGATGCATGAATTGATATTATGTCCTCTTTAATAGATACAGTAAATAAATACCAATCTTACTGTTCTCCAGTAAGTCTGTCAATCACACATACTAAAGTGCAGAAATATCTAAAAGAATAAATATGCCGCTCTACCACTCTTGAAATATGTCGATAAAAGTCATTGTAATATGTAAAAATGTAAAATGATCGACTTGACCAGATCTCAGCGGTGGTAGCGAAAAACTCTGACTGCATGTTTTCAATAGCTGTGGTATGGCAGCCTAACCCAAACATGTGCGGGTTGGCATGCGGTACTGTTTATCCAGTGTCTTTACCAAAGACATAAACCCAGCCATGGTCACCGTGTTGAGGGGCATATACTGTATTTCCCTATGAACTCTGCTATCGCTGTTCATATTGAGTTATGCTCTCGATCTTTTTGGTCGGTGATCGCGGCCGGGTGGTATTTGGCTTAAGTGACACCCTGGCGGTCGGTTTTAGATTTATTTATTTACGTCAACATTTACAAGTCAAAGCGTAGCGAGGCAAGTTGGTTTGTTAATCTACTGCTCTCATTCACATGTAATAAGAGCAGAGGGCAGCGTCGCGTACACGTGAACCCCAAGTTGCCATTTGTTTCAGATTCTGACCCTCTGATTGGTTAGATTGTGTAACATTAATACAAACACTCTATATTTTTATTGCAGCCTTTGCGATTTGAAAATGTGGTTTACATTCCATTGTGATGTCTGTTTGAAGTTGATTAATCATTCATCCCTACACACTACACCCTGACCCCCCCCCTCCCCATTGTTCCTTTCAACGTGTCCTATCGCTCTCTCCTGTTTGCTCTGTTGGCATGGTCATAAAATATGGGGACATTACTTTCCTGTGCTAGTGGCAAAGGGCAGTTTTCACAGAACACTTTCACAGGACTGAGATTCCTCTATGGGTTAGGTAATGCCTTCGACTCATTTTTTTTGCATGAAAAATCCCTGATTCATGTATCCGACTATGTTGTGTAATGTTACTTTTGTATTTTGCAACTGAAAACATAAATTGCAAGCAATCATTGGACCGCTATGGTGATAAATCAGAAATATAGCCTTATTTTACAGTCTTTGCCACCTTTTTATTTGTTGGTTTCGTCCTGGTTTTGGTAATTTCATCATTAATTACTTATATGGAGAGGCAGGCTTTACCACATCAGAGGAACCGTTCTGCTTCGATGGTTTGATATGCTTGTTAGTTTTACTTGGTATCCATTTTTGAGTGGATGCCTTGAAATATGTGTGACCTTCCAACATATTATCGTTGAGTTTCTACTGATACAGGTTCATTTATAGCATTCATTGTTCAATCTTTTTTTGTCCAATTTAATATTTTCAATCTTCTCACCAGCTAGAAATTCTGATTGAAACTGGCCCGCAAGCTGTTATCAGCATTTTATCATTATTGTGTGTGGATATTGTTACCCGCCTCTTGTTTCTCGTGTTAAGTGCAAATTATTGTAAGACAAATTATTCTCCTAAAGGCAAGCCATTACTTTGATGCAATTAAGCAATGCATTGTAGCTCTCCTGAGCATCCTCTCTCTAATCGGACAGAAAGTGCTAGTAGCAGCAATAGCAAACAGGATTTTAGGGTGCAAATTTTTATCGATCGATCGATTCGATCTATCGTTTTCGACCGAAAATCGCGATCTCAAGCATTACGATTTTGGGATCGTCAAAGCTGCGGTTTATTTTTATTATTTTTTTATAATTTTTTTTTTTTTTTTTTTTTTTTTTTTTTTTTTTTTTACAAAAGTGCAATTATTTTGATGCTGATGAGCCATTGAAGCAAGTTTACTTAAGAAAGAGGGCTCCCTTTTTATTTGACTTTTTTGGTTGTTTCTTAGGTACTTGAATAAACAGTCTTGCATTTGAAATCTGTTGCCAGCAATTTCATTATTGCATTACCTTAATGGAATTCATTGGTTATATTAATTTATACTGAAACTTGATTTAAAGAAAATAAATCGTGGTTGAAATCGAAACCGCAATCTCTACCAGAAAAATCGCAATTTCAATTTTTTCTTAAAATCGTTCAGCCCTACGTTTGCTTATATTAACTGCGGAGAGATAATGAATGTGCTGGATAGGGCTGGGTTCAAATAATCGTTTTCCGATCAAAAAATCGGAAATTTTCTAATATCAATTAATAAAATCCAATGATCGATCTTTTAATGTATGCCCTTCCAAGTGGAAGAGACTTGCGTCTCTCGGCCAATCAGGCTGCGTGAATGGATGAATGGTGCGGCTTTCGCATAATTCTACTCGTTCGAACACTGAAATATTTGACCTTTTCCCGCAAATTTCGCATGACACTTTGTCTTGACAGCTTTTCAACGATCACTCACTGAAGTACAGTTAGCGTCGGATTATTTTAATGAACCTATAAATGACGGCGTTTGGTTATCTAACGTCTCTCTTTTTTCTTCCACAAAAAGTAAAGAATCGCAACTGTGTTAATTGCGGCCAGGGTTGCGAATGAATGGGCGGAAAGTAACGCTAGTGTTCACAAGAAAGCCCCTCCTCCTCCAATATTCTAGTATATATTATATTATATTATATTCTGTGTTAATAATACACAGAATCGGTTAGGTCCGGTTTTGAATAAATTTAGCTGCAGGAATTGTTGCTAGTTCGATCCCCAGCTCCTCCTAGCTGAGAGTTGATGTGTCCCTGAGCAAGACACTTAACCCTAACTGCTCCTGACGAGCTGGCCTTGCATGGTTGACTCTGCCGCCGGTGTGTCAATAAGTGTATTAACTGATGTAAGTCGCTTTGGATAAAAGCGTCTGCTAAATGCCCTAAATGTAAGTAGGAGGATAATGTTTTTCGATTGAAATTAAATGGCGAGGGGAGGAGGAATTTCTCAAGTTAAGGAATCAAACATACTTGATGCATGATGATAAAGTATATTTAATTTCTAACAACAAAACAAAATCTAACAACAAGCTTCTTTGACAGTAGCGTCTTGGTTTAAGTTGATCTTGCAAATAGGATACTTTTTTGTCTTCATTTTCTGTAATTGCTAATTAGGTCACTCACCTAACTATTCTTCTTAGGTTTTTTTTCTTTCTTTCTTTATTATTCTCTACAAATGTTGGGTCCCAATTCCTTCCACAATCTGTCACCTAGAAACTCAATTCCACTTCTAAAATAGCTTCATTATATAATGCTTCATATTGACTTGGAATCACATGCTTCTATTTTTCTAAGTAAAATAATTTGTCGTTTTTTTTAATATCCAACTTTTAAGACCTTACATTTTATAATGGAAGTCAATGGGAGTGAAGCCGTCTGCCCATTCTCTGACACTTTAATTACTTCAGACTTAGCAACTTGATACATTTTTAACCATTAAACTTTGTTCAAACATTTAACAAATCCATACACTTATATCGTCAAATATGTCGAAACAGAATTTTGAAATCATTTATACTTTTTGCGGGCATTGCAGTGCGTAACAACGTCAATATTTAACCTAGAAAACACAATGTCAAGCTTAAACGGTTGTTATTTCTTGTTACACTGGTGCTAAAAGGATTAATCGCATCGAAATATGATTGTTATATTTCGGGTGTTTGTGTGTGGGGACCCCTTTTTATATGGCTATAGGCTAGGTGATTGCTACGTATCTGGTATACTACAAAACTTTATCTCCTTAATTATTTGTTCAACTTAACTTTATTTCTTATCAACCATTTTACATTTTTTTAATGGTTTGCATTTTGCATTGTTTACTCCATTTAGACTTTTGAACTCTGTTTAAATCCTTCACTTGATTTAAGCCATTACAATTTTAATTAAAATTAAATTTCTTTATGTCAAAGAATGTGGCTTTACTAAAACATATTTTCAACCTCACTTTGCATTACAGCACTCACCGAATTTTCTGCAGGAAATGCATTTTCTAGTTCTGATTTGAACTGCTTCACAATGACTTGTGAACTGCCTCACACAACTGCCTATGATGTCATTGGTAGCATGGGAACAGACCCCTCACAACACCTGTTATCCTCATAGGTAACAGCAGACACCTCTACCTCCTCTCACCGCTTCATCCTGGGCTGGTGGGGAGCCCGTTTCCTTTGTTTACCCTTCTTTTAATCCTTTTACCGGATTTCCTTTTCAAATCATAGGCTTTTTGCACTTCTCGTTGCCATTGTCACTATGACATGCTTATCCAAAAGGTTTTTCCTGGTTCAGATGTAGAGCAAATGTGATGGCATTGCTTGTCTTGGTAACGTTAAGTCGTCATTTGCAGCTGTTGTTGCACACATTGATGTTTGTAATCTCAGATTTAAGTTATTCTTCAAAAGACAGTTGCATCAGTAAGTTTGAGAAATAGCAGTTTTATAACAAACGGTTTTGGTCCTTATAGGTCCTTTGTTTTTTATATGGATATTATGAGACTATGTGAAACAGTTCTACCTGTTCTGTATATAACAGGTAGAACTGTTTCTGTATAGAACAGGTAGAACCTGTTCTGTATAGAACAGGTAGAACGCTATATATAATATGCCTATAGCGTTTTTCTTGGACATTTACTGTGTAAAATAAGAAGTCTGGCTTAATTATTTCTGCTCTAAAGAGGTTGTTGGTAATGATTGCTGAATGATTTCATCACGGCTTTCTTTCCTCCCTTCATTATTCATGTGGTTTTGCTTTCCTCAAAGCCTACAATTCACACTTGAAACTGAAAGAGTTGCCTAGAAACTGAGCTGTAAGGATTATCCTGTTGATGCATTCTAGTTTTGTGATGACAATAAGCTTAAAAGAGAAAAAGAAGTGTTGGGCTTTGATTGAAAACATTTTTGTAAAGGGAGTAGTATTTTGCTTTCAAAACGGTTCACTTGTTATTTATAAAATTACAACACAAACAGACTGATATAAACAGTATATTATTATTAGGAACATTTGTGACTCTTTTGTTTTCGAATAGCATTTGACTGACTTCAAAGAAGCTGCAGCCTCCAGTTGTGTCTGAGTTATTGGACATTGATTTGATGCTAGTCATGGTCTTTTGACTTCAAAGTTCTAATGAATAGGATGCAGTTAACAAATTGTGACTGGGGATAGGATTGTATTCTGTTTTTCAAATGCTGAGATTATCTGACTAGTTTGTAATCTAATTTAAATGAGGTCTCTTTTCAAGCAGACAATGAGCATTTTGACACGCGCGCCATACTTAAATTACAGAGAATAATCTGTTTACAGCACTAATTGAATTAGAGCTCTAGTGATATGTTTAGAGGAAACCAGTTACGTCTCTTTAAGGAGGTGATGCAAAAGTCCTCATCTGTGTGACATGTTGAGAGGACGCTGGCGCGTATGATGCCGCTTCTCACGTCCAACTTTGCAGACTTTACTGGCTGCCTAAACGTGTTTATCTAATTAAACCTGTTTATTTATTTTTATTTATTTTTATTTAACCTTTATTTCACCAGGAAGGTCCCATTGAGTTACAGTAACTCTTCTCACAGGGAGTCCTGGCCAAGACAGGCAGCAGAAAAGAAGTTACAGAATTTGCACAAGGCCACACACACACACAAACAAAGTACACCACAATTGACACTATAATGCTAAAATTACACTTCATAACAGGCTATATAAAAACAAGCTAATACATACAGCTAAAAAAAACAAATTAAAAATAATTAAGTTTAATAAGTTAATAAGTAAAAATTATCCAACAAGACGTTATATCATCTGCATTGTTGCGCAGTAAGTTGAGCTAGGATGCTAATAACAGAACACTGCTCCATAACCCTCTTCAAATACACTGCAGTGGTACTCAGGAATATCAACTCTAACATGTTAGACATCCCCAAGCTGCTATCATACTTGTGGATTTTACCATCCATGTGGACGCTAGCAGGGGTTCCCTTGCTGTTGATTTCCTATCACTGCTCGACTGCTTCAAAATTTAACAACATGTACAGCGCCCAACGCATGCCAAAGGGCACACCTTGGACCTGGTGTGCTGTGCTGGCACAACCTCCTTTCATCTCCATTGCATGGACCTGGCTCTTCACCATCTTTATGCTCCCCCTTTGCCAAATCATCCGTAGCCATGGACTCGGCTTCACTGCTATGCTGATGACACTCAAATGTACATCAGCGCCAACCCCTCTTCTCAGCTCTCACCCATACAACTCAACAACTTCCTACAGGAAATTAAAACTTGGATGACCTCTAACCCCCTGAAACTCAACAGAAGCAAAACAGAGCTCATGGTGGTTGCCCCAGCACCACTTCTCAAGAAGGTTTGAGATCTTGCCCTGGTCATATATGGCTCTTCCACCTCCCCATCACCAGAAGTGCGGAACCTGGGCGTCATCCTGGACTCCACCCTCTCATTCTGGTCCCACATCAAGAGCATCACCAAATCTGCGTGCTGTCAGAGGAGGGGAAAGAGGAATAGTTGAGTGTCGTCAGCGTAGCAGTGATAGGAAAAACTGTTTGTTATTACAGAGCCCAATGATCTAGTATATAGGGAGAACAGAAGGGGTCCCAGTACAGAGCCTTGAGGGACACCAGTGTTGAAAGTGTGCGGTTTGGACAAGGAGACATTCCATGTGACCTGATAGGTGCGATTCGTTGTTGAGGATGTGAACCAGGATAGCGCAGTGTCAGTTCGGCGCGCGTAGCTTGGAGGATCTCGTGGTTCACGGTGTCAGATCGCGGACAGGTCGAGGAGAATTAGAACCGATGAGAGGGATGAGGCTCTGGCAGTATGGAGTGACTCATTCACTTCAAGGAGAGCTGTCTCCGTGGAATGTGCAGTCTTAAAGCCTGAGTGATGAGGGTCAAGCAGATTGTTTTGTGAAAGATAGTTGGTTAGAGATGGCACGTTCCAGTGTTTTAGAAAGTAATGAGAAAAGATATATCGTCTGTAGTTCTGGATGTTGGTGGTGTCAAGGGTCGGTTTCTTAAGGAGTGGCCTTATTCTGGCAGTCTGAAGGACACTGGAATAAGGGCTGAGGGGAGGGAGAACGGGTGGATAAGGATGGTGAGAAAGTGCTCGATAGGGCCTGGAGGATTGAGGAGGGGATCGGGTCAAGGGGGCAGTTGGGGGCGTGGTTAGACGTAACTATTCTGTTGACATCTTTGGAGCAGAGAGGTATAAAGTGAGTAAAAGCAGAGTTGGGGATAGAGGATGGTGGCAGGGGTAAAAAAAGAGCTGATGTCCTTCACCTTCAGGGTGAAGTATGTAACGGGGGGAGGGGTTTCCTGGTTACGCACCTGGTTAATAAAAAATCCAAATTAGCTAGGTGTGGAAACTCCTATATTTGTACTAATGGTAGATCACTCTGGCCATTGATTTGTGATTTGGGGAAAACCATTGGCCAGACCCCTTAAGTGTATGCCTTATTGGATCATAATTTTTCCCTAACTTTCACAAATAAACTTGCAAATAAGAGAGGTTGTATGGTGGTTCAGTTAATTCATAATACTTTGCGATTCCTTTCGACTTGATCATGCGCCAATGGTTGATGGGCGCATGAATTTAGTTTCATCCCTTTAATTTGGCAGGTTTTTCCTTTAGCACTTTAAAATGTTGAATTCCCAAAGCCTTACAAAGCCTGAGATTGTTACAAGACTATTCTTTGCTTTAAATGCTCATTGTGAGTAGTCAAAACCAAAAGGTACCCACATGAAATTGTCTTACATACTTCAGTGATGGCGGTGCATACCGTTGGCCCTTCTTGTAATATAGACAATCTCAATAGTTGTTTCAGCTTTGTTTTCTAAAACAGAATTGGAGGTCATAATGTAGATATTATTAAAATGTGGGTGGATACACTAACTCTGTTTGGGTCACATTGAGACTGCCGGTTTGGCTTACTTAAGTGAATCCGGCCTTTGAGTCTATGAAGTATTAATGAGACCTGGGTTAAGACTTTGTTTTGTGGTTTGTATGAATGTGATTAAGGCCATGCCACACTACCTTTTTTACATTTAGCTGGCATTCTCTGTTTTGCCCTTCTGTTCAGATTCACTTCTTTGGACAGAACATGTTTGACACAGCAAAGCATGGACATTGCCTAAATCGACCTTGCAAGCAAAAAGTTTCTAGGTTATGCCCCGTTTACACCATCCCGCTAATGGCCGATAATGGCCGATGGACCACCGATGTGGAAGTCGGGGTGATTCGGGTGACATCGGGCTAAAAATGTATGATCGGGTCAATTTATCGGGGTAGCATTTACACATACCCGATGTTATAACGATAACATAACGATTTATGCCAGGGAAGACACCCGAAGTGCGTTTGGCGTCATTTGACGTCATTTCGTCAAATGGGTTCTCGAGGGTCTTTCGTGTGTTGAGGTTGCCGATATAAAGACGATAAAACACGATAAAGCCCGAACGATTTGCGATGTCTTACGTTATACTCCCGTTCTATTCCCGATTATAGCCGATTAGCCCATAGCAACACCTGGTAACCGATTCTACCCCGATAGACCCAAAATTAACAAACATGTTCGTTCTTTGCCGATGTTGCCCGATGTTGCCCGATCATTGAGCATTTCTTCCCGTTTCTTCCCGTTGTCTAACGATGTTCCCGGGAAGAGTAACGGTGTTTCCCGATGCAACCACACTATTTGCCGATGTTATAACGAAAGCTGCTGATCTAGCCATCGGGCACCATCGGGGCCAACTATCGGGTAGGTGTAAACAGGGCATTAACGGTTAAAGGTTTTAAACTGGTTTAAGGAGTTAATTTAAAGTTTGGATTGTTTAAATAAAATTATATATGACCACCGGACTAGTTTGAGGTTGTTTATTAAATTTTTTTTGTTGTTTAGAAATTAGTTACCATATGATGGTTTGGCGCTTTCAAATAGTGTATCAAGGTTATCCCACTTCAGGTTATGCTTCAAACTTTATTTTCAGTCATGCAAAGAGGGTCATATATCATATAACATATCATCCACATAAGTATACCTGGGACAGATCTCTTGGTATGATTTCTTAATACCAACTCAAATAAAGAAGTTCAAATGGAGGTAAATGGTTCCGGCATAAAAGAAAGTGAGCATCTCTACCTTGTTGGGTGGAAGAGGAATTGCTAGCAGATCCCCTGAAATACAAGCAGAGATTCTGGCTCACCTGTCAGCACTGCAATGATTGCTCTCCAGTTTTTCGGACAGCCAGTAAAACTAAATGTTTGCCTCACATATTGCATTTTTTCTTGCACAAATTGGAGTTTGAGAAGGCCAATTCAAAAGTCTCCAGTTTATATTTTCGGAAAACCTCATTCCAGATTTATTGAATTGAATTTACGCTTTATTATCAGACTCGGGTCCGTAAAATACACGTATAAGAACCGTCAAGCCCAATACAACAGAAAAAATATAGATCAATAGATCAGTGAACATATACAATTTAGGCAGTGCATCCTCAGCCTGGAGACGTAGCGGGAACAGCTCACAGTGGGTTTTGATAGTGCCACCATGATACAATTCCCAGATTCTTCCAGACCTAGCATAAAATGAAACATTAGGTTTCTTAAAAGTGCTTTAAATGTTCTTACTCCTGCAGTGACAACCATCTGGCTGGCACTTCCCCCTCTGGGAATTTTTAGGAGGATTCTCATCGCATCATTGTACGCAACCTGTAGCTTCTGCATGCTAGATTTCTTATAGCTTACCCACAAGGGGGCTGTGTAAAGTGGTGTGCAACACGCTCTAAAAAAAGCCAGCACGCAAGTTCAAGAAAAACTGAACTTGCGTGCAATGGTGTTTGCCTGACCATATAATTTACAGCATTGTCTGTATTAGGGATGGGCATAATTAATCGATGCTCGATAATCGATCGTTAAGAAATGCGTCGATCAATTTATATTGTTATCGATCAAAAGGACGTTGTGTTGCATACTGTGAGTCTTGAAGCATTTAATTGAATATCACTATGTGGGAGAAATACCACCCTGCCGACTGGTGGAAAGTGAATGGAAGAAGGTTCCTGTCAAAGTTAGCGCGACAATACCTCTGCATCCCCGCAACTTCGGTCCCGTCAGAGCGGGTGTTTTCTGCTGCTGGACTGACAGTTACAAGGCTGCGTTCGCGTCTGACCCGCGAGCATGTTAACATGCTTATATTCCTAAATAAAAATATGTAGGCTGGAGTTATGCTATGGACAGTAGGGACAGTCACCACCGTATGTGAGTCGCTCTTTTTTTTCTTAATGTGTTGTCTCTCGCTCCGCTTTTCTTTCGGCTTGGTGCCTCTTGGAGTCGCTACATTTTGCCAAAACTGTGATATTTTAGCAACAAGTTCAGCCTTATATATGTTCAATAAGGTATTGCTTTTAGATAGACTAGTTCATGCAATTGTTTGTAAATGGGTGGCTCATCTTTTTGTTGCGAGCCTTTTCCGCGCGCCGGCTGCAGCCTATAGTCATTATATGTCGGCCTTTTTCCCCCCGTTTTTTCAAAACAGTTATACCGTTTAATGCCCACTTTTAGCCAACTGCCTTTGTTTGATTATTGTTGTCCGATAACTTGGCTACTTATTGTAATTGGAATAGGCTACAGATAGTCTTGTTGAATCGTTTCCAAACCTTTAAGAGCGCCTGTAGGCGCATTGTTCGGACTTTACGAGCGCTGCATAGGCCTATAACCTATAATGCCTGTATTTATTATTTTAAAACTGTTAAACAGTTGTAGGTCTTCAAGTTAACTGTATTGTATTAATGTTGGCCCATACATTATTGTTGGAATAAAGATTTCATTGATAAAAACATGCTGCATTTTCTACCAACGGGAATTTCAATATAGCCTAGAAAAAAGTTAATGATTAATCGATAATTGATCGATAACTCTAGCGATGCTCGATCAAGGAAATTTCTTCAAATGCCCATCCCTAGTCTGTATATATTTTCTCATCTTCCTTCATTTGATCAGTTATAACATGGCCAAGCTATTTAATCTTTTTACAGACCTCAAGATTGTATCCAGATTTGGACACAGGAACATGTAGCCATTTGCCCTGTTTGGTTCTACATTTTAAAACGGCACTCAAATCACACTATTAGTTCCTGAAGGCCTGCACTATTTGGATTAAGAACAAGGTCATCAGCAGCATACATAAGGTGGTTCCCCAGCCTTTCACCAATCACACACCCAGTGTTACAGGCTCTCAGTTGCAGAGACAATTCATCCATATACAAATTAAATTAAATTGGGTAAAAGATCCCTCTCTGCCTGAAGCCATTGCAAACTCCAAAGGGGGGTGATATACCGCCTCCCCATTTGATCTGCATCTTCTGGTGTGCATACCAGTAGACCAGAACCCTCACAATATATAGATATATAGTTTCCTGTGATTTAGGGCGCAGACAGATCCTCTGCATCTCCTAGATCACACCATCTTTCAATGTCTTTGTTTAATGCTTCATCAACTTCTCTCACATGATCAGCAACTCGCGGATTTCACTTTCTCTCCAGTTAGAACTGCTTATGATGATATCACTGTGTTGTCTCTGTGGAGACAGCGCAGCAACACCTCTACCCAATTTTTGAAGTGCCTAATCTCAGCCGAGATTAGGTCCAAACCACATGCTTTATTGTTAGGCAAATGCATAACATCATATGTTATAATCCTGCGTTTTAATAATTATTGCTTCCACACACATATCAGATTCATCCACATACGGATCATCGGCGTCGGCAGACCCTTTTCACCGGGGCACGTGCCCCGTTGTGGATCTGCGGTGCCTGGGTATGCCTGGGGCACTGATTTTTTAATTAATTTATTTATTTATACCTTTAATTTTTTTTTATTTAAGTCTGACTCATCTGGCAATCTACAGAATGCATGCTTGCATTTTTTTTTCTTAAAATAGGCCTATAGACTACCACTTTCGTAAGAATTTAAGTCCGACATACAGACAGAGTAATTAGAATCCACTTGCGGCCACTCGGAGCATGTTGCAGCCGGAGAGTTGCCTGTAACACAGAGCCAGGAGTTCGTCATATCTTAGGCTATCTTTAAGAAACACGGTACTACTAGTCCTCCTAGTAAAGACACAAAACATTGATTGTACAAAATTTGACACCCTGAAGAAATTTACTATTTGAATTACGTCAATAGAATGCATGGTGCTCCCCTCATTGGCCGGCCGCTGCAATGAAATGTACGTGACGAATGCACACACTGAGGAGAGAATCATTCTCCTTGATATCGACTTTTTGAACCTGTCCAGCACAGCGTCAGCGACCATTCACTCTGGCCGGCGTGAAGTGAAGTAAACAGTAAGCGTTACATTTTTATCCTCTGGAAGCATAGAATGTCTAACAAATGTGTATGTCTAACAAATGTGTATGCCAAAAATTTTTTTGCTCACGCGCTTTGCGCGCTCGCATTGTAATTTGGTGCCACATTGTGCCCCGGTATGGTAGTGGGTGGGCTGACGCCCCCGATACGGATCACTTTTTATGCAGTTTAACAGGAATTATAATGCTCTCTCCATAATTCTGCAGTACTGTCTGCACCAGAGACGCCTTCAACAGTACATGGGAGGGATGGTTTACAACTGTTAAGAGCTGTTGCTGCTTTCCAAAAATCAGTGACATTGTTGCACATCAAATTGTTGGCGATAGAGTCACCCCTCCATAGCTTGCTCGTTTCTGGATATAAAACGGACAGCATACTTAAATCTGGCTTTGGAAAGTTTTTTATGCTGAAGCTCAGGGCCTTGCATGGTTTTCCAGCAATGACCCAAAGTTTATAGGCCTTCGGAGCCTCAGTATGATACATTGCTACATGCTCATTCCAAGCAGGTCTAATGTTAGATTTTTTGTTTTGCTTATAAAGATTATAAAAAGGTTTCCCACCATCATAAAGGGGCCGCAACGACATCATCATACAAGGGACAGAGGTTTCTCGCTTATGCTCAATGCTCTTACAATTGGCTTCCTTACACAATATAGCCACTTTAGGCAGATGCATGTTACTTAGATTTTGTCAGTGTTATAATAAGCCAACAATCTTTGGTTAGTTTGTTATTATTAACAGTAAAGGCAAGGGATATATGGTCTTTCACTGCTACCCCATATTAAACACTCATATTCCCCAATGCTACATGCACATAAGCTGTACTAACACAATGGTCAAGCAATGATGTAGTGTGCCAGGCCTCACAAAAAAAGCATTGTTTTAAAAGTATTGATAAAAGCCGGTCTGTTAAAGATGAACTGAACTGAAATAATCAA
The DNA here is from genome assembly GCF_026213295.1 of Gadus chalcogrammus. Lineage (NCBI taxonomy): Eukaryota > Metazoa > Chordata > Actinopteri > Gadiformes > Gadidae > Gadus > Gadus chalcogrammus. The sequence goes on along the minus strand of NC_079425.1, from coordinate 16,996,951 downwards.
CATCGATAACGTGTTAGTTATGACCATTATAAAAAAAAATTACACTAAAAATCAATATATAGCTTTTCTTTTAGCAACAAAAGAAAATGCGTCTTTTAGTATTAGAGCGCCGATGACGTCACTGGCATGGTAGGATTAGGTAGTTGCTGGAGACACGCAAACATCTTCTACACTCTGCCAGGAAAACAATGATTTTAATATGGCTGGTTACGCGTTTGAGCATTTGAGGGACATGCCTGTAGTGCCCGACTGCCACCCGGTGGAGAGGGATCAATTTCAGGGTCCAGCTCCACCTTCAGATCGTGTGGGTGTAACTGGTGTGGGTGCTGCCGGAGCATGGACACTGCCATTGAATCAGTCTGCTGCCGAGAGGTCGCGGTCAACCTTGACCATCTAATGGTGGGATTAGGTTGCATAACCATGCATAGGGCATTTCGGATGCTGTGCGGCGAGAGAGAGGTTTTGGAAGTGGCCATGCTCTCTCTAACGCCTCGTGCCCACTGCCTCCGTCCGTTGACTGATCCCCATTGACTTTGAATGGGGACGGATGCGCAATGCATTGTGGAACCGTGCGCTCCGTCAAAAAGTTGAAACATTTTCAACTTTTTCGGCGACGGATCCGTCATCCAATCAGGCTACTCGGCCTCTGACGACCCTGGAAAGCTCCCCCATCTGTCAGCCAGGCGTTCCGACGTCCTTTGAAACCACCCTGGGACCATGGAACTAGTAAAGAACATGGTTTCACAAAAAAATCGGCTCCGGGTGGACGGGACCTGAAAGACTGGTTAGATGTACTTTGGGAGATACACCCGTGGATGAGCATAAATGCGAGGCGGATTCACGAGTGTCGCATTTACTTTAGGTGGATGTTGGAGGTTTACTTTCTGGTGGATGTTGATGGATATTGCATAGATACATCTTACTATGAAACTACTTCTTCGAGTTTAACTCCCGCTGCATCAGCAATCGGCTAGTCGGCGAACATCAGGGTGAGTAGAAAGGGACATTTGTGGAACTTCTGTTTACAGACCCGTCGTGGTATAATTAGCATCTTGGAAACCTAGATCTGTGATATCGTCTGAGTAATAGTTATATACACTGGTCGTGGTGCTAGCTTGTGGAGATTGACATGACAGGGGCTGATTGACATCGGAGGGTTAGTCAGTTGACTAGCTGGTTTCCTATTCAAAGGTAGCCTTTGGAAATGTATGATTACCCCAGCTGCCTTGGCCCTATACAATTCATCACTGCAGCCAGGGGCAATGCAACAAGATGATCCTCCTGTAGACCTGGTTGTTTGCTTTTGCGTAGCCATTTCAGCGAGCCTCAGAGCCTGACTCATTATCTGCTATGGTTGCTAGAGCCACAGAGTAGGAGTAGGTTACCATGCCAGTGACGTAGCTGATTGTTGAAATCCAATATGGTGGCGCCCTGTAACACTTTCACCGTACAATTTAATCCCTTATAGCAAGTTCAGCCCTTTTTAGTTATTGTACCAATGAGAAGGCAGACAATACATCTGTTATATCAACTAAACTTCAAATTTCAGTTCAGTTCATCTTTAAGATATTCATCGTAATTTTCACGAGACCTTTCACAAGGGCGTAAAGACATTTAGGATAACAAAACTATTATCTTTATATGTATATTGGACATTTTGACTACCAGGTGACTACCCTGTTAAGTTTTCCTTACACAGAAAGCGTCTCTGCATCGAGGTCTGGGGAAAACCTAGTACCAAACACACTCAATAGCTTAGTCTTCACCGTCTTTATAGTACTCGTATCACAAGTCCCGACGATAGATACAGGACCAGACCTCTTTCGCACGCTGACAGTAGCACGCACCCCAGAATCTGCAGCGATATTCAGCCATAGTTTCTGACGAGGCCGCCCATGTTTTACAAATTTACTCGAATCGCGGAGAGCCAGTGGTGAACACTGTCCCAGCTGGATATTTTCCCAACGTTGAGGCCAACGACTGTCACTCCAGTCTCCTCACATCTCAACCGGGTGCTCAGGTCCGGGGTAGATCCCGAGCCAGCCATGCCAGCAGCTCCATCCAGGCCGCAGTTATCACCTCCCACTCCCTGCTCCTCAAGGAGGTTAACCCGGGCCAGGCATGAAGCGGTTCTGGGCCCTTGAGTGCTCAATGAGGCAGCCCCCGAACGGCTCGTCAGGCCGGCACTCCAGTGCAGTCACTCAGTTAGGGCCCTATGAAATCCGCGATAACGAAAACGCGGACGGAATCACGGAATTGGACAATAAAAACGGAATCAACTGATATATATATATATATATATATATATATATATATATATATATATATATATATATATATATATATATATTTTTTTTTTTTATTAAGCAGGAAAGTATTAAAAGTAACAAAGTTACAATTTAAAACGGGCCTGTCTTAGTAAAATAACTGATTTCCAGCAGGTTCCTGTTCTTGCACATATAACATGCAACAGGGACAAGGCACATCAGACGTCACATTTACAATATGCAGCGGAATTCGCCATTATATTGGTGAAATTCAGTTTCGAGGGAAAAGGGAAACAACACAGGTGACATTAACGTCACTGAATGTTTAGCAGTCACTCGCACAACAATGTTAAAAAAAAATCCCCGGTCCACCACGCAAACAATAGGTCCCGCTCTTAACAAGAAGCCGAAGAAGAAGTTGAAGCGCCCGTAATTCGGTTCTAACCCCAAATTCAGAGCCGAACAATATCCAAAACACTTCTATCACTCAGGTGTTTTGTAGAATATGTCAACATACTATCGATTGGAAACGCAAAGATACGTGCGATGACCACTTGAAGTCCAAAATCCATATGAAAAACAATGAACGCCGTAGCCAGGGCACGCCCCTTCAAACAACAATTTGAGTTTATAAAAAAAGAGTTTATAAGCACTTTAATATTTGTCATGTTTTTATTTGAAGCACTAAAAACAGTGCAATGTTGTGTTGTTTTAATAAATGTAGTCTTCTATCTGATTAAATTGTATTCGTTCGCACTTATTTGACACTCGTTCTGATGATTTTCAGTGTAAAAACGGAATTAATGAAAATTAAAACGGAAAAAACGGAATTTGGAAAAAAATAAAACGGAATTTGGAAAAAAATAAAACGGATTTCATATGGCCCTACTCAGTGGTTGATTTCCTCAGCTACGGTCCGAACCTGCTCGCAGACACCCGCCTGGAGCTGAGTTACGTGTCTCAGTGCACCCACCTCAGCCCACAGCTGATCCACCCTCCGTAGCAGGCATGTGACATCCAAGCTGGAGTATGTCATTGGTGGCAGTTCATCGTCAGAGTGAAAGGAGGAATGTTCTCTCCGCATTCATACAGCACTTTAAGGCAGAGTTTTATATTGTTGGAATCTTTGTGCTGTCCTTTATAACCAACGCACCGCTGTGTAGTAGCGGTGCATAACTCAAACAAAACTTTCTTGGAGGCTTCGATAGACTCGGAGTGAAACGTGTTTGCTGCCATTAACACAATCTCACCCTGGCTTAGTCTTAATCTAGTTAGCTAGGAAATTAAGCAGTTCATCCTCCTCAATTATCCTGCCATCAGTCGTCTTGTATATCTCCGGTTTTATTTGAGACCGTATTAAAGTCGGCGCTGTACTACGGACCGCACCTGCAGTGTCTGTCATGACTTCCAAGTGACAGCGGAGTGCAGGGATCTGTGTGTGTTTCTTTGTGTCACTGTATGATTATTATATATCGAGCGTTTCTGTGTGGGGACCCCTTTTATATGGCTAGAGGCTAGCTGCTTCTTACATATCCGATGTACTTACGGTAGACACACAGCTCAGCTCAGCTATACTATATTTTATCTCAAATATATTCAAACTTTATTACTTAAACTATTTGTAATTTTCCATTTTTTACTCCATTTAGACTTTTGAACTCTGTTTAAATCTTTTCACTTGATTTAAGCTACTTTTTTTATTTTTTTCAACTTTTCTTTACGTTTTAAACTATGCAGCTTTAGAAAATATTTCAACCTCGCTTTGCATTACAGCACTCACCGCATTTTCTGCAGGAAATGCATTTTATAGTTCCGTTTATTTTATTATCATGGACCAACCCCTTTCGGGGGTAGAAAATGTTGGGTTTCAACGCTTTTTCATTTGAGTGACATGTTTTTAGGGTGGTAATTGGCCATCATGAGCAAGTGCTTTCAAATATTTTATAATTATTTGTTCAAGGGTAAAACAAAGTACCGTATCAGACTGATATCGCAATTTGCCAAAGCTGCAGTATCGGTATCGGAAGTGAAAAAATGGTATCGGACATCCCCTACTGTATTGTTAGGAATTTATCCTTTTTAATATTCTTCCTGCTTTATATGCTACAAGTGCTTACCATTAGCCAGACTCTCGTACTTCACTTCATTTCATTTGTACAGAGAGTCTGGACCTAATCAATTGACAAACGTTAACTCACTTGAAGGCGGGTGTCTGTTGAAGTTTAAAATGATTGGATCTGCCCAGTGCCACTCTGGATCTGCCATAACCAATCGCTAACGTTTGGTTGTGACGTATGTCATGCGCCGGGAATCATGCGCAGTTTGTACACAAACCAAACACCTTGCGCGTCTGCACGAAAATGTCCGTCAACGACAGCTGCAGGTTTTGTTCGTCGAATTTAATTTATCTGGGAAATATTGCACATTGTAAATCAATATTTTATAGTAAGGCCAGAGATGATGTATGCAGTCAACTTTCGAAGCTGGGTCTAATCGTTGACAACACGCCGCTTTCGGCGCACGACTTTATCGTCATTGTTCTCAGACACGCCCTATGTTCGCTGATTGGGAGCGCAGGTTTTCTGGTAGCGCAGAAAACCAAATTACATACAGCAGGTCCATACCTAGTACTGAAGGGAAATTCAAATTGAGCGGAAGTACTTAGGCGGGCAGAGCCAGGCTAGCTTACCATTGGTTGAAAACAATGAACAGTACATATTGGCTTGAAGGAAACCCTTAAACCCAGCAGACCCTATGGCTCCGATCTGGATACATTTTGGACTTTGATCTAGATTTGGTTAAGTTTACCCCGCCTATTGCTGTTAAGTAAAATGTGGACCATTTATAGCCTCTGGCCATGTTGTTTTGCAAATTGAGTTTGTCTTACTTGAACAGTCACCAAGTTGGTCTCGCTGAAATCAAACATTCGGCCTATGAACTGTGGTAATCTTAGTCAAAGGCCACCCCATTTTGATGCCATGTCCTAATTGAAAATTGTTGGATATCATCTTGTTCAGAATTTCATCCTGAATAACTTTTGATTTGGACACATGATCATAGTAGTCCATCTTGATGTTGATTTAAGCATACGTTTTTATGTGTTTTTAGAAGATAACCCTCTTTTTAGAAGATAATAGCTCCTAAGGGCTTTATTTTGTTGTATTTAAAGACTTCCCTTATTGTCCGATCGAAGAAATTGGTTCTTAAAATATATGTGCTAAAGGATTTTGTTTTAAGTTAAAAAAAACTAGGATCCTTAGAGAATTTAGTGTTTTTAACCGATTTAACTGAAAATGTATCCAGGCTGAAGTCATAAGTTCATGGGTCATTTGTTCGCCATGGGAATATGCACATGTGTGTAAAGTTTCATGTCTAAGTCACAGAGGTGAGTTATGCTTGTTCAAAGTTTGCACTTTTGGACGATTGATATAGCCCCCCCCTATCGCCCAATCAGTGTAAATTGTTCTTCTCTTCTTGTCATTAATATTTTGTCAGCCTTTACAGCTGTAGAAAGTTTCCTATAAAGCGACACAGCAGTTTTTGTTGTGTATGTCAATCTGGCAGAATAATAATAAAACTAACGATTACAATTGGTTCCCTAGCATTTTGTGCTTGGCCCCTAGTAATTATTGTGGTTACTAGTTTGATCTTAGAGAAATTGAGAAATTCCTTACAAAGAACATTGACGCTCCAAATCATTGATCATCAATATGAGCATGTGTTTGCTGGAAGTGGCTGTGGCTGTTTAGGACCCAGCGTGTGTCCAAAGCTTAATGTTTAGTCTTTGGAGAGTTGATGTTACAATACCCCTCCCCCAGAGGCCAGAGTTGATGACTCCTGGGAATAGTTGAACTCAACACTTGGGTGACTTTTAACCTACCTCCTCCCCATATCCCAAAAGTCATAACAATTTGCTTCTTGTGTCTGACTTTTGAATTGCCAGGCCTCACATCATGTGACCCTTTAAAAAATCTTTTTTGGAATAATAATAATAAAAAATAAGATCTTGCTATGCGAGTTCATGCTTTGGCATATTGTTTTTTGGGGTTTTGAATGATTGGTTTCAATGTTTCATAGTTGTCCACGCACTCTTGCACACGCATAGAAGCACAAAATGTTTGACAAGTAAAGGAAACCCTTGCATGCGGTTGTTTGCAATTTTCGCCAGCCTCTTGTCACGTTGGAAGTGTCGGTGGCCAGCGGCATCGCAGCAGTTTTGACAGCCCAGGTGATTACCTGCGCTGTCCCATTGACTGAGCCCCGCCTGCAGGTTGTCCACATCATGCATCAGAAGGTGAAAGAACGGTCACAATGTCATTAGGCCCGGCTCACTGCAGCTCCTGCCACTGCCACTTTAATTTGTTCATCGACATAGGATCAAGAGCAGTAGGCATTCTTTAGTTAACCATGAAATATGCCCATTTGAAGGGTGGAAGATATAAAAATGTTCACTGTACCTCATAAGCAGCTGTTGAGGATACCCTCAGCAGTGGTACTACTACTGGATACCCTCATTGTCATAATATGCTCACCGTGCCTCAATGGTGGTGAAATGCATTGTCGTGGGTAATGATGATTTTGTTAAAGCAGCATTACCAGTTCTGCAGATCATCGTTTTCAACTGTGAAATGTTGTTACAAATTGAAATATAATACACTGCCCATTTTTTTGTAGACATTATTTATCAATATACAGTGGGGCAAAAAAGTATTTAGTCAGCCACCAATTGTGCAAGTTCTCCCACTTAAAAAGATGAGAGGCCTGTAATTATTATTTTTTTCCCATAGGTATACCTCAGCTATGAGAGACAAAATGAAAAAAAAATCCAGAAAATCACATTGTCTGATTTTTTTAAGAATTTATTTGCAAATTATGGCGGAAAATAAGTATTTGGTCAATAACAAAAGGTCATCTCAATACTTTGTTACATGTCCTTTGTTGGCAATGACAGAGGTCAAACGTTTTCTGTAAGTCTTTACAAGGTTTTCACACACTGCTGCTGGTATTTTGGCCCATTCCTCCATGCAGATCTCCTCTAGAGCATTGATGTTTTTGGACCTTCACTGGGCAACACAGACTTTCAACTCCCTCCAAAGATTTTCTATGGGGTTGAGATCTGGAGAATGGCTAGGCCACTCCAGGACCTTGAAATGCTTCTTACGAAGCCACTCCTTCGTTGCCCGGGCGGTGTGTTTGGGGTCATTGTCATGCTGAAAGACCCAGCCACGTTTCATCTTCAGTGCCCTTGCTGATCGAAGGAGGTTTTCACTCAAAATCTCACGATACACGGCCCCATTCATTCTTTCCCTCACACGGATCAGACGTCCTGGTCCCTTGGCAGAAAAACAGCCCCAAAGCATGATGTTTCCACCCCCATGCTTCACTGTAGGTATGGTGTTCTTTATATGCAACTCAGCATTCTTTCTCCTCCAAACACGACGAGTTGAGTTTTTACCAAAAAGTTATATTTTGGTTTCATCTGACCATATGACATTCTCCCAATCCTGTTCTGGATCATCCAAATGCTCTCTAGCAAACTTCAAACGGGCCCGGACATGCACTGGCTTTAGCAGGGGGACACGTCTGGCACTGCAGGATTTGAGTCCCTGGCGGCGTAGTGCGTTAGTGATGGTAGCCTTTGTTACTTTGGTCCCAGCCCTCTGGAGGTCATTCACTAGGTCCCCCCGTGTGGTTCTGGGATTTTTGTTCACCGTTCTTGTGATCATTTTGACCCCACGGGGTGAGATCTTGCGTGGAGCCCCAGATCGAGGGAGTTTATCAGTGGTCTTGTATGCCTTCCATTTCCTAATAATTGCTCCCACAGTTGATTTCTTCACACCAAGCTGCTTACCTATTGCAGATTCAGACTTCCCAGCCTGGTGCAGGTCTACAATTGTGTTTCTGGTGTCCTTTGACAGCTCTTTGGTCTTGGCCATAGTGGAGTTTGGAGTGTGACTGTTTGAGGTTGTGGACAGGTGTCTTTTATACTGATAAGGCGTTCAAACAGGTGCCATTAATACAGGTAACGAGTGGAGGACAGAGGAGCCTCTTAAAGAAGAAGTTACAGGTCTGTGACAGCCAGAGACCTTTCTGGTTTGTAGGTGACCAAAAACTTATTTTCCACCATAATTTGCAAATAAATTCTTAAAAAAATCAGACAATGAGATTTTCTGGATTTTTTTTTTCATTTTGTCTCTCATAGCTGAGGTATACCTATGAAAAAATAAAATAAAAAATTACAGGCCTCATCTTTTTAAGTGGGAGAACTTGCACAATTGGTGGCTGACTAAATACTTTTTTGCCCCACTGTAATTAACTACTGATCTCTTGGATTTCATCATTGATTTTTGATTTATCTGCCTATATGGAGCATTGTCTATTTGCTTTCAAGGTCTACTACAACGTTGTCTCTGAGTCCAATATCATCCGAATTAGTAGTGCAAACGAGTTACCTTTGATCCACACGGATCAACCCTAACGGTTTTCGGGATGCAAGTGATCCGCGTATCGGCTGATTATGCAACAAAACATTTTTTTGTGCGTTCACGTGATCGGCGCATGTTTAAAGGGCAATTCCGGTATTTAGCACATTGAGCCCCCTTTCTGGTTAGTCTAGGATGAAATATAGTGGTTGACACCGAAATGTTAAGTATTGGTCCTGTCTCAGGTATTTTGCTCATTTCGAATCGCCCCTGCCTGCTTTAGAATGGCTGGCCACGGGCATTCACAAACCTGTCCTTAAAACAACCCTAAATTATCGTTTGCAGAAATGTGCAACTCACCGAGTGGTTAGTGGTGTTCGTTGATGTTCCTAATCAAGTATTGTAGCGAAATACAGTTTCTGTCGTGCTTTATTTGGCATTTTGTAAATCCCATTGAAACTAATATGGAAACACAATGGGGGCGGTTTATGTTTGGTTGTAGTCTTTTCGCTCGGTTCTCCGTATCAACAGTAGGGCTAGAACCGAGCGAAAAGACTACAACCAGCCCCCCTTTCCGTTTCCGGTCAACGAGCAACGAGTCTTCCAACAGAAATCAATGGATTTACAAAATGCTAAATAAAACACGACAGAAAATGTATTTCGCTACGATACTACAAAAAAAAAAAAGATGAGGATATCTGCATTGCCTGGGGCGAGTGTAGACTAGTCTAAACTCTCCCCAGGCAATGCAGACATCCTAAATTTAAAGTTGTATATCAAGGTCTGCTGTGCTTCCTTTGGACACAGGTTTTTTATTTACTATCCATGTTAAAAAGAAGGAATAATGTCTCGGACTGCACTTTATTTTGTTTTAAAATATTTTAAGATTTTAATTTATACTTTGGAAGGACATATTGTGTTAAAGGTCCCATGACATGAAAATCTCACTTTGGGAGGTTTTCTAATATAAATATGAGTTCCCCTAGCCTGCCTATGGTCCCCCAGTGGCTAAAACTTGCGTTTGGTGTAAAACTAGCACTAGCTGTTCTGCTCGCCTTCGAAAAAACGGAGGCTCAAGCGCACTGATTTGGAATTCTGTGCTCATGACGTCATCAGGAATCTCAGCTCCTCCCCTTACTCTGCCTGGCCCGCCCAGAGACGTTGGCCCGCCAATGAGACTCGACCGTGCGAGCGCCACATGTGTGTGTGTGAATACACACACTGTAACGCAAGTGTTTCTTGTCGGTTCTTTGACGTGTCTTGTATTTCCACAACGAGACTGTCGTGGGGGTTATCTGAGCCATGGTTGAGAAGGAATTGGGGGAAAGGAACTTTGGTTTGACTCGCTGAAGTACATGAACTGCGACATGCCGCCGGTTGCCGCGAGGCACCATCGCCCGGCAGCAGGCAGCGCGCGGTTCAGTCGACTTCAGGTTGATGTGAAAGTGGAAGAACCAGAGACGTCGCAGAACCCGACAAAGTCGTTTGTGATTCATAATATCGTCTGGAGGCGCACACAATATGTTATATGATATAGATATCTATGTATTATATGATATTATTTAGATATAGAGCTCCAGGACTGTAACGCAAGTGTTGTACACTTCCTTGTTATTTGGATAACCGTTCTGCTGTTGGTGTGATGGCGCATAACGCGTCAGACTCTCGTCTCTGGTATTTCTACAACGAGACTCGTATTGGGGGTTATCTCAGCCAAGGTTGAGAATGAATTGGGGGGAAGGAACTTTGGCTTTGACTCCCTCAAGACCATGAACCACGACAAGGAGGAGAATGCGCCATCACACCAACAGCAGAACGGTTATCCAAATAACAAGGAAGTGTACAACACTTGCGTTATAGTCCTGGAGCTCTATATCTAAATAATATCATATAATACATAGATATCTATATCATATAACATATTGTGTGCGCCTCCAGACGATATTATGAATCACAAACGACTTTGTCGGGTTCTGCGACGTCTCTGCTTCTTCCACTTTCACATCAACCTGAAGTCGACTGAACCGCGCGCTGCCGGCTGCCCGCTGCCGGGTGATGGTGCCTCGCGGCAACCGGCGGCATGTCGCAGTTCATGTACTTCAGCGAGTCAAACCAAAGTTCCTTTCCCCCAATTCCTTCTCAACCATGGCTCAGATAACCCCCACGACAGTCTCGTTGTGGAAATACAAGACACGTCAAAGAACCGACAAGAAACACTTGCGTTACAGTGTGTGTATTCACATTGATGTGGACGTTGAAGAACCAGGAACGTCGGAGAACCCAACGCGGTCGTTTGAGTATAATATAATAATATCGGCTCACACAGCTTTTGGCCGTGATAATATATATTATATGATATAGATATCTGTGTAGGCTATATGATAATATTTAGATACAGAGCTCCAGGACTCCCGTGTGTTCTAGAATATTTACAGAACACGGCTAAAGGGTGTGCGTCTCGCCATTGCGATACATCCACTGTAAACAGAGCGCATGGTGGCTGCAAGCTGCTCAGGGCCACACCCCCACCCTCCTCCTTGACACGCCCACCGAAACAGCGCATTTGGGGGAAGCTCAATGTGCGACTGGCTCGGAGTGGCTGTAACTCTGCACCACGGCTGAATTTAGGGAACGTCTTTGAATACTGTGTTAGTTGCCCACTAATACCTATATTAAAGAATACATAAAATAGCATGTCATGGGACCTTTAAGTTTTTTTTTTATATTTAGCTTGCTTAAAGGAAGCAGGATTATTACCTAATTGTTCACTTATTTTGTTTTTAGACATTTGAAGATTTTATTTAAAGTCACATTTGTATTTTTTGTTGTTGGTGATCCGAAAATTATCCGACCCGTGACGCAATCCGAACCATGAGTTTTGTGATCTGTTGCACCCCTAATCACAATACCACCATCAACCTGACATATGATGAACCAGATTCTTTGTATTTTTCGTTTGTTAAGTAGGCATTCAAATCCCAATTCGGGTTCAAGACTCACTTGATGAAAAAAGTAAAACCCACACACAAAAAAGCTCAGACACCACATGCCTATTTATAAAAACTTGATGACAATTTAGTGGTACACCTAAAGTCAAAGGTTGAGGACAACTGTTCTAGAATAAATTAGTACAACTAGACAGTCAATACTGACCGTGCACTACCTTGTTTACAATGTAGCTTGTTGTGGCGCCCTCTCCTCTTTGTGCCACGTTGTGCCACGACTAATTTTCACACGACTGTCCGACAAAAGCACGTAAAAAGTATGCTGGAGGTGGAGAACACGCATAAAAATGCCGACGCATTTACACATTCTGCATCTGGATTAGGGAGAAGGAATCCGACTGGTCTGCAGACAGATCAATGTGTATCATGCTGGATATCCATGATTGATTACTTTCACCGGCGCTTTCCCCCCCCAGACCTTTTTGTCCAATGATTGAACGTTCTTTGCACACATGTGGGTTTGTTGTCATATTCAGGGACTGTTGCGAAAATTGCAATGTGAAAAAGAACCGCACCAAACCAAATAATAAACATTGTATTTTGGTCCGGACCGGAAAGAGAGCCAACTAAAGGACTTTCCTGGTGTGAATACGCCCTTAATAACGGGTTTATCTGCCAAGGCTTTGGGAGAGCAAAGAAAAGGGGTGGGGGGGGCGGGTTTGAATAAACCGCAGAGCTTGCCGAGACCAGTTGACCCCAACCTTCTGCATCACATCCCTCTGTGGAAGGTTAAAGAAAGAGTTATCTACATGGCAGCCGCTGCAGCACTATGCTGACCGAGCCGCATCGGTTTACCCTTAATGGCCGGCGGAATTCCACACTGTATCTCATGCAGCTCAACAGAAAATGTAGTCACTTCCTATACCCGCGGCATCCGCTTCCTCTGTATCTGCCGACATCTGCTCTGCTGCTCTGTTTATCTAGTGGTTTCTGAAGTGTCTCTTGTCTTTCCCCCTCTGCTCTCTGCTCTACAGATGGAGTCTCCGGTGTCCACGCCAGCCCCTCCCCCACTTCATCTCCTACCCGCAGTGGGTAACAGCGAGATATCCTCGCCGTGTGAGCAAATAATGGTCCGCACGCGCTCTGTGGCAGTGAACACGTCTGACGTGGCGCTGGCCACAGAGCCCGAGTGCCTGGGCCCATGCGAGCCAGGTACCAGCGTTAATCTGGAAGGCATTGTGTGGCAGGAAACTGAAGACGGTAAGTGATGTGGTCTCACCCCATGTGCTGTTTACACTTCTGAGCCATTCCTGCTACAGATACCAGAGCACACCATCTGGGCCACTCTTGGAGCATAAGTTAAAACAGCTCTGACCAAATAACTTTTTATTTAGTTTTTTTTCATGGTATTTTTGTATTGATAAATGAAGTACTCGGTATTCTAAATGAAGCCATAAGGTAGGCTACAACAAACTCTGTGAATGAATTGCTATTTCTCAGTCTTTCTTAATGAAGCATTTCCACTGTTGAATGTGAATATGCTTAGCTGCCTCTGGGAATGGTGTGGAGCCCTCATTTACACAGAATGCATGCAGCATGCTCTAGTAGTATCTGGCAGTAATTTCTTAGGTGGCCCTATGTCTGTTTTCCTTAGGCATACACAGACAGGAGCTTGTTGCACCCAGATAGCAGCACTTTGTCACTCAGGATACAGAGTAGGACGGCTTTTAAATCCTTCTGGCAGTTCCTTCTGTAGCACAGTCCAATTGAAAGTTGATAGACGCTCTGGCCATTCCTACCTTTGACCGAAAAATTCGATAGAAATAGGATGTATTGCTACCATTACCACCACGCTACCATTTTGTTTTCCTAGGCCTTCAGTCAGCGCCCTTGTTTTCCACCATGAATGTGAAATGATGCACACTGCTAATCTACAAAGCAGCTTGCATTCAATCGCCCGGTAGGCGTACAGAGCACAAACCGCCCACACATCCACGGCAGCACTTGGCGGTTCACAGGAAGTGAATAGAAAAAAGACCCTTGCCTCATTGGCATTCCCAAAGTGCACCATCCTTGCTATTGGTGTGGCCTTTTTGCTGTTGTTGGTTTTTTTCTCCTTCCCCTCTTTGATTTTGTTCCCTGCCTCAGGCAGTGTCTGATTTAGACCGGTCCTTTTCTACACGGCTGCTCCTCTCCGTTCCCTGACAGCCAGCCACTCATCCTCCATCCCTCGACAAGCAAGGCTAAGAGATGGCAACACAGGGGCTAGGATGCTAGCAGGGGGTTGGGGGACCAGAGGGAGGGTAAGGATAGGCGGAGTGACAGGGGTTTAGATGGACAAGGCCTGTTCTGTTGGTGACACAATGCCCTTTCTTTCAAACCCCGTGAACTTAAACGTGACACGGCTCACCCAGTCTGACACAACTATCCCTGAGACAGGCGTGTTGCTTGTCCTTAACTTCAATGAATTGCAAAGTTTGTTATTCAAAAAGCATAACGATCACACTGCTTACAGCGTTTACAGTAGTGCTCTTGTGCCGGGCGATGTTTCCATGCTGCCATTAAATACAAACACTTATTTTGCAATCAAACAACGAGACAGGGTTTACATGAAGCTGTAAATATCTGTCTATTCAGTGTTTCCCCTAGGATGGAGTTGAGGCAGCGGAGGTGAAACGTTTATTTTTTGTGCTCGCAAAGCGCACCCTGCAGAGAGGTTTCTATGTGTCTGCCAGCATCAGAAGGGTGTACATACAGTACATTTGTGCCCAATAATGAGCAGGGGAAATTTGGAGAGATTGAACATAATACAAGTATAATCTTGAAAACAATTGTTTACATTTATTTAAAAAATATATAGATAGACACAAATACTAAAAAATCGAAAAGGTCTGTGCCTCCAATCAATGCATCTTTCCACTCCCTCCCCTCTCCCCATCACAAAGGTTGTAGTAGGACCATAAGTGGCCATGCCTCTATTGAACAAGTTTTGGGACTCTAGAGTCGATAATGGCAACACTACTGAAATTGTTGCTTAAAAACAATGTATATTGACATTTTTGCTAAAAATAAATTCCTTAAAATTAAGTAGCGATATTTTTTTCAAAACTAAAGGTTGCAGTAAGACCATAAAGAGCCCATGCCTATATGGAAAACGTTTTGGGGCTCTAGAGTCAATAATGGCAACGCTATTGAAATTGTTCCTAATATAAAAAATCCTCAAAAATGAGATGAGATATATTTTTCAAAATTGAAGGTTGTAGTAGGACGATAAAGAGGCCATGCCTCTATGGAACGAGTTTTGGGGCTCTAGTCAATAATGATGTCGCTATTGAAGTTGTTGCTGGATAGAAAATCCTCAAAAATAAGAAGAGATATATTTTTTCAAAACTAAAGGTTGTAGGAGGACCATAAAGAGACCATACCTCTATGGAAGAAATTGTGGGGCTCTAGAGTCAATAATGGCGACGCTATTGAAGTTTTCAATTGTGGTTCTTTTCAGTTTTGCGCTTTGCAGATGGTCCCTAAACTCGCGGCTGAAAGCCGACAGCTCATAGAAGCCAATTTATTTCACAGTTCGCTAAAGACGGCTCGTTTGGATGAAAACAATGTTGTAGCTGGTTCTCTAGGTTACTACATTTAGCTAGAGGTGTCAATTGTGTCGCAACGATATTTCACTGATCTATTGAACCGCAAACTCTGAATCTGCCTATTTATTTCCGACTTTGCAGAAGTTCCTCTCCGTTTATAGCTTTGCTTTACTCACAGGTGTGTGAATTGACCTCGATATGAAGCGTCGGTAGCACAAAATAATATAACATTCGTTTTTTAAAGAGATAAGACGGAGGTCTCCTCTCCTTTTATATGCTTTATTTTGCGTAGCACAAAATAATACAACATTCGTATTTTAAAGAGATAAGCTGAAGCTGTCCTCTCCTCTTAAAATATAAATAATAATAATTCAGCAGCGGCGGTCATATTTCAGCAGCTGCTAGGTGCATGTAGGGGAAACACTGCTATTTAAACCAGTTGGCTTATGCCGCTTTTCCACTGCATGGTACCAGCTCGACACGACTCGACTCAGCTCGCATTTTTTGCGTTTCCACCGCGAAAACATGGTATCTGGTACCTGAAGTGGCTGCTGTTTCTAGTACCGCCTCGCTCTAGGTTCCAAGCGGCTGAGCCGATGCTAAAAGGTGACGTCGGCAGACGGCCGGCCACTGATTGGCTAGAGAGTGTGACGAAGTCACGAGAGCGACATGGCAACCATGCTGGTAATAGCCATAGCAGCGCCGCAGCCAACATATTCCACTTCTTCAACTTCTTCAACATGCCAGCTAATAATAGTAATGTTATCGATGTCCTCCATTGTTGTTATGTGGGTTCTCTCCATGTGTGGGTTGCGTAGGTGTTGTTTGCGTCGCGTACAAAAATACGTCACGGCCCTTTCGCGCAGCCGACCCCGCCCACGTCCAGGAGGTACTATTTGCGGTGGAAAACGACCCGTGCTGCTGCCGTGTCGAGTCGTGTCGAGTCGAGTCGAGCTACATGTGCGGTGGAAAAGCGGCATTAGATATTTCACTATTGTGCCATTTTGATACTTCGAATTAATAGAGGGAAAATAATGTTTTTACCCAAAATGAGGTGTAAAATGTTTTATATTTAACTGATGCTATTAATTAAGTCAATGTTTGCTCAAACCATTGAACTGAAACTGACTTTTGGTACATTGGATGTAAAAACAGCTGGTCAAAGCTGTAATTTGATGGCAAATTACGACTGTAGACATCAACTATAGTATAGTATATAGTATAACTCTAGTATAATTGTCAGAATTTCACAGACTCATCTTAACAAACAAAAACACAATATAACATCTGGTAAAACCTTTAAATGAAAAGTTGGCAGACAGACAACAGCTGCGTTGCAGAAGGGTTCATGTGAGTACGGAAAATGTAAGCAAGGTTATCGCCACCTGATTAGGGCAATTATTTTAACCTAATCTAAAGCACACTAAACAATTTCAGTACCAGACGGTTTCTTACAGTTGCTTGGTGTTGATATGGTCGCTGATGAGATGGCTGTCAACTTTCCAAAGAGTCATCAACGATTATCTGGCATGCTGGTGTTAGAAATGCTAATATTTAATCAAGTTAATAAAACACTTCAGTAGACTGTAATTTTTGTTATTTAGTATTTTGCACTGCACATTGACCTGGGTGAAAACTGGATTTTGATAAGCTGGATGGGTGTTGAAAAACTTTCTATAACCACAGGGCTATGACGTAGTCGTAACATTACAGCACAGCCCGCCTCTTTAAAATAGTTTAAAACATTTCCTAAACCTCACGCCAGCTGGCCAGTGTTCTATGAGCTAAAACAACCCTGTTAACCGATTAAGGGCTAGTAGTTCTGAGATCTTCTGGTCTACTGGCACAGGGATTAAATTGTGTGAGCTAAAGTTTAAATTTTCAGACAGAATTTAATCACCACCCTAATATTTTAATGATTCACATATGACCATGGTATATCCTCACACTTCCTTATGGATTATTATCCATTATTTATACCATGGCCAGTGAACATTTTAGTGTTGATAGGTGTGTATTATTTTCCGATACCAACACTGCTAGATTCTCATCAGTGTTCTACACCAATGCGCAACAATTCCTTAACTCGCATCAGCTAGCCAAGTTTTTTTTTTTGCTAAAATAACCTTTTAACTCACAACAAGCATTCAAGCAACAAGCATTTAACCAAAATAAAGAAACTATATCATCTTCTGGCCAACTGCTAGGGTGCTACTATCTTAAACATGCATGGTACATTTGCGTAAACAGTTACTCAATGTTTTATGAAGAAAATCTATCTTTGTTAAAACAAATTCAAATAACAAAAAGTTTTTGTGCATATGCGACTGTTTAGAATGCTTTTGCGTTGCCAGGTCTTTTCTATTAACTGGAGTCGTAAGGGGGAGGGGAGGTTCTTACTCCATATGAAACTCCTGTTAACTATGGCACTTTGCTGAATCCGTTCCAGGCATTACTGAGACTCATGTATGTTTTATATAGGACCATTTGTGTTTACAGGAGCACAACAAATTGTGTAAGGTATAATCTCTTATTTCTTTGATAACCACCCACCTGGTCATATTTATCCTTTTACATAATTGTTATATAAATATATTCAGAAATAAATGCAATTATTAAATCCATTATTTTAGCATGTCACTTTTCCACATTCCAGAGTTGGGTTGCAGGATTACAGCCCCGGTTTATGGCCCTACTTAAGCTCAAGAATCAGGAGGTGTTCAAGTTTCCCATGTGAAAATGTGTGGCGGTGATGCAGTAGTGATTTGTGGCTCCCTGTGTGTGGCTACACTGACACCAATTCTCTGCACGTTTCCATCTCCCCTCATTCTAGAACCATCCACCACCAGCAAAACACCACAGCACCTTCCCCCTTCCAATTCCCTCTCCCATCCCCCTCACACTGTCTGTGTCACCCACATCACCTCTAAGACCTCTGTCCTACCCACTCTCCGTGTACATGCTCAGGTTTTTTTGATCTTTCTACTCTACTCTTGGCTGTGTGGGGGAGGTTATGGGGGAGAATAGTGAGTGTTCTGAAGGGGGAGGGTAGGGAGGGTGTGTTGGCGCTCAGCCCTGCAGGCGTCAGCCCCCGATTGGTTTATGGCCTCCAGAGCTGTAAAAACCCAGTAGGGCTGCTGGAGTGTACACAACACCCCCGACACACACACCCCTCCTCCTCCTTCCCTCACTTTGAAGCCTGTGTGGTGGAACTCTCTGCTTTCATATGTTGAAGGTCTGCATGGGGGTGTAGTGGTGGGAAGCGGTGCGATAGAAAGCTGTATTCAATGATGTACACACATCGCCTTTAATTACATCGGGAACTGAATGTGCTTTATTTCCTGAGAGGCCACTACCAGTCTGACTACCTACCCTGGCATTCAGCACAGTCCACTGACCAACAAGATGAGGTGTTATCCCCGTCCATCTTCCTAATGCCCATATGCCCTCTTTAACAACCCACCGGGCTGGCTTTCATATTGCAGAAGACCAATTGCTCATTGCGACAGGCTGCACTTCCCTGTGTGCTCGTCCTCTTCCCCCAGAGACCGCAGCAAATGGTCTTCTCTTGAGCGGGGCACAACTGAACCAATGAAAACCAAATGAGGAAATCAAGGCGACTCCAGGCACAGTGCGGGGGGGGAGAAGAAACAATAAGCAGAGGCCCGCCAGACACAGCAGAACGGGGCTGATTAGCGCTGATGTTGAGCAGTCTCCCACTCCGCTCTGCATGACAAGTCTCATACAGAAGTGTGTGTGTGTGTGTGTGTGTGTGTGTGTGTGTGTGTGTGTGTGCACTTCTCCCTTAGAATGCTAAACAGCTGCTTCCCCACCTACTCCTTTTGCTCTTGTGGAAGTAAATGAACAGGCTCCATATAATTGTCTGCGCCTAGCCCGGCGACACCCAATGAAATGGATAAGGACAATAGGGCAATACTGACCATTTCCATAACAGATTTTAATGTAAAAAATAATTCCTTCAATGCAATTATGCATCAGTTTTTAACTATACATTTGTTTAATTCTGCACAGAAAATATGTAACTAAAAAATATCCTGCATAATATCCAACATTATATTGTGGTATATATATATGGACTAGCAAATAATGATTTTTGAATAGTGTCTTTCCTCTAAATAAGATATGGAAATGTTTGTCAGTCAGTCAACTATGGTGACTAGAGTTTAAAGATCCCATGGCATGAAAATGTCTTTTTTTTTTTTTTTTCTAACATTAATATGAGTTCCCCTAGCCTACCTGTGCTCCCCAAGTAGCTAGAAATTCTGCACCGCCTTTGAAATAACGAAGCTCAGACGCGCTGTTTTTGAATTTTCCCCATATGTTGTCATAAGGGGAGAGGCCAACTCCCCTTTCTCTGCCTTGCCAGCCCAGAGAATTTGGCCCGCCAATGAGACAATGAGCTGCGACCGTGGAAGCGCCACATGTGTGTGTGATTACAGAGATGTCGGAGAACCCGACGCAGTCGATTGTGATTCATAATGTCGTCTGGTGGCGCACACAGCTTTTGGCCATGATAATATGTATGATATGATATAGATATCTATGTATTATATGATATTAGTTAGAAATAGAGCTCCAGGACTGTGGTGTTGTACACTTCTTGGTTATTTGGATAACCATTCTGCTGTTGGCGCATAACACGTTGAATCCTCGTCTCTGGTATTTCCACAACAAGACTCGTAGTGGGGGTTATTTCAGCCATGGTTGAGAAGCAATTGGGGGAAAGGAAATTTGGCTTTGACTCCCTGAAGTACATGAACCGCGACATGGAGGAGAAAGGGATTGTTGCCCGCGATCGTCTCCGACTTCAGCCCCACTGCCCGCTGCCAAGGGACCACCGCCTTGGCGCTGCCCTAAGAGCTCCCCGCTGCCGTGGCGGTAGTCCCTCGGCAATCGGAGACAATCGCGGTCAACAATCCCTTTCTCCCCCATGTCGTGGTTCAGTCTACTTCAGATTGATGTGGATGTGGAAGAACCAGAGATTTCGGCGAACCCAACGCAGTGCATAATATCGTCTGGAGGTGCACACAGCTTTTGGCCCTGATAATATATATTATATGATATAGATATCTATGTATAATATGATATTATTTAGATAATAGAGCTCCAATGTGCGACTGGCTCGTAGTGGCTGTAATTCTGCACCACGGCTGAATTGAGGGAACGTCTTCAAATCCTGTGTTAGGAGCCCACTAATATCTATATTAAAGCATCCATAAAATAGCATGCCATCGGACAATTAAAATCAAAAAAATTGGTTACATTCTTAGCCATGTATGGATGGGGAAGATGGTCTAGGATCAGGACAATGGTGGGGGCTGGAAATGTATGGTATTTAGTGAACAGCTCCCTACCACCAATCCTAAGACATAGCAGTAGGTGCTCTTAGGGCCGGCAGACCTGCCTTTAGCATGCTGATACCTCCAAATGTCATCTCTGAAATGCTGGAGATGTTTATTGCTGTTGAAACACTGCCCAGAATGCCTTGGCTCCTACTTGCAGGGCTTGGGGGTCACACCCTTCTGGCTCTGATTTTGCCCCTCTGGCAAAATACTCTAGTTCCATGCCAGTGGCCCCTACCGCGCACACACACACACACACACACACACACACACACACACACACACACACACACACACACACACACACACACACACACACACACACACACACACACACACACACACACACACACACACACACACACACACACACACACACACACACACACACACACACACACACACACACACACACACACACACACACACACACACACACACAGAGAGAGAGAGAGTTGCAGCTAGTTGAGACTTGAAACAAGTATTTTCTCCTCAAGCTGTACTCACTGATTTCCTTCTTCTTTTTTTTTCACGATAAAAGGTATAGGAATACATGAAACTTGAGAAAATAGTTTTTTGCCAAATAGAGTATTCGTGCCGCCTGTACCAGCAAAGAGCTGCCTTCTGCCGCTAGGCTTCTGTGCCCTTTTGAACAGCAAGTATCAAAGGTCTCATTTACCCGCTTCAGGAGTGGGCTGCCTGCTCATTGAATTGGCTATAGCAAATCTCTTGGAGGTATGAATGGCCATACAGGGCTCCAGAGTGCGACCAATTTGGTCGCACATGCGACTCATGTTTTTGGTGAGAAACATGAGTAATACTGTATTACTCATGTTTCTGTATTACTAATACAGTTGTATAGTGCTCTAATCATTTTAGTTTTTAGAACAAAAACTACTGATGTCAATATTTATTAAGAATTGCATATTTAAATTAAAATGCAACTATTTATTTCCTAAATGTTTTCCTCATCACTAAAAACGCTTTGTATTTCCACCAATTAATAGAAAAGTATCGATAGTGGTATCGATAAAGACTCGGATCGTTAAGGAGTATCAAAAATGGTATCGATATCAATAAATATTAATGATCCCCATCCCTACTGTTCCAACCTACCCTACTACTGAGAGTAGTTATTCAGAGAGACTGAATTACCCGCACAAGCCCTTTTATTTGGAAATGTTTTATTTTGCTTAATTTTTTAGCTTGAAATGTTCCATTTCAGCTCAGTGAAAAACTTGAAACACTTGATTTTTATTTTTATATATAATTGTGCTTCAAATAAAGACAAGCATTTCTCTACACCTCATGCTACGTTCCAGGAACACTATTTAGCCTGTAAGTTACGAGCTGGAACTGGGAGTGAATCGGTCTGGTACGAGTTCACGGGTTGTGAGTTGCGGGTTTGTCTGCCGTTCCAGGGCATTTTCACGGGTAGAAGGTTGTGAAAACATGGGTTACGGGTTGCCTGGAACGCCCCATTATTCTTGTTCAAAAATCATTCACATTATATGAAAGTTATGGAGAGCGATAAAAAGGACGGACTGGGGGTCTAAGGTGGACAGGCTTGGGGGGCCTAAGGTAGAGGGGGCCCCAAGGGAAGTTTTGATTATTATTTTTTTTTTTGATTGTTGTTGAAATAGTTTAATAACATTATTAAATGTCATGATGAATAATGATCTAAATAAAAGCTTAGCATATTAGTTTAATCAATTGGTATATCATTGTTAAACGTGAAGACTGCTGTGACTACTCTGTGAACACCCCTTGCAAAAAGCGTCAAATGGTTCAGTTCACACAGCTGATTTCAACGCGAATCGCACCTTGCTTACGCTGAGTCTTTTTTAACTGGATGGAGATGCGGCAATATATCACTCACAGCCACAGTTAAAGAAATTGAAGTCAGGCTCTCAGAAGAGAAAGGTGAAGAAAGACAGGGAGAGAAGACAAAAAGAAGGAAGTCAGGTTCTGACCAACTTCTTTTCTAAGAAAGGTGAGCACAAACGCTTAAACACACAAGATGAAACCCCATTTAACTACCTCCTTTATCGTTGCTAAAACAAACAGACAACCCAAAGCAAGAGAAGACAATAGGCTACACTCATTCAAATGATGAGGCCTTGGTTATTAAGTAAATTGTATGGTAATATTGCAACAGCAGGCTACTGATTTGAAGCAAACAAATATTTAATTAATACTTAGCCGATTTATGCCTTATAGTATTAAATGGACAGTCTTGTGAGGTTCTGTTTTCTTTAATAGTAGCTTAAGTAGGCTGTTGAATTATGGTTAAGTCATAATGGTAAGCTTTGTGATATGTTGGGGTATGGCCCTGGGGGCGGGGGGGGAGGCCCCATCAGGACCTCTTGTATATGGGGCCCAGAATTTCGTGCTACGCCCCTGGTGACTACTAACGCTGCAAACATGTGGGAAGCATACTAATGCTCTTAAAACCGCCTCCAAGTACTGTAAGGGATTTGACATTTTACAAAGGATGTTACTCTTTTCCATGGGAATGACTTGGAATTTTCACACATTTGAGGCTGAAATGAAGCGTGGAAGAATTCTCAACATTTGGAAATCCCTTTTTTTTTAAGGCCAATAAGGGAAAAGCCTTTGTGTATGTATTTTCCACCATTCACTGATGTGTATTTTATTAGACATACATTCATATAAGGCATATGACATTCATCCATAGACAAGCGTGAGGGTTTTTAGACATTTTGGTGTTTTATTTTATATTTCACTGTTGATGTTCTTCTATACAAATGCATTAAGTGATACAATTAAATCAACTTGATAATTAACAAACATACACTAGGCTCTATGTGAATTGACTATATGCATCAAGTCACTGCACAGAACCTCAATACTTTACTCCATGGTTTTAAAACAGTCTTAATATTTACACTGCATTCTTTGGACAAGCTCCCACTCTCGTCACGTGTCACGAATGCAGAGAAGCCCTTTAAGATGGACTGCTTGGAAATGTGCTCACACTTGATTGCTCAAACCTTTCATTTGTCAGCGGCGCTATGATTGCCTACGGCAGCGCCCAGCTACTCTTTGTTTCCAGCCTGTTAGGCCTACCCGATCTTATTTTTCTCATTGTTACTGTCGCGCGTTCCCTCCACAAGCATTGACTAAAATCTGTTTCAGGCTGCAGCACTATGCAAAATCCAACTGTAATGTATAAACTGTTTACTGGGAGATAGCAAACCTCATTAGCAGCAACATTTAAATCAACATCTCACTCTGTGCAAAAGGTCATAATTACCAGTAGCTAAAAGCACTATTCTGTAGTTTGCTTTGATTCAAAGGGATTTCACCTAGACTGTTCATAGTAAATCCTTTGCAAAATGATGGTAAACTCTCGTTTGCAGGAATAATTTTGTTATTCACTCACCAGCCTTAACTGATCTTGTCACATCACATGGAAGACAACAAAGACCCTTTTACAAGGGTCAGTCAGGGAAAATGTTATTAACCCCTTGGCGAAGGCGCTTTGGAGCGGAGCAGAGTTCAGTCAGTGAACCCTTGGCCCCAACAGAGTTGACCAGCAGCAGGGGGCCTCTGATAATGTGGCCCCCGCAACAGACGTAATGGAACACGCCGGCGTTGGAGCGATGCCGTAGCCGCTGACCCATGCAGCAGCCCCCTCACCAGCCCTCCCAGCAGTGGATTTCCCCCTGCTATTAGGCTCTTTATTCAATAATGGTGCACAAGTGCAATGCGGAGTATAGTGTGCAGATTGGTGGGGGTGCCGTTTGTTTGCAGCAGCACTGAAAGGAAATGAGGTGAAATTACAGGCCAATTCCTCATTAACGTGGGCTTCACTCAACCAGCCAGAGTAACCCTAATGAGCTTGAGGTGAAAGAAAATTGAGGTGGGGGGCAGGGGTTGATCGGAGCTGGGAACAGGGCTTTATTTTTCATACCCAATCCCCCCCACCCAAGGCAACCTTGTTGCCACCACCCACGAGCCCACCCACTGTAAACAAACCCTAACTGAACTTGGTGGAAACTTTTTTTTCTTTCCGCTTTTTTGTGTTTTTTTTTTTTCTGACCTAGTCTGTGCCAACTGTTCAAACAAACAGATGCCAAGCGGAGACGGATCACAGGGGCACTTATCGTCCCTGCGTTTAAACAGATAATCTATGGGATAACTGCTCAGTGCTAAGTTTTACTCCACCTCAATCTCACACAGGGAAATCAGTTTGGTGCGTCCTGCAGTTTTGACATTAACATCTTTCTCCTGTCTAGAACCTCAGTAACCTGAAAACCTTCAACAAAATCTTTATGGCGTATAAAATATCACCTACTGAGTTGATTAAACTATGAGGATTTAATGATGAAAAATACAAAGAAAGCACCAGCCTAAGCAGAGACCTCCCATCCTTGATTAATAAAAAGACAATGTTGCCTGCTGCAAAATATTAGTATTTTTTTTATGTATATAGGGAGCAAGTCACCACCCACATTTTCAAACGTATGCAGCTCATAACCATATGACAGTCTCCAGAGCTGCCTAGTGGTCAAATCTGTAAAGTGCTTTTTTTCTTTTTTGGATTGTTGTAGAAAAAACATCTGCCATGAAGATACTAAGGACTTATATCACATTGAGAAAATCTCCACAAAATATTATGAAATGATATCATTACCTTTAATATTTTATACACACGGGTGATAATTGTAAGGCCTAAACATTTAATGAAGCCTCCACTCCCCAAATGATGACATGCAGGTCGACACCTATTACTTAGGGTATGATAGGTCTCTAGTGAACGGGGTTGAGCAATTAAGGAACACCATAATTTAGGCAGCTGGTTTTTTGACATATTTCTCATAAATAGGGTCAGATATTCTCGATATAATTTCCATCCAGGTACTATTGGTTGGTTTGTTTTAGGATACTAGTATTAAATGTATCAGTGCAAGTTAATTGAGATTAAACATACTGACATTGAAGCACAGAAGTAAAATATAAATTTTCTAATTGTACAGTTGTGCCAGTTATGGCATCTAAAAGTCTTTCACTATTCAACGAAACCCAAACCTATAATGGCCTAATGAGGACATCTGCTAAAGGCTATGTTGTGGAAATGTTCCAGTCCAATTTCATGGAGCTTGCATTGGGCAAAGTGTAATCCAATTAATATCAAAGACTTTACCGTGATGTTAAAGCTATACCTTTGACCCATCATTATCTTCAAGCTCACTTTTTGCTGAAAAGGGATACCGTACATTTATTTTTCACGAGTCTATGTGAATCAGAATATATTATTCTGACAGTTCTACATTTCTGAATAGAAAACATGTGTGTGTATTGGCTACTCAGATCAAAGGCTGATCCCTGGTTAACACCATATGGTGAGAATGTTGAATATAAATTAGGATGGGGTAGGGGGAAAACAAGGTTTATTTTCGTTCTTTTTTTACCAAAAAGCTATTTCAAGGTTGGACATGAAATAACGGAATGCTATCTTGTAAAATGCCCTGGGATTTGCTCCACTTGTGGCAAGGGGAAGCAATACAGGTAAGATCCTGAGCAACATGACAGGCTAGTCATTAATGCCTTGATTTTCATCTCAGCACTACCAGCTGCCAGAGCCATTTTGTCTTAGTGTGACTGGAGAGTAAAGGAGGGAGGGGGGCTTAGCCGGGAAAGGCATTTCAGAAACAGGCTAGGGTCCTTTAAATGTTATGCTGCGTTTCCACCGGTGGTTGCGCTTCGGCCCAGCACGCCTTGGCCCAGAAGGGAAGGTGCGGTTTGGCCCAGCTCAGTTACGGCCCGTGCTTCCACCGCCGACAGAACCCTTATGGTAGGGCAGGGTTTGAGCCGGATGGCGATAGCAGCGGCAGCTACGTAAACATCGTGACCTCATAGCAGCCCCACACAGTGTAGTCTGCTAATAAATCCAAGGATAGAGAAGAACGTGACACAATGAACAAAGAACCACAATGTAGGACGTCCAAGAAGGATGTCAAACTTTTGCGTGACATTATCTTCAATAAAGTAAGCGTTCGCCGTTGTCCAGAAATACTTTCCGGGTACTGTGTTTGTTTGTTTGCCATTATCCCCCTGTCGCACGGAAGGAACGATTCAGCCGACGATTCAACAGACGCCGTGTGTAGCTTGAACTTGTTGGCACCCTTTCAGACGTCTCAGTACCCCAACGGAGGAGTACTGCGAGACGAGTACGGCTCAGTCCGGACCCCGCCCACTTTGGCGCCATTACAGAAAGCTTGACTTCTTGGCCTCTCGTGTACCCTCCACACACACACACACACACACACACACACACACACACACACACACACACACACACACACACACACACACACACACACACACACACACACACACACACACACACACACACACACACACACACAGAGATCCTTCCCCTTTTGATCTGGTTGATAGTTTGCACAAGGGACATGGATGCAGTGACTGGGCTTGTCGCCTAGTGTCAGTTGTTCTGGTTAAAGCTTTATAAATGCCCTGTGTATGCCATGGCTGAAAAGTGACTTCATCTGTGGGGGGAATTAGATGGTATGTTCTGCTGTTGAAAAGAGGAGAGGGAGAGAAGGGGAGAGAGAGAGAGAGAGAGAGAGAATATGTGGTGAGCCAGGAAGATTTCCTGAGCTAATAAAATGCTTGGAGGAACAAGGGCTGCCAGCAAGCATTCCTGTGCCATTAGATAAGTCGGCTGACTGCAGCCTCTGGTTTTCTCTGCAGTGCCTGAGTAGCATCTAGAGGTCACCTCTGGGAGAGTGGGGGTTTTAATACATTTAGAAGGTCAAAAGTGTAGGTGCCTCTACCCTTCTTTAAATTAAATGTAATACCTTTATGTCACAAAAGAGCCATTTGTATTTGTCTGACCACTTGGTAAAAGCTACACTGCACGTGGCACAGTCTGTTGAAGTCGCTCTTCAATAAGAATGCAAGGATAGACCATGCATGCAGAGATATACTCATTCTCAATGACTACTTGCAAATTCACACCAGCCACAATACCCATCACACATTTCAACTGATCAATTATTATTATTATTATTATTATTTCCGCAGTCCAGGCAAGGTCATGTACTGCGTCAGGTTCAGCGCTTCAAGGCGGTGCCTTAAGCAAAAACACTTAAGCTGCTCTTTGCATGGGCACTCAATTCAATGGATTTTTATTCTCCATGACTTTGGCATTTATGGTTCAATATGTTTTTATTTTGTTTTTTATGTATGGTTGAACTGATTGCTATGTGTGGCATTCTTCTTGTCTTCACCCTTTCCATGCTTTCTTATGTCATATAGAGGACGGTAACAAAGGAAAAACAATTTCTCCTTACATCGCTTTCCTTCAGAGATTGGTTCTCCAGGCTTTGTTTTATTTAAATGGCTAGGAGGCTCTGTGAATATTCTCCTGTAACCTTGCTGTGATCAGTCTGAGTAGGACCTGCTGCCAGTGTCTGATATGTCTGGAGAAATTCTAAGCAAGGTCTCCACTTCCTGTATAAGTCCATGGTGTCCCCACATATTCAGTGCGCATAGAGCATGAGTCGATTTGCTTCAGGAATAGGTTTAAAAAACATGGCTTGTTGCCGTGTTTGTGGTTAATCACCTAAATGTATATTTTGGGGAAGAAGTGTGCAGTTGCTGATGACATCATTATCCACCCAATTGTCATTGTAAAAAATGTATACGTTTCTGCCATCTCTGACCAACAAAAACAATAGTATGTTATTCAACAAACTTTTGAGGAGTAGGGGCTTGTGGAGTAGGGCTGGGCGATTAATCGAATTTTGATCTCGAGATTTTAGGAGATTTTAGCGTCAAACGATCACAAAACTGTACATTATTTTAGGTTTGAACATTTTATGTTTGACCATTTTTTGTATTTTTTTAAGTTCTCAGTTACCAAGTGTTTTTAGGAGAGACATGCTGAATAAATACATCATGTTTTCAAACTCAAAAATAATCGTTTGAATAATCGTGATTACAATATTGACCAAAATAATCGTGATTATGATTTTTTCCATAACCGAGCAGCCCTAATGTGGAGCACTGTGAGTCTGCCGGGTGTATGACTTGCCTTTTGTATTTGTATTCATAAGAGACTATTTTCTTCACAGGGATGCTGGTTGTCAACGTGACTTGGAGGAACAAGACGTATGTGGGCACTTTGTTGGACTGCACACGACATGATTGGGCTCCCCCCAGGTAAAGATCTACCGACGGTTATGTTTTATAATTCGTTCTTTGTAAATTAGCTGGACATTTCATCATAAATATGTGATACACACGATGATGCAGCACCTACTTGTGCCTCTCAATATGTGTTGGGGTGCCACTTCACATTGCTGCTGGTTGGAAAATGGAGCTACCTTCAGGGATTTTCACAGCTTCTGCGCCTTAGAAAGAATTTACTGTCACGCAGAGTAGTTTCAAATGTCAGGGTGTGAAAAAGAGTATTGCTACATGGCTGCCATCAATCATCAATTCTATTTTCTTTATCCAAGCTGTCACTTGGTCTCCAACCTCATAAAAAAGAGCATCCCATGATATGAATCAGAGAAGCGTTCACAGCTTGTGGATGTAGCCTCCAGTTGCTCTCTGCCCATGTGTAGTGGGGCTTACCTTTGTCCATGCTAGTCTTTATCTCCATTCAGGGGAAACGGCACACACTGCTTGCTGGCAAACTGCTGACGTCCCCGGAGGAAGTGATAGAAATAGAAAACTCCCCTAACAAGCCAGATTCTGAAATCCAATTATTGTGCTAATAGCTTTTCCTCAACATGCTATCAGATTCCCCATCTCATAGAGATGTTTTTAGATCATCTGGGTGGGGGCTTACATTTTTTATAATTCCTGCATGCGTCTTTTATTTTAATGCTAAGACTGCAGATTGTGCAGAATGGATTGGATCCATTTTCCAAACCCTGGAATATAGAAAATAATGCCTGTTCAGTGTCTGTGTAAACGCTTGTACTAAAAAACAATTGCTGAATGCAGTACAAACAATAATCAATATTACAGCAGAGCTAATGGCAGGCACAAGCAGTACCCGGACGATTTTAGCAATCACTGCTTCTCTGAGTGAGGTTTGTGAGGCTTTATTTGCACCAAGATACAGTTTGCAGCATGACTACATTAGGGACACAATATGAATAATTCAGAAAGCTTTCAGCAGACTGAATATAAACTCTGGCTTGCAATGAGTAATGAGTCTAAATTCCTGCACCACTGTCAGACTATGGATGTATTCCCATTCCCCTGCTAGGGCTCAAATTGTTTGGAGAGGCATGTAGGGGAGTCTGTGACTCATCCTTGTTACAGATTGCTAACCTTCACTGCTGTTTGGCAAGATAATAACATTACAATTAAAGAAACATGGGGCCTGACTGCTATTTTTAAGAATTGTAATTATCTAGTGATCAGAAAGCACATTGATTTCTCACAACGTTGTGTTGTGTGGTCTAGCTAATGTCAGTATTTATTGGGAAATGAAGAGGTTTTTTTTAGTGCTGCTTGGTCGGTTTTTTTTTTTTTTTTTTGTCGAGGGAGGTATTGTGGTGTACGGTGATGGATACAGTTGAGAGTGCACTAAATGTCAGATTGTCATCTCTGGGAGGATTTTCGAAAGAGACAAAGTAAGTTTGTCAATGCTTTAAGCTGCATTTGGATAAAGAACAGATACTACGTAGGTGGGCAAAAATAAGAAAAGAGTACATGAAAGAAAACAGGAAACCTAAACAGTGTTATCTATCATGGCCAAAAATAATAATTATGGCGAAACCGCATTCTACCTTCTGTAGTGGTAAAGCCAACCCAATACTTGACATAAAATCTTTGGAAATAATTTTGTTAAAAATATCCAACATTTCTGAATCAATATAGGAAAATGTTTAAATGTTTTTGGTTATATAGCTGACTGATGTCTTTTTCTTCCTCGCCTAGGTTCTGTGAATCTCCCACAAGTGACCTGGAGATGAGAAACGGCCGAGGTCGGGGCAAGAGGATGAGACCCAATAGCAACACCCCCATTAATGAGAACAGCAACTCCTCCGACAACAAAGGCACCAACAACAAAACACGCGCAGCCTCTAACAGTAAGGGCAGGAGGGGCAGCCAGACACCGTCAGATCGCCGCACGCCACCCAACCCCAACACAGAGGACATCAAGGCTAGTCCCTCCTCAGCTGGGAAACGCAAGACCAAACCCACCTCTGATATGGAGCCCAACTCCAGCTCTGAGGACACGAAAGGCAACAAGCGTATGCGGACTAACTCTAACAGCGGGGCAATAGGGCCCAGCGGTCTCCCCATCCCTTCCATTAAGACTGAGCCCCTGCCCCCTCCCCTGGACCGCAGTTGTCCTTCTCCCGTTCTTATCGACTGCCCACATCCAAACTGCAACAAGAAGTACAAGCACATTAATGGTCTCAAGTACCACCAAGCACGGGCCCACAACGATGACGACATCAAGTTGGACATGGATGGGGACAGTGAATATGGAGAGGACTCCACCCTCCATCCGGAGCCAGGGAACTGCAACGGGGCCTCTATCTCCCAGAAAGCCTGCTTGTCTCCAGCACGTTCAGTCACCCCAAAGGGAAGGGGGTTTGATGCTCAGAGTCCCTCCCCATCCCCTGGGAAGTTTGGCTCAAAGCAGAGTAAAAAGAAAATGGCTGAAACGGATCCAGAAGCTGCTGGCACACCAATGGATGGGTGCGAAGATGGAACCTGCCTTACTGATGAAGCCAGTAATGATGGCTCGGATGACAAAAGAGGCGTAGACAGGTCAAAGAAGACTGGCAGTGGCTCTAAGGCTGAAAAAATGGCTCAGAAAAATATGAAGTCACCCCGACCTCTTGGCCCCGTAGCCATGGCAACACAGCAGATATATTCCTTTCCTCCTGGAAACCCAAACACCCCCCCTGGCCTGACCCCCATGATGCAGGGCGTCCCCAAGAGCCCCCAAATGAAAGGTACACAGCCCAAGCCCCCTGCCATTGGAGATCCAGCCTCCAGCACCACCAAGAAGAAGAAAGAGAAGAAGAAGAAAGAAGGGGGAAAGGAGGCTGACAGCCCTAAGCCTCCGGGAAAGAGTGGCAAAATGGAGGAAGGCAAGCTTGACTGCCCTGACCAGGGGAATAAGGGCGAGGGACTCCTCAATGGCTCCTCAGATCCCCATCAAAGTCGCCTTGCTAGCATAAAGGCGGAGGCCGACAAGATATACAGTTTCTCCGACAATGCCCCCAGTCCCTCTATTGGTGTAGCCAGTCGGAACGATGGCAGTGGGATGCCACAGCCTCTCACACCACTCCATGTGGCAACACAAAATGGCGCTGACAATTCCTCAGTCAAAACAAACAGTCCGGCATATTCGGATATCTCCGATGCTGGCGAGGACGGTGAGGGAAAGGTTGAAGGCGCCAAAGTCAAGACAGAAGAACAGAGTGTTCGGGAGGGTGCCAAAAAAGCCCTGTTTCCCAACCAGACACCCAACAAAGATTCACCTTACTATGCTGGCTATGATAATTATTACTCACCAAACTATGTAAATCCTAATCCCAGTGGACCAAATCCCGTCCTCCAGTTGGGCGAGGAACACATAAAAATCAAAAGGGAGGAAGACCAAGACCAAGGGGATGAGAAGGTGAAGGTTGAAGCTCTTGAAGAGCGCAAGGCTGACAGCATCTCTGGGCAACAGCAGCAGCAACAACAACAACAACAACAACAACAACTACAGCAGCAGCAGCAGCAACACCAACAACTTCAACAGCAGCAGCAGCAGCAGCAGCAGCAGCAACAACAGCAGCAGCAACAGCAGCAGCAGCAACCCTCTGTCATCCAGCAGCGCTCCAACATGTACATGCAACCACTGTACTACAACCAGTATGCCTACGTCCCCCCGTACGCATACCATCCCGACCAGGCTTATCATAACCACTTACTCAACACTAACCCCGCCTACCGACAGCAGTACGAGGAACGGCAGCGGCAAATGGCAGAGCAGCACCGTGCTGCAGAGAAGAAGTCAGATGCCGCTATAAAAGAGCGAGAGGCCTCCATGAAGGACGAATGGAAGCAAAAGGGCCCCGTGCCTCCAAGCCTTTCCAAAGCCCCCAGTCAATCAGACCAGGTCAAGCTACCACAGCCCCCCGGCAAGTCCCGGGACTCTCCCTCTGAACTTTCATCAAAATCCATGTCGGCGATGAAGGGAGAGGACTCAAAGTCCCAGCAGGTTGAAGGGCTGAAGATGAAGCTGAGTGAGGGCAGCCACCACGGGAAGGAGGACACCAAGCAGGGCCTCGAACCGAGGGGACAGCCAGGGATGGAGCAGTCCATGTGGTACAGACAGGTGGGTGACAGACCTTTTGAGGAAGTAACAAATATGAAATATCGAGTAGATATACATCCTTTCGACGGAATGCAAGGTAACCAGCTCCACTGCAGTGAGGATATAAAGTGGCTAACTAGCCTATAGTCAGGAGACATTTTATCTGTTGCTTGGCAACATCTTCAAGAGTCCTGAAGGCGCAATGGTATTTTAAGCGGTTGTCTCTCATATCTCTAATTACTTGTTGAGACGGCCTTTGTTAAACTGGTGCAATACACAAAATGGCACTTAACTGTAAAATTGTCTTAGTCTTAGTCATTTGGTTATAAATGGTTATAAATTGAGCTTATATTTATACAGGGATCACATACATCATTTGGCTTAACATTGGGTGTTGATCTTCTCCATGATTCAGTACCCTGACAGCCAGAAGCCCCACTCTGAAGAGGAGCAGCAGCAACAACAGCAACAGCAACAGCAGCAGCAACAGCAGCAGCAACAGCAGCAGCAACAGCAGCAGCAGCAGCAGCAACAGCAGCAGCAGCAACAGCAGCAACAGCAGCAGCAGCAGCAGCAACAGCAGCAGCAGCAGCAGCAACAGCAGCAGCAGCAACAGCAGCAGCAGCAGCAACAACAACAACAACAACAACAACAACAGCAACAACAGCAGCAGCAGCCCCGGTGGAAGGACGAGAGGGACAGAGAGCGGGACCGTGATCGCAAAATTAAGGACGACCGCCCAAGGCCCAAGGACCCTAGTGGTGGCCCCAAAGAGGAGGGCAAAGAGGGGGGAGGTGACCCCCGCATCTCCTCTGAGGACCACCGGGCCATGGGCAAAGACCCACCAATGCGCACCAATGCCCACATGCAGTTCTCATCCCCACTTGCACAGCACCAGGGCTACATGCCTTACATGCATGGCTACCCATACGGGCAGGGCTACGACCCCAGTCACCCAGGGTACCGGGGCATTCCACCCGTCATGATGCAGAATTACCCAGGTATTGAAAATACAATAAGAAAAACAATCTCTACAACTCTACAGCTTGTTTTCAATTATTTTATTTGATATGTTTGTAATGATTAATTATAATTATTTCCATTGCCAGGTTCTTACATACCTGCAGGTTACCCGTTTTCCCCATATGGGGTCAAAATAGCGGGAGGCGAGGAGGGCGGCGACAAGTTGCGTGCCAGCCCCACCGTCACCAAGTCAGCCACGGACTCTAAAGCCCTGGACATCCTGCATCAGCATGCCAGCCAGTACAAGAGCAAGTCGCCCACGGTGGGCGACAAAGCCTCCCACGAGAGGGGGGAGCGGGATCAGGAGCGAGGGATGGGGACAGAGCGGGAGAGAGACGCAGATCGCCCGCGCTCCTCGCCCTCCCAACGCATCATGCCCTCCCACCACCACCTGGCCTACCCGCTTCTCTCGGGACAATATGACCTGTCTTACGCCACCGGTGAGTGCTACACCCACACACACCTGCTTAGATGTTGGATCGCCTACATGGAATTATGTTCTGACGTTTGTTGGCCCAAAGTGTCTATGCTCATTTATTATAGGATAACCATTCTATGCATACAGATCTTTTTGTTATATTGTGCACATCGAATGGGACATTGTTTTATGTATTGCACAAGAAGATCCTTTTAAACAGTGCATGATGATGGGGCTTTTTGCAAAGGAATGTATAACTGCCCGTCTAAGAAAAATGGTGACACCGCCTCAGAGACTGATGTGGACGATAAGATGAAACTACTGAGATGGACAACAGTGCCGTCAGCTAAACGGCCAAACAAGAGGAGGGCACAAAGCAGACAGTCACGTGCATTAACAATGCTGCAAGGGAAGTCCATTACAGAGCACCGAGGCGTATAAATCTGAGCAGCGTTATTGAGCAGACCATTTTTTGTCCCGCCCCCTGACACAGGGGAATGCTTTTCTCTCCTGTTAGTTTTTAATTGAATTTGAACCAAAGTCAAATGCCTCTGATACTCTATCCTGATGGTAGAGTGGTAGTTGTAGATTTTTGTTAGACGTAACCTGTAAAGAGGCTTAGCCAAACAAAGCCCTCACTGCGACGCATCAAGCAAACACCATGTGCAGTGCAGCACTTAGCCACTCGGCTCATCTGTTCTAAGCAGGTCTTCTGAGGACAAGTGGATCACTGCGTTGAAAATAGAGAGACGCACAGGGGAAATGGAACCGGCTGCCAATCCCAGCTACCAGGAGCTACATCCACCTCTAGTGGCGGCTCGTGCAACATACCACAGCTTGTTGACTATAATTGAGGGGTTGGCGGGGTTTCCCATCGATGAACAGAGTGATCCATGCCTACAATATGTTTATCCATTTTTTTTATTTCAGTTTTATTTTTTTTCATATTTGCCTATGTTTTAGATTTTACTAAACGGTGCATTCAATTGCTGTCTCCTTCTCTCATGCCGACAGGTAAACCTGACCGACACAGCTCCACCCTGCAGAGATTCATGTGACTGGATCACATGGGAAGAGGCTCGCCCGGGGGGTTCCCTTTTGGACATCAGTTGAATGGTGTTCCTGTCTAGATTTTTTTGTTCTTCTGTCCCAATGCCTGACAGAATGTTGCCCCCCCCCCACTCGCCGCCTCCTGCAACCCCTTCAACCTGTTACCTTCTGGTGAATGCGCGCCCCCCACACAAGAGGATGAGACCCCCCCGACTTCTCCAAACCTCGGACAGTAGTAGGACTGATATAACCCAGGTTCAAAGCCATCGCTCTCTGCCCGAAGTGCAGAGGAAACATCAACCCGCTGATAATCTAGTCTTTGCACTGTCAACAAATACAATGCAAAAAGAGAACTGACAGCAGATATATATTTTTTTTTATTATTGTTGTTTTGACTGCATTGTTGTTGTTTTGTCATGCGCATAATGAAATTGGCAAGGGATTCTTTTCTGGGGGGTTGGCTGAGAGGAAAGGGGAGTCGAACTCAATAAACAAATGACAAAATAAAGTGAATCATGTTGAAATGATTGAACTATATGTCGAGAAACAACAGTATATCCTTAACTTGACAGATGTGTTGGCTATATTAGACGGGAAGAGGGAATACTTTCTGCAGAGACTCGAGAGCCTGAGATTGAAGTTTCCATTCCATTGTTATTGATTAATCCCCCCCCCCCGCCGCTGTGTTTCAGGGATGATGTCATGTCTTGCAAAAAGGCCGCAAACACCTCATTGGAGAATAAACACTATTAATTATTGTTTTTTTCTTAAACATTGTTGCTTTCCTAGATGTGTGTGTTTATCTTTCCCTCACATTGAAATGGCCACATAATTAGTTCTTTCTTTACTAACGCTCATTGCTACTCACTTGGATAGTTAGGCTTCATTCAAACATTATCAATGCATTGTAAGAAACACTGATGCTACATGAAGCTTCACTTTAAGGTGTGATGACACCCAACAGCTGCTAATACCAATATAAGCCTCTTAGGCGAAGAAGGAACCAATTTAAAATAGATAGAAATAAAAATAGACAGCATAAAGATTAGCTTGGAACAGACTATGTCAAATGGACTGCCTGTTGATGTCAACCCCTTAAAATACTTTTACCCCTTAAAATAAGTCCCACATAAGCCATTCAACAAATTTTGCACACCAAGCAACAAATGCATTTTTCAATGGGGCCTAGAAAGAACAAGATTGTAGGCTCTGTGAACATTACGATTCACTTTACTCCCTGTAATCCTCTGGGGGTTTCATGTAACATCTGATTCACGTGCCATTCACATGGATTTTATGTCTTAGTTGTAGGCATGTTCATGGGAATTGGAAATGGCACATGCATTAGTTAGTCGTGATTTCTATGTTGTGAAAAATGCAGGTATGATGGGCCCGGCAACATTCATTTCCTTTTTTTTTTATGATCTGTTGACGGAATTCTGTTTGTTTGAGGCATCCGAATTATCAGTAAAGAGTGGTCACGTGGTCAGCAAGTTTTATTCTCTCAACCTCTCCTTGCTCCTAAATGTGTTCTTTTTTTTGTGGGGGGGTGGGGGTACGTTTCTAGCTTGCATATATGATAGTTTCATGGTTGACGTGATCCGAGATTTATGTCAAGCCACCAACTCGTCTCCACTTTGATACCCTCTGAAGTCACATCGCCCCCATAAGGTGTCCGGAGCACCACTCTCATGCAGGAAGCACCAATCTGAATTCAAAGGGTTCCAGGACATTGTCACTCTGCAGGGGTCAGCCACAGCCTCTGAAGTGTGTGCATTGCAAAGCAGAACGGTGGTGTGATATGAATCGGAAGAATGTGACTGTCTTTGTACTTAATCTGGTAGGGTAATCTAGGCAGCTGTGATGTTGTCTTTAAAGTCAGTGGGGTTTAGTACCAGAAAGCTGCATACCTATAGTTTTATCAGACAATGGTTGTGAAAAGTGCATTTGTTCTCTCTCTGAGAGTAGTAATGTTATCTCGGTAGTTAAAACAAAACACAGTGAAGAATCATATATACTTAAAATGTATGAAAAGCCAGAAACAGTTATGTTTGCTATCATCCTAATGGAAAGTGCTTGGCTCTGTATTTTGCAGGAGTGTATTTCTTTTTTTTCTTTTTGCTTTGGTGAAGAGCATATTTATTGGCAGGCGGTTGTCTCAATTGGTGCCTAGCTGAACCCTCTCCTGTGAAAAACAGAGACAACTGCTTGTTTGTCCTTTCCTGACCCACCTACTGTCACTCTAAACCTCAGAGTACCTGTCACTCAACCGGTACTTGCAAGGATGTTTACAATGTGTTAATTTCTTTCCATGTGACAAAATTCAGAACCCCCCCCCACCCCCCAACCCCCATGTCAGGAGTTTGTGTAAAGTGTACATTACCATGGTTCTTCTTTTATACAATACTCTGTAACTTGCCTTTGTAAATTTGGGCTGAAAAAAAAATAAATCTTTTTATGAGATAGTCTGTCCTTGTGAGCATGCTTAAAGGGATTAACAGAACCAATACAAACTGCAGTGACTATGTTTCAATGTTTGTGAAATAATTGTATTATTTCAATATTGTATGTACAACTTGGTTATGGGGTCCGACGCTCCGA
Source organism: Gadus chalcogrammus (assembly GCF_026213295.1). Classification (NCBI taxonomy): domain Eukaryota; kingdom Metazoa; phylum Chordata; class Actinopteri; order Gadiformes; family Gadidae; genus Gadus; species Gadus chalcogrammus. The sequence goes on along the minus strand of NC_079425.1, from coordinate 16,958,935 downwards.
GTGTAATTTGGCCATTTGGCCACATGAGAGCAGTAGTCTACCTTAAAATAGGCACTGTGTGCGCGCGTCAACGTTAGCATGAACAATGTGTCAAACAAAAACACTAATATTTTCGAGGTCGATAAACTCCATCTCCTTTCTCGCCTACGGATCCATTTAAATATGTAGTAGGGTAGGTAAATATTTTTTCACTTCAGGTAGCAGACTAGACGTCACACGACGCAGTAGACTATTACGATTGTGTAGAAAATCTGAAAGCATTGTTGAGGAATAGACACGTAATGGTTTATTTTATGCCGTTTGTCATACCTGTGATATATCGAGGTGTATCAGCAAGCCTCGATGTGTAAGCCTCCTTCCATGATACTGTTTTTGCACTCAAATCTTCCATCATCAGATTCTGTGTACGGATGCATTTAAATAATGCTGCAGTTGTGAAATAGGGCGATGATGATTTGTTAGGGATGATAATCCCGAGTACATCTTAAATGTGATAAACCTCTGGTCGGGAGGGGAAGGGCTGGACCACAGATCCACGGAAGGGGGGGATAGAGAGTGGCTGTGGGCTGGGCAGCCGGCTACCGACAGCAATGTGCTGAGCCAATGGTTTTTCCAAAGGACAGCTGGTTGGCATCAGGGCAGTGAGATTGGTGGAAGGATCCTGCAGGAAGCCATCGTTTATTCGTGTACCACCTTCCGCTCGCATTCGGAAGAAGAGGTTGAACCGGGGGACAGTTTTCCAGAAGGTGTACATGGGATGCACTATCTACGCAGCTAGCCCCCAGGGCCTGCCATCCGACCAGGCCCCTGGTCGGGACAGATACTACATGCATCACCGCCACCCCCATGGTCACTGCAGCCAGAGGATAACCGCCGATAGAGTCAGGTCAGTACAGTTGTCATCGCCTTGCCGCATCCGGCCACTCACCGTTTGTCAGGTGCCCGAATTAATATTATCATGGACATGTCGAGTAGAACATGGCTCACGTTAGTATTGCATGTTTTGCAGGATCAGAATAAAAGACATGAGACAATATAAGGGGAAAATAGCATGGCATAAATTACCAAAGGACATCTTTACATTGGAAAATAAATCAACGCTTCTGGGAAGCACACTCGTAGTAGCTATAATGAGAGTTAATTTTTGTTCCTGTAGGCTATTCGTCGTGTCTATGAGTTATTTGTAGGAGATTCATGTTGATTTGGAATTTGGTTTGCTCTACCTTTATCATAAAGCCACGCAGTGCCTGCCAAAAAGAATAGCCTACCAGCTACGTCCTTTTTAATTCTAATTTGAAGAGCACTGGTGAAATTAATAGATTAGAATTAACATTTTCAAATAGGCCAAATTGTCTATTTTGGTCAACATATGGAAATCACTGTAGGTCGACTGCTCTTGCATACAGTCAAATACAGTCGATTATAGGCTACAGACGAATCAATGTTTTATTACATTTAATAAATTAAAGACTGATTAAATTCTGCTACATCAAAAGTCATAATGTTAAAAGTAAATGTGCCGCATATAGTGCATTCATCGGTATTGATATATTTGGTCTCAGTCTCATTCTCTCTTGACTTCGCATTCGTTCTTTCTGAAAATGTTATTCTGACATTGTTGCAATGTTTGCCATCTCTCTTTACACCAATCTATTTCCGTGTACAGCAAACAGTAGGCCTAACCGTGCGTTCACACCAAAAGCGAATTTGGTCTCCTGTTCGCGTGGTCGCCTGAGTTTGCTCGCACGAGTAGTCACAAACAGGGCCGGAGTGGACCTCCCTTTCAGCCCGGGAGTTACATGATGCAGACAGGCCCACCCAAATTGGGTGGAGCGGACGAGGGTGCTTTACTTTGTACGAGCCACTGAACAATGAAACCCTGTAGACTACTTGACACAGCTGTCGTGTCTACAAACCAATTGACACACAAGTGAAAAATCAACTAAAGAACCCATTCTAGTTTCAGAAAAAATGGAAGTGGAATCTGAGGCCTACATATTATAGCATATATTTTCTTATATTACTCCATATGTTGCAATCATAAAATTTGTCCTGTAATTTCCTGCAATGTTACAAACTGCATCCTATCCTTTGTTGCACTAATAGCATTGTGCTGTGCACACCTGTAGCTGTGTTTTCTCTGCCAACTCCTAGCCCTGTCTCATCAGCATCGCTGGGCTGACTCAGTTCTTTGGCTGCAGAAATATAAACATTCTGTGGCTATGCTACTATACAACATTTGTACTGATAAATCATGCTACCTTTTCTGAAACCTGCCCATTTTCATCTTCTCTATTGCCTACTCCCATTTATTTGTTATAGCGTATAGAGCTCAATGTCGTCATAGCTGATACGTCTTTAGCTTTCTATCCAATTGCAATTCAAGGCCCACCTGGGCTGTGCCACTTGGGGAGGGGCCGCTTAATTATTCCCCTTGGCACCTATCAACTTGGTTGCGACGTTACAGTTTTTCCTCAGTCGCTTTGGTACATTTCTCAGATCAGAATTGAAATTTGCAAAGCAGTAGGTGCATTTCTCAAAACAATGCGTTCAAATAGCAAAACACCATGGATTACCTGCAAAAGCCAGTCTCTTGCTCAAAGTCCTTAGTTCATCTCTCAAAAGTAAATATCTGTTTCAATGAACATGTCAGTGCCATCAGAATGACAAGTCCTTGTGTCATTGTCTACGGATAAGACAGTCAAATTGCTTAGTCATGTTGTCAATATAACAGTGTACTCTGTAGGGATGTTCTGATGTAAACTATGGCAAAAGTTTTGAAGACAATTATTGTAAATTGTAAGTTACACCTTAGTGTATGTGGGAGATTGATTGCAAGAGAGCTTTGACTGTACTGTAATTTTTTGACAGGCCATGTGATTGCTAGAAATGTGTACATAGGAAAATCTCCTTAGGGTAAACTGTACATGCATTGATGTAGGAATTACAGTGCAGTCATCCTACAACTCCTGAAGGATGCAGTTCCTGTCTGTTGGGCCACAAATTCTCAGACAATGTAACATTGTGTTGTGCTCCAGCTATATATATATACTTGCCAGTTCATGGTTCAGGAGATGCAACTTTGAGCTATTCCAGTACTGGTTGATCGTTGGTTGATCTAACACTTCACACATTTCCCTTCTTTAGAGAAAGTCAAGATTCACCTGGTAGCAATTGACCAATTCAGGACATATTTATAAAAAAAGAACAAAAAAAAGATTCTAATGCCAGTGTATAGAAATGTATAGAAAATATGCTTGACATATTATGACAACTTGTTCAACCATTTTGCATGTAAAGACTTATGCAATGAACTAATACCTAAATGTTGTGGGGGTGAGACTATTCCATAGAGACCATTACAATACATTGATCAACATGACATAAGCAATTGATAATGTAGGAAAGAGCAGAGAATGGTACATAATCATGTGCATGGATGTACCAAAGCATTTGCAACGTGTTCAAGTAAATGAGAAACTGTTTTTTTCATGTGCACAAGTGACACACTGATGTGAAGATTGAACAGGTAGTTTTGAGAATTTCAATTCTGATCTGAGAAATGAACCAAAGCAACTGAGAAAAACTGTAACAGCAGGGGTGGGGGAAAAAAATAGATTATTCGATGCATCGCGATTCTTCCAAGAAAGATTCCGCCTCGATGCAGATGAGTTAATAATCTGAATTTCTGTAAAAAAAAAACTGATTTTCTTGTTATTTATATATATATTTGTTTTGATTAAAAAATGTCACCTGCTGCAATATTCTGTTCGCCAGAGAGGGATAATTTTAGGAATTTTTAAATGATTTCATTTATCTTCAACTTTTATTTGCCAATCTGATTTGTTTTGACACAATTGCGATTCAGCCTACGCGTAGCATGCACGCAAAGTCACAGCCAAACACAAGAATGACGTACAAGTTCTTATTCTTATAATTGACTAAAAGTAGCTTTTTCTTTAAAGAAAAGAAAGAAAAAAAATAATCAGTATACTTTTTACATACTTCCATTGTGTTGTAATGCAAGCTGCATTGTTCATGTAAAGTCATATGTGACAAAATATTTTTTCGATAATCGTTTTAGAATCGAATCATTGACCTCTGAATTGAATCAAATCGTGAGGTGCCAAGAGATTCCCACCCCTAGTTAACAGTTTGTGAGTGCCTGCGTGGTTCGTATGTGGGACAGCTCAGGCTGCGGGCGCACAGCTCTGGCTGGCCGAATGGCGCAGAATATATTTTATAAACGCAATATTGTCATCCTGCAGTTATCAGCCCGGTGGCCCCGAAACGTTAATGACCCAGCGGGAATTCTCCTGACTCTCCCGATTAACACTCTGCCACTTGTCACAAATCACTTGCGGGATTGATTTGTGAACGTTTTATCACGCAAATTTACTCGCACGAGTGCAAGAGGAGAGAGGCTTCCTTTTGTGACCGCCATGTTTCTTTCTGCCAATTCATTCACAACCATGGCCAGTCTTTACATGTTGTGGAAGTACCAGAGATGTCGGAGAACTCGACGCACTCGTTTAGGATTCATAATATCATCCAGAGGCGCAAACAGCTTTTGGCCGTGTTATTATATATTATATTACATAGATATCTTTATATTATTAATATATTATATTGTAGATGGACCAGGAGTCCGCAAATGGCAACAATCACTTTCTCCTCCAAGCTCTAGTTCACTCTGCACTGCAGGGAGTGAACGCTGATTGGCTGTCCCGACCAATAATCACACGCAAGTAATCCGCGTCATTCATCAAATTGCGCCAGGGTTTTTCTTGTGAATAATTTGACTCTAAACATGCCTTTGCATTGACTTTGAATGGATTTGCGCTGCCCCTTTTTTTTGGTGTGAACACGGCATAACAAATACAGAAAATGTTACAGTGAAATAAAAAAACATGATACACATATTTGCGGAAGAGGATTTCTGCTGCATGTGAGTTTCTTTTAGTCCTGAGTTTAAAAGTATGAATTCTGACAAACTCAATTCAAATTCACATGTGGCCCTAATCCTTACAGGTAGCCTACCAATAATTCTGACTTTAAACTCAGAATTCCCCCCAAAAATATTAACCTATTAACATAATCATTCAAAAAGAAGATAAGTAACACGTTCATAAAGTTTTGGCGCTATCACAAAAGTACATTTCGAGTTCAGTTCTATTAAGAGCCAGTACAAAGTTTAACAATTAGTGCAACATTCAAACGGGAAAAATCTAGCAATACAATCAAATGTTCAGCCATGTACAATAATGTACCACAGTATTATACCAAGGTAAATTACCAAAATGTACCAGTAAGTGCAACTGAAAACAAGATTCGATATACCCGACCAGATTCGTAATCAATATTTATCTCGGTGGCAGTCGCCACTTCAAGCAAATGTATATTATTGATGCATTTCATACACAACATCTCTTATTAAAGCGCTGGCGATGAAACATGGTCTACTTTCTGAAAGAGGACCCGCTCCCTATGTAGATCTGAAGGGTCCATTGTAAGGTAACGAAAACAAAACAATTTATATTTTTATGGGATGATACAGACTGCCAAATCCATTCCGCTAGATGCCCCCAAATTCAATACACTGTCTACAGCTTTAACCAACAGTCTGAAGTGTGAAGCAACGGTCACCTGCAACACTGGTACCACAATGTAAAATAACTGCGCTGTACTAATAGCTTTATCATGATAAATAGGCTACTGTACTTATTGTTTAAAGAGTACCTTATTTTACCGTCTAAGGCAGCGGTTCCCAAACTTTTTTTCCTGCGCACCCCCTTCTACGTCCCAGCCGGGTTGGCGCACCCCCAATCCCCACTACAAAGCTGGAGCTCCCGGAGTATTCCCCTCGTACACTCGCGCAAGTAAATCTGCGTGATCAAACTTTTTGGTTTGAATGCCATGCGAGTACTCCCTGTTAGGAACCCAATTCTTATATTGTGTGCCACAGTCTGTACCATAGTGCATAATTGAACACCATGAAAATGACTAACGTACCATGATATATCATGGTAAGTACCATGTTTTTCAATATGTTTGTGTGATGGTAGGTAGAACCATAATGTATATCGTTTTTACGATAGTGTAGAGGGGTGTGCTAAGAATTAAAATAAAATAAATAAATAATTATTCAATGGCATAGTCACATTTGTAAGGGGTGTACTCCGTTTATGGTCTTTCTATTCAACCTCAAGGAAAATATTTGATTTTCCCTTTGTAGGATTTTTCGAATACCCTGAAAAGGCAAAGGCCTGAACCGAACATGAACCTAGTATTGAGATGCCATGTTGCCTTTGCAGGCACATTTTAGTCCAGCCACGACAGCCGCTGTAGTCTTTAAGTCTTTTCCTTGTGAAAAATGTGACTACAGCGACTACAGGAGTAGGCCTTATCTTGCAAAAAATATATATACTGTCCATTATACAGGCCAATCGAGGCAAGCGTCCTAAATATTGGCGTTAAAGGTCCCATGGCATGCTACTTTATGGATGCTTTCATATAGATATTAGTGGGCCCCTAACACAGTATTTGAAGACGTTTCCGAAATTCAGCCGTGATGCAGAATTACAGCCACTATGAGCCATTTGCACATAGAGCTTTCCCAAAACGCGCCGTTTCGGTGTCTGTAGCTTTAATGCAAATGAGGAGGAGAGAGGCGGGTCAAGGAGGAGGGTGGGGGTGTGGCCCTGAGCAGCTTGCAGCCACGGTACCATGCACTCTGTTTACAGTGGATGTATCGCAATGGCGAGGCTCACACAGCCTTTGGCTGTGTTCTGTATATATTCTAGAACACTCCGGGTGCTCCGGCGGGAATCCTGGAGCTCTATATCTAAATAATATCATATTATACATAGATAATATCTATATCATATAATATATATTATCACGGCCAAAATCTGTGTGCGCCTCCAGACGATATTATGAATCTCAAACGACTGCGTCATGTTCTCCGACGTCTCGGATTCTTCCACATCCACATCAATCTGAAGATTGTCTCCCGCCGGAGCCTCGCTGCCGAGGGGTCACCGCCTCGGCAGCGGGCAGCGCCGAGGCGGTTGTCCCTCGGCAGCGGGAAACGGGGCTCAAGCGGGAGACAATTGCGGGCCACAATCCCTTTCTCCTCCATGTCGTGGTTCATGTCCTTCAGGTAGTCAAAGCCAAAGTTCCTTTACCAGACGTCAAAGAACCGACGTGTTATATGCAACACCATTAACACCAGAACGGTTATCCAAATAACAAAGTGTACAACACTTGCGTTTCAGTGTGTGTAATCACACACACACACACACACGTGGCACTCACACGGTCTCCCCTTATGATGATGTACGGGGAAAATTCCAAAACGGTGCTTCGTTTTTTCAAAGCCGGAGCAGAATGCCTAGTGCTCGTTTTACACCCAACAACATTTCTAGCTACTGGGGGAGCATAGGTAGGATAGGGGAACTCATATATGTTAGAAAACCTCAAAGTGAAATTTCCATGTCATGTGATCTTTAATAGGCTTCAAAATTAACCAGTGACAACACACTGGGCAACATTGTTTAGCCTACGTAGTCTCTCAATGATATTTGGGTTGGCCATGCAAAATAAGTAAAATAGACTGACTGCAGCCTCTTGAGTAGGCTACTATTGACATGATGGAATAAATGCCATGTCTGATCGTTACCGCAACACTGAGGCAAGAAACCAATGATCGCGTGTAGCTAATGCAAGCTCAATCCACCGCTTCTGTCTGCTAAAGGCAGTCCCTGTGGTCGAGAGGTTAATGGGTTAATAACCCGCTGCTCGTTTGGAGCTCAGTTCTACAAGCTCGCTGCAGTGTCCCGCTTCGCCGTGGGAAATGTGCTGTCCGACAAATCAAGTATAATGAGTTAAATCGCGAAAATACAACGACGTGAATGTGATATAGTCCGGGGGGAAAGAGCAGGTAAGAGATACACTGCCGCTCGTACTGAAACTAAGTTGTAGCTCTCAACTCCAATTCGTCTGAAGAAGAACAGTTGTATTATCTCCGCTGCCGTCGATACTTGTATTACAACATAGCTTGTAGGAGCCTAGACTTACTTACGTAGTAGTGTTTTAAGCAGTTGATGATTTGTTACGTGTTGATTAAAATAACAATATTATGTTCCATTTAACTTCGATAAGCGTTATCTCAGCCTTCCCTTGCTAGTCATTGGGCACGTACCTTTAGTAATAAACGACGTCTATTTTGCAAATGGACCAAGCAGTAAGGACTCTAAATTGTACCTATGTAACATTAAATTTAATGTAGTTCTAACCGCGTATATTGTCTGTAAACGTACTGGCGTACGTACGTGTATCTAGCACTTGAGGTAGCATAATGTCTGACATTGGGTTGCATAACTATATTTTACAAATACTGTTATGTGTAGGTCGATGGCGAGCGAGACGGGCGGTGTTGTAGTAGAAGCTCACCAGACATGTATGTTTTAATTATCTTGTTACTCCTGATATTGGTCAGCTTTAGACCAAGTGTATTTAAGTCGTCGGCATCGAGACGCATCCTGTATCCTCTACGCAAATTAGTGCTGCTACTCCCTTGGTAGCTTTCCAGTCCAAACCCAATTAAAATGTACCGCATGTCCTCCACTAAACTCACCAAACACTTCCATTGTGGCTGAACCTGTTGGCTTCCACATTGAGTAAATGTCACTTGTAGGATGTGTTCAGTTGTTGAACACAAGTCAATTTAAACTTTAAAAAAGAATGATGACAATTAGCTGTCATTGTATTTAGCCTAATAGGCATTGATGCATATATGATCAGGTATAGGACATCCTCAGTTTATCCATTATTGGTCTTAAAATTAAGTGCACAGATGATCAAGAAACCAGACTTCAAAACCAATTGAGTATATGCCGAAGGAAAGCTCTAGGGAGAGTGATATCAGGTGACACCTGTTGTGAACTGGCTATAGATACGATTGCATTGAGCTAGTTGTAAGAAAATAAATAAATTGAACATATTGCATGTAAAGTAGATGCCGTAAATGTCATAAAAAAGTTATTGTAGAGCATACAAACAAGAAGATAGAACAAATAGAAACACATTTTGCGTTGTTTCTTTAACAGCACTGCTATTGAGGCCTACCCAGATTACAGTTAATTGGATTTGGCCACACCTTGTGACACTGCAGAACACGTCCTCAGAGGGGGAGAGGGGAGGATAAGATGGTGTCCTATTAGCATTAGTATGATGCACAGTCAATTTAGAGGGTGATCTCTTTTTTTCTCTCACTCTCCTGCCAATATGTTAATTCAAGGTACCACTTATAGGAATGATCTGCAATTGCTGCAACATATAGAATATTAGTTATATAATATACATTTATTCACATTTTATCTATGTTAGCATTTTTCAACATCAGCTGATTTGTTAGGACACAAGGTTGCAGGACAGCTGCCCAGCAGTGTTTCATCAAATGACAATTTCCTGCATCTATAAAGATAACTTCTTTGTCACCTTTCAAACCATTGGTCATTAAATGAAGAGACCTGATGTTGACATTTTTCTGTGTTGTTCTTGCTCTCTGAACTCTGTTAGTTATTGAGTCTAAAGTCTGTGTGCGTCTGTGTCTGTGTTTACCCGTTGCCCTTTCAAGATATCAATCTAATGTTGGTTGGATTTCTGGGTTAATCTAGTTGGCAAATGGGACACCAGCCCTGCATAAGTCAAATGGAAGCGGTCGTGACTATGAGATGGGAATAGTTAAAAATAACGCTTAAAGCAATTCACAAGCACTCAAAGCACATAAACGCTGATTCACACTTTATGCAAATGAATGGGATTATAGCTGAAGGTGAGTCGCTGGCGGGAAAGGCTTAGCGTACACTCACTTAATGCCTCTCCCCCTAAGATTTTCCTGTTTGCTTTGAGAAGATATGACCTTTGGATGAAATGATGTTCCATAAAGACGTCATTCATAAGGACACCGTATTATTTAAATATTATTTCCGCACAGGGCAGACTCAGACAGGTGGCCGCAGGCTGAACCACAATGAGCCACAACCGTATCCGAAGCTGGTTAGGGGCATGTAATACAGTTGCCCCTAACCACACATCGGATCCCAAAGTGTGTGGATAACCATTGCAGTGGCATAATGTGAGCAGATTGTGAGCTATACTCCTCTACAGCTAAGCTCACACAATCTTTTTCTCACAACTATGTGATCCGTCTAACCGCTCAGCTCCACCTCAGTCAACATTTAATTCATCTCGGACACGCCGCCATTGTAAGTCATCCACGGTGCTCCACAACTGGACTGCATCCTGCGGCTTTGTCCACACAAAAATTGCAGAGCTTCAATTCTCGATTGTGAACACTAGCGTCAACTCACCACTTTCCCAATTTCTTGTTTTTTTCAGACAACGATTTTCAGACAAGCCCCGGGACTTTGTGACTTTTTGGTTTTAAGAATAGAACACAAATACAGCGATTGTTTTCATGCCAGGTCTGGACGCACGCTATCTGTTTCCATCTCTGTGTTCTTAGTGTCAAGATTATTGCATTTTATTTAAATCATTGTCATAATGACTTGGTCTGTATTAATTCACAATCTGAAAGAGAAGCTTCTGATTACTTCAACAAACCACTTGATAGAGGTTTATATGGGAGATAAACATAATTCCAGACTTGCATCTTTCATAGGGTGCACTCCTGGATCATGTTTACAATAAATAACAGCATTTTTACTTTTTGTGGGAATGACTCATAGGGGCATATATTTTTGTGGCCTTTCTGAATTCTGATAGTGTATTAATAATTTTTATAGTGTTCAAATAAGAAAGAAAGCAGCAGAATCTTCCTCTGAAGAACACAGATGCTGTAAAAGTCATAATAAAATAATTGTAGAGCATACAAGGAGCAATCTATCTCTATCTCTTTTATCTAACTCCTCGAGTCCCCTCCCAGCTTCCCAATCAAGTGACAAGTCTACAAACAGGAAGAGCTTATTGCTGGGCGGGGAGTGTCTGTGCTTCAGCTGTGCTACCTCTAACCAATTAAAGAGAATAGTAGAAGGCTAAGTGTGTGTGTGTGTGTGTGTGTGTGTGTGTGTCCAGAAGCATGACGGAGCAGGAGCAGGCAGAGGAGACAGGCACGCTCGCAACCCATGATCCTGACCCTGCAAAGGAGGAAGACACGCATGGGAACTTCAGGCAAGTCCCAAACACACATGCATACGCTCACACTTAAAAGCCTGAGGGCTCGATCAGGCCTTAAAGTGTTGTTTTCCTTCACCAACTTGATGTTGTAATCAGATGATCTAACCGCGATCATCATCTCAAATTGTTGTGAAGTCATGACTTTATTTTTACTTCGTAACCTCTAATGCCATCATGTACTTCACAGCTTTTTACTTGCCATTGTCTTTGTTAGAAAGGCCAACATGATAGACAATTATATAATATTATTCATTGATTCGTGACCATATAGTTACATTTTGTTTGGGAACAATCAAGGAAGATAAGGAGAGAATTAGGATTTGGACGATACTTTTGGGTCTATGCATTTTGAGCGAATTACTGCATAACATATATATTGTTCCTACCAACGACATATTCAAATGTACATTTTGAACTGCATTGAGCCACATAACGTCTGAATGAGATGTTTTATATTTGATGGTATTTCATTGTGGTAAACGCTCCCTGAAGAAAAGATTATTAACTGGAGCTGCCCTTCAGGTTCATCTACACATTTTGAATGTCCGTTCAAGCTCCCCTGTTTAGTGGTACCTTGGTGGTCAGATCTATCAGAACCATTAAAGCTGTAGTGGGTTTCACAGTCGACAGTCAACCAATTGGTACAACAAATAAAAAAGTATTTTCATGTGTGCAGAACATCAGACGGGTAAACCAGATACTTTTAAATGTCAGCCTCACTGCCTCAACCACACACACCCCTTGCATCCTGTGCGTGAACTAGTTCCTCTGTTTGATGTCAAACAATGTTCTCTCACACACACACACACACACACACACACACACACACACACACACACACACACACACACACACACACACACACACACACACACACACACACACACACACACACACAGAGAATTGTGTGTTCACGGTATCCAGATCACCAAAGGGGGCTTAAATTAAACTGGGTCTGGGAAATGTAATTTGCATGCGTGGGTTTTATAAGGGTGATTGGAGTTTGGGGCATTGTAATCCTGTGAAACGGGAGGAGATTATGCAGTGAGGTGCATGTGTGTTATCAGCGCGACTGTTTAGGAGGTCCCATTACAGTCTCAAAGCACAGAACAGTTTGTGGCACATTTTGTTTAGTGAAAGTGCTACATTGTTTACTTAAGTCCTTAAGTTGTCTGTGTTTGACAAAATTTAGCACAGTCTTGATAATGGAATTGGCCCACCATTTTCCCCCTATTACTTAACATGACCTTACCTTACACTTGATATTATTTTACTTCTATAATATATAAGTAGGATTTAGTGGCATACAAGGGTGACGTTATAAATGACTACCAACTAGGACTGGGTGATATATCGATATATCGAAAAGTGACTCGCGTCACTTTTTGATATCACGAAACATGAGCTGTGTTCGAAATTGTTCACTATTCATTGGGTATTTTAAGTGCACTATATTGTGCATGAATTTAACCACTGAGAATCCGAACACCACTACAAAATGGCGAGCACCCTATATGGTGCACTATATCCGTGATAGGGAACGATTTCGAACACAGCTATGGAGTCCGCCTGCACAAGCAGCTCCGAGGAGCTTGTTTGCAAGCGAAAGACCAACGGCTCCATAGTATGGAAATGGTTTGGATATAAGGTGTCTGACGAATTACAAAATCACGTAATTTGTAGAGAGTGCTTAAAAACTGTCGCAACCAAAGGGTTGCAATTCTGTGCATAATATTCCGGAGGTGCACACAGCTTTTGGCCGTGATATTATATATTATAATGTTCTCAAATACGAGGCGGAGGCAGTGTCTAGTCCACGGTTTATTCAACCATCAAACTGTATTCAATTCTGAACGGTAGGAATAGTATTTGTAAATCGAAACGGTAGGTATAATAATAACGGTAACTCCACAGTTACTTCAAGGTTTCTCACTCCGCGAGACCCAAACATAAAACATTAAAGGTCCCATGACATGAAAATCTCACTTTATGAGTACCCCTAGCCTGCCTATGGTCCCCCAGTGGCTAAAACTTGCGTTTTGTGTAAAACGAGCACTAGCTGTTCTGCTCGCCTTTGAAAAAACGGATGCTCAAGCGTGCTGATTTGGAATGTCTTTAGGTCTGTCACAAAACATCTAAGCTCCTCCCCTTACCCTGCCTGGCCCGCCCAGAGACGTTGGCCCGCCAATGAGACACGACCGTGCGAGCGCCACATGTGTGTGTGTGAATACACACACTGTAACGCAAGTGTTTCTTGTCGGTTCTTTGACGTCTCTTGTATTTCCACAACGAGACTGTAGTGGGGGTTATCTGAGCCATGGTTGAGAAGGAATTGGGGGAAAGGAACTTTGGCTTTGACTCGCTGAAGTACATGAACTGCGACATGCCTCCCGTGTGTTCTAGAATATTTACAGAACACGGCTAAAGGCTGTGTGCGCCTCGCCATTGCGATACATCCACTGTAAACAGAGCGCATGGTACCGTGGCTGCAAGCTGCTCAGGGCCACACCCCCACCCTCCTCCTTGACCCGCCTCGCTCCTCCTCATTTGCATTATAGCTACAGACACCAAAACAGCGCATTTGGGGGAAGCTCAATGTGCGACTGGCTCGGAGTGGCTGTAACTCTGCACCACGGCTGAATTTCGGGAACGTCTTTGAATACTGGGTTAGTTGCCCACTAATACCTGGGCAAAAATAATGCATAAAATAGCATGTCATGGGACATGACATGCAACGCCCCCCCACGCAGTCGTTACGTTCATAATATTTCGGAGGCGCACAAAGCTTTTGGCCGTGATGTTGCATATTATAATGTTCTCAAATATGAGGCGGAGGCAGTGTCTAGTCCACGGTTTATTCAACCATCAAACTGTATTCAATTCCGAACGGTAGTTATATCAAATCTACTCGCGGAGCACGTAGATTTGCCCCCACCCCCCCCCCCCGCAACAAATTCTGCTTGAAGATATCGAGATATGACTTTTGGTCCATATCGCCCAGCCCTACTACCAACTGAACACACACACGCATACACGTACAAACACACAGCTCCCTTCTAAACGTTTGAGACTCTACGGTTGCATTTATTGTCTTGTAAGCTGCCAATCGGTACCATCAAAATGATGTCATCGTCTGTGACAGCATCAGGTAGCCAAGTGTCTAGTGATGAGGTTCCTGATAGATGTATACATTTCATTTAGTTATTTAGTCTGTAAAACTATATGTCATAGCTTAAAATTCAGATACCGATTTATGATTGTTAATAAAAATGGCAACCTTTTTCTAGAGCCGTTTGTCCGTTCTGGGCTTCTATAGAAACATGGCGGGTGCAAAACAACAATTCTTATTTTCAAAGGATTATAGAATAACATTCAAACTAATAAGGTGAGCATGCAGCACTCCACTATTGTTCTTAAGTTTTATTCTTTCTATCGTACTTTCTTTCTTTCTTTCTTTCTTTCTTTCTTTCTTTCTTTCTTTCTTTCTTTCTTTCTTTCTTTCTTTCTTTCTTTCTTTCTTTCTTTCTTTCTTTCTTTCTTTCTTTCTTTCTTTCTTTCTTTCTTTCTTTCTTTCTTTTCTTTTCAATTGTTCAGATTAGCTTGGAAGGACTGCAAAGCTGTCTGCTGTTAAAAAATCAACACACACAGAATTGCATCAATCATTTCTACTTTTTTCAGAATTAGTTTAATTTCATACCCGCTTTTTATATTTTAAGTTGTCTTCTGTTGAGGCTAGAGCGTGTGACGTCACACTCTAGCTTGAGCTAGAGCGGATCACGTGATATCCACCAAGAGTGGCTATCACAAAAGCTAACCAATGCGGACGTTGCAGAGCATAAACAACGTCAATATTTAACCTAGAAACACAATGTCCAGCTTAAACGATTGACAGTTGATCAATGGGTGCAACAACAAATGAAGTACTGTCATATGTGCAGTTGCACCAGACTTTTAAATGTCGGCCTCATAGAGCGTAACAGTGACCATCCCCTTTTTCAACAGCTCTGATTCCGGAAGTTAATTTCCCATGCAATTTTTACCGTCGACTTTTCGTAAAGTCCTTATATAAAGAGTTTTAAGCCTGGAACCAACCCAATCGTTCGCCAAAGTGGTCATGCCCAGCAAATCTTTGATTCGACCCAAAAAAGAATTTGGATAATGGAAGGAAAAGAAAAGTTACAAGACCATGTACATTCTTTTTGTGAACGAGTGAGGAACTCCTCATCCCATGAACCATTGCGGACCTTTTCGCAATGGTTACAACCCAATAGTTTTGTGCCATTCTTACATCTTATGTCATGATTATATTGTTTATATTGTTAATAGAAGTTGTGTCGTATATTATATGTGTGTGTGTTAGCTTATTTGTGTGTGTATGTTAGTGTTTCATATTGTGTATAGCGTTATCATTGACATGGTACGTCCCTTTGCTGTCTGCGGTCACCAAGTAATAACGTTACTCGTTTTTAATACATGTGAATTCAGTCTCGGATTCCAGTTATGTAGTCATTGAACATTATTTATTCCTTAGCTTTTATACTGCCCATAATACTAAAAAGCACTGCTAGTGTTTTGGTACTTTGTACTTTTTATCATTTATTCAATATCAACATATGTTTCAACCTTTATGGCTCATTTCCTCTACAGCTCTAACCACAACTCTCACTTTCCATTGATTTAAATCATGGTTGCTGTAGTAAGCGATCGAGTTCAGTAGCAGCAGAGTGTCTAATAGAAATAGTCTCCGTAGACGGGCTCTGGTGCAGTAAACGTTTAAAAAACCAGATGTTCCCCCGATTAACGTGTGGCTTCTACAGGAGCAACTGCCATCAATTAACAATATAACGGAGCGTGGTACGTATCATTTGGATGGTTACGACATTAAGGCTTTTAATTAAAAAATCTGTGGGGACCCCCATTTATATGGCTAGTGGCTAGCTTGCTACATATGCGGTAGAAGACCCATGCTAACAACAATGCTTAAACTATCTTTTATCATCATGCTCGGTGTTGCCAGATTGGGCTTTTTCGGGCGGAGAGATAGATGAGAGGTTCCAGTGTTTCCCCCAGAAAATGTCTTAGTTAAGGTGGTCCTGCAGCGGGGGTTACGAGAGTTTTGTACTATGTTAATGCATACTTTTTTATTATTTTTATTATACATTGGTAGTCAAGGCGGGGCCCTATTGTTGTTAAGGCCTTAGCTATACACTACTGGGGGAAACACTGGGTTCCTTGTGTACCCCATATAGTAGTAAGTTAGTTTTGGGCGGGTTGGTTGATTGAGCTTTTATTCTGTAGTTGGTACCCCATGCTATCTACTCAAACGATATGCCATATGAAAGCTAAGTCTCAAAGGAGTGCAACGGTATAAGCCTCATCATTTTGTGAGTTTATTTTGATGAACTAGTCAAGAAATGAGGTCAATAACATACCTTTCCAAGTTACCACACGCACACACACACCAGCTCAGCTTTTCTATATTTTATCTAAAATGAATTCAAACTTGATCACCTTAGCTATTTGTTTAACTCTTCACTTTATTTGTTTCAAACCATTATGATTTTTTTGAATGGTCTGCATATTTACATTGTTTACTCCCATTTAGAATCTGTTAAAATCCCTTCAGCTGATTTAAGCCACTTCACATTTCTTTACGTCTTAAACGATGTGGCTTTACTAAAACCTATTTTCAACCTCACTTTGCACTACAGCACTCACCAAATTTTCTGTAGGAAATGCATTTTCTAGTTATGAATATCATATTCCATTTATGCCAAGTCTTCTGCAAGATGCGGCTTAATTTTAGGCGTTGTCAGAAGATACGTTTATTCTCTAACCACAGCTTCCTACTCACTCTCACTAAAGCCATGTTTGCTTTGTCAACCTCTGACTCTTGTGGACTGAACAACGGAATGAATTGAGAGACGAAGCGGGACAGTCTAGATGTTGTTTACACACCCCACACTCTTGGGGTGTGGGGGAGGTGCATACGGGAGAGTCGGCTCAACAGAGCAGCCTGTGTATTCAATAAGCGCAGCGTTCTCCCTCACCTGGGAGCGCCGGCCCACCGCGGAGCCTATTAATAGGCGCCGTGCAGCAGGCAGGAAGAACACGGAGACAAGCCGGCCCATTGTTGTCCCCGGCGTGGCAGACAAGGCGGCGGAGGTAGCATGTTCTCCTGGTGGGCTGCGCCGGGTCCAGGACCACAGCGTGTGCTAGCATCTCAAGTCACAAAAAAAACATTCTTTAGAATGTGTTTTGGCGGCTGTTGAATTTGTTCTAGTTGTTCAAGGGGAAGGGGCACAGACTTGCCTGAGAATAGATCGATGATCTTCTTAGATTGTGGATCACGACTAGACTGGAAGTTTGGGTTTTATCCTTGCATGGGCAGAGTTTATACATTTAATAAATACATATTATGCACCACATTATACCGCTAAACAAATACTTTCATTACAGACAAATACTTTACATCAGTGGCTTCAGATGCAGAGTTTGCTGGTTGTGTGTACATGTCGTGGCAGGGTGAGCCATCGTTCCTTGAGTTAATGTGGTCCTATCAAGCACAACAAACGGCAAAGGCCATAAGGGCTTTGTGCTTTATCTTCCATCACAGTTATATTGTTACATGGTCAATTGCATATAGACTAAAGAAGCAGCCGCAGTGCTTTGTGTGTTGTAACCTCATGTAGAATATCTGTAGTAGGGGTATCTGAACAACGGGCCCTTTTGGGGGAAAGCAGGCCATGTTGCGGGTCGGGGCGCAGACTAAAAGCAACATGGAGCTGACGCACAATGCTTGGCCACGGCCAGCACTGCTATCCTGGCCATTGTGCACTGAGCAGAACAATGGGCCGACGTGTTTGTCTAACAGCCGGGCCTTTCATCAGGGGGTCGCAGCACCTGGCCGCGCGCCCCTCTCCACAGCTGTGGCAGTAAACAACAGGCCAGGTCCCTCTCCCGCAACGCTGCGTGGCCTTCACAGCAGGTCCCCATTTTCCCCGTGGACATCAAAAGTCTGCTTTTGATTATGTTACTTTCTCTCCATCTCTTTGCATCGTTCCACTCTTCTTTGGTTTTGTCATTGTAATACATTTCTTGGTCACCATACATTAATCATCTAATACATTGTGTGTCTATTTATACTTTATACATTTTTGTGAAGTTTAGCTTCTGATCTTCCTACACACACACACACACACACACACGCGCACGCACGCACGCACGCACGCACGCACGCACGCGCGCACACCCCTCCACAGTTGTCTGAATCAGAGTCATGAGCCAGTTCTCCAATCTCAGTGTTCCTGCACTCTGGGACAAGTTGTTGGCCTTCCACCAACCCATTGCCAGCTCGCCACCAGCAGTGCACCGTTGCACATTGGGCCCTAGCTTCCCCAGGGTCACTCCTCCAACTGTCAGGAGACCACCCCCGTGCCCCTCCCTGAGAGACCAAAGATTAGTGGCGAGGATATGGCACAACACTCTCTCTGTCTGTTTCTCTATCTCCCTCTACCCCCCCTACCCACTCCCTGCTTCCCTGTATCCCACGCAACAGAGGCACCGGTGAGGCGATGCCCCTGACGTCAACAATGTCCCCTTCACCCTGACTTGGCTCAGTACCAACACTTAAAAGCCAACCACTTAACAGAACATTGGCAGGTTTAGCATAATGGCACCTTGTGTGAAGAGAAACATCTCGCAGGGAGTACACAAACACTGCTTTGTTTGTGTTGCATTTGACTGTTGCAAAAACCCATATTACTGGACACTGACACCCAACCCCGCAGGATAAGAACGATCATTTACACGCCGGCAATACAATCACATTGACTTTGATCGTGGGTACATCTGTGAAGTACACACTTTTCTGTCCGTCGAAACGACAGGCACAAGGCACATGTGTATATATATATCAGAACAATGAAGATGGGGTTTCTCAGCATTATGTTTGTATCAAATTATATGAGTGTGAGTATTTATTTGAGTAAGAGAGAGAAAACAAAAGCAGCGCTTGTGGGTGCCCCTGAAGCAGACGAGGTGGTTAGGAGTCTAAAAAGGTGTGAAGGTCTAATGCGTTTGTGGGTTTTTATATTTCGTCAGCTACATTTAACCTGTCTATGTATACTCCTTATAACCCCGACTCCACATACTGGGAGTATGGCGCCAAAACACGCTGTGCACAAATGTACATAGTCAGCAGCATACTCACTCACTCACTCACTCACTCACTCACTCACTCACTCACTCACTCACTCACTCACTCACTCACTCACTCACTCACTCACTCACTCACTCACTCACTCACTCACTCACTCACTCACTCACTCACTCACTCACTCACTCACTCACTCACAATAACACATTCATATTCACACATACACACGCCATCGCTAGTTATAATTTTGGAGTGGAGCTTGTGTTGATGGCCTCTGTGGCCACGCATTGCGTTGACCCGCTCAATGCATTACTCTTAGTCTTAAACAACTGGCCGGCTGGAGAACATCAGAGGATTATGACTCTGAGCTTAAGTGAAAAACATTGTTGGGTGACGTCATTCAATATCCACCCATGTTGCCATTGCAGTCTTAAAACCAATCCTATCATGGAAGGTACATGCATTCATTCGCAAAACAATTTAATTGAAACACAATTGATAGCAAATAACAATAGCATAACTGTTTAATGGTATAACTGTCATTTGGTTGTAGGTTTCAGCTGATTGAAGACCTATCCTATGAAGATGTGAAGAAATGCTACCGGGGCTCGGTAAGTGCACTGGCTTACATTCACGCAGTGTTTCCTCTGCCAGGATGTCTGCAACCATGATTTGACGAAATGAAAAGCAACATCACATGTCATACTAAAATCTTAGTCATGAATGGAACACTGAGAACTCTAGCTGGTTGCAGAACACACTCAGAGATAGCACTGTGTCAGTGTGGTGTCGCAACAGAATTGCAAAATATAGTCGCTTTCTGTGCTTTGCCCTTGTTTAGTAACTGCGGTTCATGTGAACACTTTTTGAAACGGCAAATGCTTGGGTTCAAATGAATTGACTCTCAAAATCCTTGAGTTTTGAACAATTTCACATTGGGCTAAAATTGTTGCTCCATGTTATAGGTCAAGGCAGGATCCAAGCATTACACCTGTCAGAACTTATTGTTCATGTAATTTACACTAAAGGAGGACTATGAATCTTAAACCTTCTCTATTTAGACGGCTGTTCTTTGAAAGTTCCCTCCTCAAGTTAGCGTTTTAAGTTCAGAACCTACATCAAGCATTTGTAAATAAATTTAAAATAAATCTGTAAAGCAATTTCAATCTCTGATTGTCAATTATTCAAATGTTTTTCAAAAATATAATTGGCATGTATACCCGTTTCAATGTATTAGTGAGTGATGAAAAGTGTGTACTCCTTTAAGTTAAACATGTGGTTCTGTGCAGCTTTTGAGTGACTATAAGGAATGGAAGGGAATGGGGGCTGTTGAATAGGGAATCATACATAGTCAATAACTACATAAAGCGACCATTACATCCGACGGGGATGTACTTTATTTTTTTTTGCCTTTTCGTGGGGCACCGGTGAGGCTATTTTAACTTGAAAATGAGCAAAGGATATTTGTAGCCGAAATTTCTATAAATACAATTATTGGCAATTTATGACCAAGAGGGACGGCTGTCCCATGGATGGTTGTCCCTCAGCCTGCTGAGGAGGCTGTGTGGGTAGCTGTAACACACTACCGGTACTGCAGCGCCACTGCTGTTGGCCTGGGAAACGATGCATACGTAGATACAACACAACAGCTATTCACCAAAGGCTAGACATGGAAGTGAGAAATAAGCGCCGGAGCTAATCAAAGTGAGAAGGCGAGACCATTTGTTTTTCATTAAACGGCCTGGTTTGCCTGGTTGTGTAGAATCGCCTTACTAACTTATGAAAGAGGGGAGTTTGAATTATATGTGAAACATGTCATGCAAAGAAAGACTTATACACTTCTTCTTGTGAGAGATAAAGAGTAAGAGGGCATTCCGAGGGGGCTGTGCAGGTGAGGGATGGGGGAGCAGGTGAGGGAAGTTAGCTGAGTTTTCCTAGTGTGGTGTCTGTGCTTGTTGTGCATAGTCTCCCTCATAGACGACAAAGACTTTTCCCCCGTGCTAACGGTAGCTTATGCATTAGTGCCATCCTAGCCGTGTCCTGCAGGTTCGAGTGCGCATGTAGGCTAGTCCCCCCCCCATCCCCCTTCTCACCGTGGCCTGGGGGGGGTGGTGGCGGCGGGCGCGGGGTGCAGTGTGTGTCTTGCAGCGGGGTGCTCCAGGCCTTCGATGTGCGCGAGTGTGCCCACGTGTACGGGGCCAACGTGCTGAGCCTGGTGCAGAGCTCGCGGCCGCTGCGGGACAGGGTAGCGGCTGTGGCTGGCGGGAGCAGCAGAGGTTCCGGCGCTGGTGGAGATACTGGTGGTGGTGGTGGTGGTGGTGGTGGTGGTGGTGGTGGTGTTGTTGGGGCTGGTGCGGTGCAGGCCGGCGGCACAGCCAAGGAGCTGCTCATGACTCTGCCCTGTCCCTCTGCACAGACTGTCAGCAAGTACAACTCCCAGTACCACAAGCTGTTCCAGTGCGTGCCCAAGGACGAGATCCTCATGAAAGGTACCGGCAGCCTGCTCGTGCACTCAGTCTCTTCCTTCTCTCTCGCTGTCTCTCTCTCGCTTTGGCTCTCGCTCTGTCGCTCGCTCTCTCTGTCCCTCATCTCTCCTCTCCCCTCTTACATAATATGAGGTCTGTATGTATTTTAACCAACTCATATGAACAAACAGTTTGAAAGCATTCAATGGTTGCGCATGCTAGATGGACCTCATGTACAGTTGATAGATTAATGCTTGCAGATCAGACCATTTGTTTGATGCTTGGGTGTATCATTAATTGATCGACATCACGGGAACGTTGCTGTTAACCAACTTGCATATCTCCTGTTTCTAATCAAGGGAAATCGAGAACCTTGTCCGATCTCCAACTAACTAGCTTTTCCTCCTTACTAATAATTTATCGTTGAACATGTTGCAACGCTTGGTCTTTCTGCTTAAAACCTCACCCTATGTTTTGTAACTATGTTAAAAATGTTGCATTTTACCACAGTTTGTGTTTTTATTGTGTCTACCTGTTCCTTACTACAATCTCTCTCCCACTCACACTCTCTCTCATTCTCACTCTCTCAGTGTACTCCTGTGCTCTCCTCAGAGACATCCTGCTGCAAGGCAGACTGTACATATCCAGGAACTGGCTGTGTTTCTATGCCAACCTCTTCGGCAAGGACATCAAGGTGAGGCACGACGGCGCATAATGTTTGACTGACACGACCACAGTAGCCCACTTAGGGTCCACACGCTGACACACCACAAACACTGACACACCAACACCAACATACTGGCAGACGTTTGACAGTGGCAGGTGAGACCCAGATCGTAATGACAGCCAGGGAAAGCCTGAAGGGCTAAAAATAATCCCTGCACGTGAGCTAGGGAATACATGTTCTGCCTTTGATGCTCTGCCCTGCTTCCAATTCCCCATCAAATCCCAGCAAGCCTGACAATAAGCGTCTTGTTCAGCTCAGCATTCCAGGCATTCTGGCAGAAACAAGACACCTGTCTCTCTGTCTTCCAGGATCTGCTCCTCTTTCTCTGGTGTCTGGGCATCCTGTAATGCAACCTGGCTCCTCCAGCTTCTCTTTGTTAGCTGGCTCCCTTATTGGGTTGCTAGGCACCAGATCATTTACGACGGAAATTCCAAAAAATGAAAGACAAAAGGGGCTCTGGCATAAAATAATAAAAAGAAAATGTAAGCGTTCTCAAGGGTTAGATAACTAACTGTCTAGGTAACTAGCTGTTCTGCTAGGCTAAAATAAATAAATTACCTAGCTGTGTGTGTGACGTGTGCACGTGCACGTGCAGTGTCCAGGGGCTCCAACACCTGCTCGGCTTGCTGTACATTGTGGCGAAAGGTTTCAAAATGTAAGCTCTTCAGGCTACTTGAACTGGCAAATGTGGTCTGCAGGATTGGCCTTAGGGCTGATGCTCATTTCCTGTAGTAACTAAAGCAACTTAAATAGTATAGTACTAGTTTAAGCTACTTATATATACTGTAGTGCCTTAAGCTAATTTTTGCAAAGTTGAAAAGTTTGTTTTTTAATATTATGTATAGATACTAGGCAGTATTACATTTCAGCTAGAGACTTACCAGTTTGCCTACAACAGCATCCCAAGCTGTAGACCCAGTCTCTGCAAAGCTTTCCATCAAAACATAGTATGACCGTCCATATACTATCCACACGGAAACGGCTCCAGGGCATCTACAGTTACCATATGCAGACCAATATTGTACGTAGTTCTGTAAAACAAAAGGAAAGTATTTTTAGCGTTCACTTTAGGTTAATGTGAAGGTTCAGTTGTAATTATGTCTTTATTATTCCATGAATAATAATAGTCTGTGTATCATTTATAAAAATTCTATTGGGAGAACACGCACACTTAATTTTCCCTGTGCAGCATTTTAATAGCAACTCATGAGCATGCTTAATGTATCTCTCCTGTCTCTAGTCTTTGTGATTGTGACTTCAGTGTGGAATGGAAGAGCTCAGAACTTGAACAGCATGACATAAAATAAATTTTAAAAAAAAAGGAAGTGATTGCAAAGGTTTAAAAAAAATCCCGGCATTACCCGTAACGCAACAACAGTTTTCCGGTATGCATACCGACTCCCTCTGTTTCTCTCGGTTCCCCTCCAGGTAGCCATCCCTGTGGTCTCTGTGAGACTGGTGAAGAAGCACAGGACAGCTGGTCTGGTTCCCAACGGTCTGGCCATCACCACAGACACCAGCCAGAAGGTAGCCAACCGCTAGAACTGTCTCCCGGAGGTGGATTGTATTAATACTCCCAAGCATCCATCATTGTAATGGACCCTTTTCACAGAGGAGTCATCATAGAACAAAGACAGGTGTCGCTCATAACTGTGGGTTAAGGGTCTGCTCTCTTATGTACCAGGTCACGGGAAGTAGACCTTAAACACAAGTCTACTAACCCTTCCCCTGGTCAGGCCTGATAGGGTTCATGCTCGGTGCCTGAATTCAGGCTTGAGCTCGGCCATGTATGTTGTCAAGAAAAGTGAAAATAGGTGAGCGGTGCCATTTAAAATGTCTAGTCAACACGTCAACCTACCTGACCTTTTGATGGGCATGTCTGCCAACTAGTCTATATAAGGAAATCTTTTACCTTTGTATGTTTGCACTGAGGATGGTCTGAATGGGACTGAAAACGTTTTGCACGCACTTTGGGTAGCACTTTTATGCAATAAAAACGTATTGTTGCATCGGCTACATGGTGTGCGAGTTCCGCTCCTTTTATTGTTGTCAAGGAAGGCAATTCTCTATGGTGTCATCGAATGTATTTAATAATTTCAGGCACAGATAATTTCACTCCCTATCAGCCCTGCACCTGGTACATTAAGGAAGAAGACTCATAAAGTGTTGTTTATGTGTTTGTTCCATTTTAACCAGCAATTGTTCACGTACGTAACTAGAGTGTGTAAGGATTGGCAGAAAAACAATATATCATATGTCTTTCCTTGAGCTATTTGATCAGTGAAAAATGAATGTCATAGAGCTCAAATATCCGATGAATGCTTGACTGATCAACCAGTTCAACTGTTTCGACCAAATCTTCCTGTAATAATGTTTTCACATAATGATGTGATCTATTTCCGACAATCTAAGCATGGCTTCAGCAATATTTTGTGTAGGAAGTCTGTCGTGATTACAAAGTGCAAGTGCATTTTCCACTAGTTTGGGTTTAGCAGTGGACTTCTGAATGTGGGCTAGTGATAACAATTTATAGCACCGGTTAAGTTAGACGACAAACACTTGACAATCCAAGCTGTCGGGCTCTGTGTTTAAACGGCTGCTCTCTGCTTCGTTCTCTCAGTACGTGTTTGTCTCGCTGCTGTCCAGAGACAGCGTCTACGACGTGCTACGGCGGATATGCACCCATCTGCAGGTGGGATAGCACACACATATACACTGATGTATACGTTATTGTTTGATAGTGAGATGTACGTACATCGCAAGTAACAAGTGGGCACCGTGTCCTTTTCCCCCAGGTGAATGGAAAGAGTCTGAGCCTGAAGCAATACATGGAGGAACCTGTTCTGTCTCTGGTAAGCTGCTCTGGAAGACTGCCGTCTAGATGTGCTGTGTGAACGTAATTTCACACAGTTGGCCAAACATAAAATCGGTGTGATCAATCAATCTGTCCGTCATCATAATAGCTAACTAAACCCCCGATGATGTCGTGGCGGCAGGATGAGTTCCCGGCAGTGGATGAGTTCCCGGCAGTTTTGAAGTGGCGCCGGAAGCCCTCGGTGGTGTCCGTGACCTCCACCCTGCCGGACCTCCTGGGGAACTCCACCAGCAGCCTGAGCACCGGGGACCCAGCCTTCCAGAAGGCTGTGCCGCTGGACGGTGAGCAACCACCAGGTGCCTTTACAAGGAAACGCCAACCGCCTGTCGGAGCTAGTCCCTGCCCAGCTTTTCCTCAGCCTTTATCACTTGTTAGTCCTTTTGCAACTGGTCGCTACCTGCATAGGAGCTTTTTGCATGTCAAATGACCCCTTACCCTCTCAATTGCTCTTCAAAAGTAAATTATGTTACCTGCTGATCCGCTATTTACCGCAGGCTTGTCTACTATTGGCACGAATGCTTTGCGTGATGGCGTCTGTGAAAAGATAGGATGTAACATAATGTACTGCACCATAATGCACCATTGGGTTCATAATATTTATATTTAGACCCTGAATAAGAGCCATCATTTTCCCATTGTCACTGGCAAGCATCTACGGAGCAATTCATTTGTGGCCATTTAACACTGTGGATCCGTCACTCATCAACGACACCGATTTATAAGTGACGTCATTTGTTTTTGGCTTTGTTCTATTGATAGGTCTGACCTAGCACAAAAAAGATGTCAAGCGCATAACTGTACTTAATCTGTCTGCATGCGCCAATTTTAGGTTTTTTGATTGGTGTGTGTGTGTTCTAGAGTACCAGGATGGTGTGTGTGCCCAAATTTCCGTCCTCCCACACTCATCCGAACAGTGTGGTTGCTTTCATTGCTGCCAGTGTCTCTCTTATGCAACAGCACAACAACACTTTAATCTCTGAGTGGTGACTGAACAGTGCGGATGGGGGGGTGGAGTTAAACAGCCACTGCCTCATGCAATTTAAACAGAGCACTCTGCTCACACAGCTATTCCATCCTCATTTTAACGCCACATTATTATTTTTTTTACGTGTTTATAGTTTCTAGAGCTACACTACTTTTTTTAAGTGTGTGTGTGTGTGTGTGTGTGTGTGTGTGTGTGTGTGTGTGTGTGTGTGTGTGTGTGTGTGTGTGTGTGTGTGTGTGTGTGTGTGTGTGTGTGTGTGTGTGTGTGTGTGTGCGTGTGTGTGTGTGTGTGTGTGTGTGTGTCCCAGAAGGAGCCCTGCAGACGGAGAGAGGTCTTCTATCTGAGCCAACGGGCGAGTTGGGCCAGATGGAATACCAGCTGCTCAAGTTCTTCACCCTGCTGTGAGCAGACACACAAAACACACACTCAGATTGCCTCATAGATTCAGCGGATTGACAGATAACAAAGCCTATTAGTCATGTATATTTACTATAGGGGATACTACTGTAGGAGTACACCTACAGATAAGCTAAGGTGGGAGGTGTATCAGTAATGCTGGAGTAAGGGGAGTACAAACCCTACCCACTACATCATCCCCTGCTTATTGAGTCATTTTTCCCCTCTGAGTCTATAGGAGAAGCAGGAAACTGATGTCATTGAGAAGGCATTTTTTAAAACCTCAAGCATCCTCAAGCTTCCTAGTTCAGTCACCCCTATTTGGCCTGCTGTTTTGATTATGAGGAAACTGAATGAATCCATGTGGTCCTTTTGTTCTGGGCAAGCCCTTTTCCAAGGGCTTTGACCTCGGATCACTTAATCTTAAAATGGCACCATGGAAACGTGTATGGATCTCTCTCAAGTAATCAATAGATGGCTTACTATTCTCAGTGTCCTCACATGCCGATTTAAACATCAACTCAATTGAAATGTATTTCATAATGGTGTTATGAACGTAAGGTCATTATAATTGTAATTTCCCTAGGTTTTGCCTAGTCTGACCGTTCCAACAGTACTCAATTCTTCTGATGGGAGTGTCTTGTCTTGGTTCTGATATCGTGATACTCTACAAGGTGATGCCAAAGGGAGCTTTCTCTAACAGCCGACCCTCTACTGCTGCAGGGAGAATGATAAACATTGAATAGCTTTACCGAAATAGAAAAAAGCTGAAGCCAAGTTAATATTTTGAATGCTCTTTGAGACCTTAGATTGTAGTTGACTGCTACAGTTCTCTCTTAAAGATCCCATGGCATGCTACTTTATGAATGCTTTTATATAGCTGTTAGTGGGTCCCTCATACAGTACTTGAAGACTTTCAAGAAATTCATCCTTGGTGCAGAATTACAGCCGCTACGAGCCAGTCCCACAATGAGCTTTCCACAAACGTGCTGTTATTAGAGGTGGGTCAAGGAGGAGGGTGGGGTTGTGGCCCTGAGCAGCTTGTGGCCACGGTACCATGCGCTCTGTTTACATTGGATGAATCGCAATGGCGAGGCGCACACAGCTTTTGGCCGTGTTCTGTAAATATTCTAGAACACCCCGGGTGCTCCGGTGGGCGTCCTGGAGCTCTATATCTAAATAATATCATTTTATACATATATCATATAATATATATATTATCACGGCCAAAAGCTGTGTGCGCCTCCAGACGATGTAGCGGAGCTCGCGCTGGCCCCGCCCCCGCTGCCGAGGCACAACGGTTCAGACGCTCCGATTTAGAAATCGGAGCGTCTAGGGGAACTAGGGGACGGCCAGGGGAACTCTTATTAATGTTAGAAACCTCATAAAGGGACATTTTCAAGCCATTGGACCTTTTAAAGCAATGAGTCAGATTTCATCCCTACAAACGAGTGTCAAATGTTGCCACCTGGTGTTCACAAGCAGAAATTACGCTTTCTCCTTGTCACCCATCAAACTTGAAACAGTAGAAATAATAATGATCCCCCACCCCTTGGTTTTATACATTGTGTGTGTGTGCATTACCTACCTACCTACCTCCCATTTATTTTTTATTTGTCTTAATTGAATGGGATGAAAGTTTCTTTGTGAATTTCTTTGTGACGCATTGTATCTCTCCTCCATCAGCATCATCCTGCTCATCCTGTCTTCCTGCTACCTGGCGTTCCGTGTGTGTAGTCTGGAACAGCAGTTGTCCTTCCTCAGCAACCCCACGATACCGCTCCGAGAGTGGTGAGAAAGAATCCACACTCGCACAGACCATCAGGAACGTTATTAGTATTCACCAGCTTTTATTATTGTTATTATTCGACACCAGATGTCTGGTCTTTGGATCTAAAACTACAGTAAATACGGATACAAGGTTACTAGTGAGCCACTAGGACTTAGACTGCTTGCTGCTTGCTTATGCTGGTTGTAAAGCCGGATTCATATTTTCTGCATCCACGTGTCACATGACACACGTGTCGTCGAATGCCCAAAATGTGTGACCTTGCATTTTTGAGGAAAGGCTGTTCTCTGCATTCACTGACATTATTGATAGTCGTCATTGTTGCTGGTTTTCTATATAAGCAAGTCTCGCAAATATAAAGTATCACTGTTTATAATAATTATATGGTTGTGATGGCAAAATGGGCCAAAATTAGGAATCTTTTGGTCCTTGTCGTACTATATTTCAATTTGCCCGAACCGCTCAAATGAAACATACTTGTCCTCCCTTACAGTACGCTTTTTTGAAGCAAACACTCACATGGTCACTTGTGCCTACAGGTAGGCTTTGGGGATCGGGGATCAAACCTGGAACTTTTTTTAGCAGGGAATTGAATGCCCTACCCCGAGAATATTGAGAAAGCTACTGCTTCTTCTATCTCACGCATCGGTCTCTCAAGCATGCTGTTCTCCTCCCTCGTTTAGTGGCCAGTACGGACCCACCTCTCCTTGCCTTTTCATTCCTATTTTGGTCATCGTCATTAGCAACTAGGGCTTTGACTTTTGCCCAAAAATCCTATTCGAAGTTTGTTTGTTTATTAATATTCGAATATTTATTATTAATATTTTGACCATTAAATGCCTTCAGTAAGACCTGGATTGGGCTTCGCGAGGGATAGTTTACCGGCGTTGCTATGGTTACCGGTCTTGCGTGTTCCAACGGTTTATTAAGTTTCTAATAAATCGCTGTCTAATCAATACTTCATTCACTGCCTCTTCCGTGGTCATTACAATATTACAAATAGACTGCGTCGGGTTCTCCGACGTCTCTCCCTCTTGGTCTGCCCATAACAGGTTCGAATATTAAGGGCTGCCTAATATTCGTTTGAATTTGATATATTTTTTGATATTCGAATTATATTCGAATGACGAAGTTCGGAGTCAAAGCCCTGTTAGCAACAGCCCTTCTCAATAGAGTGGATCCTGCATCCCGGCTGATGCAATTTTAGCATCAATTCGTCTTTTATGAAACTGTGTGCTTTGTACAGCATTTTCAGAGATGAGAAAACTGAGCTGAAAAATAACATAACCTTATCAAGCCTTAACGGAGTTGTTGGTTTTTCAAGGTAACTGCTGCTTCAGCCTGGGACACTTGCCCGCTGTCAGGGGGATGTCTATCCTAACGGGACCAAGAACAATTTACTACTGCTCAGCACAGTGCAAAGTAAATGTAGCCCAATAACATTACTAACCCTGGAAAAGGCATTGGTAGATATATCCTCTAATTCTACACTGGACAATGGATCCTACTCTCCCATCATTATTTCCTCTCTATGCAAACTGCCTATTTTTTATTTTTTTTGGAATACTGTATGTGTACAGTAATTTGTTATAAATCCGGTCTTCTCATTTCTGTTTGTCTTATTTTTTTTGAAAATGGAAACACAGGAAACTGGACACCTGTATGAGATGTGAATTAATGTAATTTCACAATGCAAAAGGAGGATCTCACTAGCTTTGATTCATCCATGAGTCAATGCTGGATACTTGTGACTGATGGACACTGCAGATGCATTGCAGGGTGGGAAGAGTTTAAAGGGACATTCATTTCAACATTCTCTTTTGCCCATTTTTCAAGATTGTTACATTAAGGCTGAATTGGGAGACGCTAGGGGGCAGTGATGGAGGAATAACCGTGTATAGTCTTTGTTAGCTTATTTTGTCCAGAAGTGATGTTCTTTGTAACATTCGTTGTAGATGCAAGTTTGTGTTAGTTTTTAAATTATGTAACGGTTGAAGACACCAACATCAATGCACTTTTGGAGGGGATGTCCGTTGTTTTCAAATGTATGTTCATGTTGTTAGTTTATGAGACTACATTTATCTATAATTTTTTTTGCTTGATTCTAGGTACTGTTTGGTCCTAACAAAGGCTATTATGAAAGGTCAAAGGTAATTATGAAAGGTTGTGGTTAGGCCACAGATACTTGACAATGATTGGTGACATTTCATTGAACTGTGACACAATCAACACCACTGGCGTTTGTGTTTCTTGATGTGAATGACGTGGCGATGCTTGTCAACAGATAAATATATTTTATTATGAGATGTCTATTTTTATCATGCTAATGTAGTATCACTGTAATTTGTGTCACTTGGTATTTCAAAGGTTGCACAGAAGACTAATCTAGGAAACTGTCCTCGTCCATTTCAATTTCATATTTTGTTTGCAAAGAATACAGAAATTCAAAACAATGTATTTTCTTTCTTCTTAACTGTTTTTTTTGTGTTTTGAGTCAATGTTGTGCCAATTTCGATGAGGCTTATTTATTAGATGTATATTATCTTTCTCACAACAGAACTAGTCATGGTGCTTGCTCAGTGCCCCCGCAAACAACAAATAACAACAAACCCTAGAATGTTGGCCAACTCTGTTTGAGTTGTTCGCCAACAGCCAACCAAAATGGCCCTCTGGCATGATGTTTTCGGCGTTTGTGCGGTTAGTGTGCAAGTACCTTTTTAGAGTGGATGCTATATGGACAATATGTATTAATGCACATCAGGGTTAATTATAAGTTAGTTATTACTTTGTTTCTAATCAATGTTCAAGAATGTTGTAGGTATTGAATGGAATTGGAAAGAAGTCACCTGGTTACAGACTACAGCTGTTTTGCTATTTCAAAAGGCTTCATGGATACACAGTGCAATTAGTCTAACTTATTAAACTGACTGAGTGTTGTTTCTAGTAAAATAAATCAAAACTTTTGGAAAAATATTTGTCTGTGCTGAATTCAAGGGTCAAGTTCAAGTTACTCATTTTTGTACCAGAGAAATTCTTATGAGTTTTTGTGGGATCCACTACATTAGCTCAAGGTAGCCTACTTTACTGCCCGCCTAATGGGCATTGGGCTAGTTAATGAAAAAAGCTCCTTGAAAGATGACTGTTATCTGTCAAATGTTGCATAGACGTTATTCGTGATAGTTGAATTACTATGCATGGCATTACTGTGATGTTTATACCACCAGTATAGTTGTCACCATTCTAAAATCACAATGAGCGCTGGATCGACTGTTCCTACATTAAAGGAGTGGCCACAGAGGAAGGCACTTTGTTAAATTCAAGCGGTCTTGCCTGCACGTTTTTTGTTCACTCAAAAAGTTTGTTCACTCAAAATTTGATTCTTTCAACCAAAAGAAAGATTTATAAACTTTAGCAACAGTCTATTTAGTATATTGTCATTTGAGGTATCTGATACTTATTCTGTATTCGTTGATTTGCCATATTCGTCTTTCAGGTTTGCTATTGCCTCCCAGATAGGACAATGCAGGGGACCCGTTATCCTTGACCTGAATGCAGGGTTGCTTTCCCTGGATTTATTTGAATGCTAAATTTACTTGTGAACGATTGCAATGAGTCTGATAAGATCTAAACACATGCGCACATGCAAAACATGAGGGAAAGCAAAAGTTTGTGGGTTTTCGACCACTTGATAATATGTTTAAGCACCTATTTGGGTAGTGTGTTCCTGTGGTTTTTTTTTTTCACTACTTCTCCTTTTCATTTTTCTAGTGCTAGTCACTTATCTCTGTTGCCATCTGTTCTTCATAAGCCTCCTGGGACCTGTTCAGACACCCCCTTTTTCTACACTCTTTCTACACGTGTCAGAAGCTAGGTATGGATTAAATCATGAGAATGGTTGTGCGTTTAGTAGGAATAATATGTGGGTAACATCCTACGTGTACGTCGCTAGTTCCTCCACTCTCCAGGAAAGGTTTTGCATGTCTGGAGGTGTCAACGATTTGAGACTGAGTACTTATCCAGAAGGGGCTTTAATGTTGGCTTTGACCCATATAACCTGATGGTACAGCCTGCCCTTTAGGAACTGTCCAAACCATGGCTTCTCAAACCAGTTAGGATCAATGAGGAGGAGAAGGGGAAACACAATCTTCTTCTTCTCGTGGGTTTTTGTTCCATGTTGTTTTCACGTATACTAACAGATTTTTAATCGGACTCATTTGCATGCGAGCAGAAGGAGTAAAAGTTAAGAATATTTTTTTGGGGGGGGGGAGGGGGGGTTTGTTGTATTTTTTTTCAGATGTGCCAAGAAGGGATGAGTCGTGCTGTTCCAGTGCTCTGGGCGGGAATTAGGAGGCTGGAGATAGACGCATGCATGCGTGCATGTGTGTGGGGGTTTGAGAAAAGGGAGTGGGATGTTCGTGTAGGTCTAACAGGATACAGGTAGTGTGTGTTTGTGCACATGCATGTATGCATTACAGACTGTAAAGCAGGATCACTGTGAGGAGTAAATATAAAACACCTGGAAAAACTGTGAAGGAAACTTTGACTGCTCTGGCTGGTATCCATTACACAACACTGATTGGTAAAAACCAGTGTGTGTGCGTATGCCTGTGTTTAAAAACGTACATATCAAGTTATAAATTAGAAGTTTTACGTTAAAGGTCTGATGATAGTCTGGAATCCTTAGAGCTGTGCATAGTTGCATATCCTCCCTGCTCTGGAAACAAGTATTATTAGAACATACAGTATCTATTCATCCAAACAATTTTGCAAAGTACTCGTCAAGAAGGCCTGCCCCTCTTTAATAAATCTATATGTTTATTATTATCGAAGAAGGGTCTTTTGTGTTTTGTCGTGATCCAATAGGCCACACAACACTATTCCTCACGGCGCAGCCCCCACCCCATGACTTGGACTTTGATCAGTAGTAATCAAGCCAAGACAAGGTTTATGGTAAGTGTCATGCGTAGCGTTTTTTTTTACATTCATCTTAATTGTTGCTCTCCCCTGTGCAAATTGCCCCTGTGTATCCTTTCCCTCTGAGCTCAGTATCGCTAATAAACCAGGCTGCCAGAGTGGCGAGTGCCCCGGCTTTGTGTTTTTTTTACGAGGACACCAGTAAATAAAACTCCCCAGTCTGATTGATACAGGTGAAATATGACCAGGGGATGTAGATGAGCACCGTGAGCCAAGGGTAGCCGTGTGGAGAATGGAATCAGTCCAGCCTGGGAAGATTTAAGAGCAGCTAAGGCTCTCAGACACACAGGTCTGATGTGCGCACACATATCGTGCACAGACACACAAACACGGCCTAGCTCAAGTGTGCATCCTGGCACAATAAATGTGTTAAAAAGTAACCATGCGCTGTGTTCAGTTTTTTTTTAACTAGGATGGCAAATTAATAGTCTTCAAGGCTTTGAAGATGACACCACAGTGTGTGTCATAATAATAGTCTCGAGGAACCAAAGACAAATGTTCACATTCCTACATGTCCCATTTTTTTTTATTTACACCCTTAAGGGTGTTTTCTTTTTATGTTCCAGTCTCTCTTAAACCATGTTGCAGATTGAAGCAGTGTTAACGTCTTGGGAATGTCAGGATCACCTCACTCACACACTGACAGAAGTTTTGAATTTAAAATAGCTTTGCTTCATTCAGCTTTCTCCTGCAACCTTAAATAGAACTGGGCAAAATGGTTTGATGGAAATTCTCTGAAAATTATCTTTGGCTCCTAACTTTGTCTCTCACTTTTCATCAACTTATTTAAACAGTTAAATTGACTATTTGGACATGGAAGGCCAAACATTTTTCTACTTGAGTAGTTTACCTTTCTATTTATAGTTACAAAAAATCCAGTCCAAGATTTCGGGTGTATCCGTTTTATTAGGGTAGTGGTTACCATCATGGGACCACATTCTTGTGCATAAATATAATCCTTCCTTCTACACATCCACGACAGAACAGAAAAATGATAAAGGTTAAGGGCTTAGCTCCATTTTCTTTGGGAAGGCTCCTAATCCAAAGCCCTGCAGTCGACCTCCAGTCCAGCGCTGAATAAAGCGTTATCTTACCTAATGTCTTTGTATGGATACACACACATTTGGAAAGCTATATAGACACTTAGCAAGATGTATGCATAGTCTCCAAGCCCGCCGAATTGAGTTTTTGGTTATATTGTACCATTGACTCAAGAATACTCTCCATTTACATGTACCTCAAAGAAGGTATTTCACTACACTGCGCCGACTTTATATATATATAATGAAAATGTATTGGGGCTTCAAAAAAAAGGGACCTCTGATCCATATTTTGATTTCCTGCAGCTTGTTGAGCCTTCATGCAATGTTATAACGATGTCATGCACAAACCAAAGAAAATAACATGATGTGATGATAAAATCGATCATCAAATATCAGACATCGGAATACCAAATATGAAACTGATTAAAATAAGACACTATTTTTGTCAAAAATCCTTTAAAAAGGGAAATCTGAGCTGCCAAACATAAGTACCACCCTGTTGAAAATTCGTAATGTCAACCTAGTTCATTTAAAATGACCCTGAGCAATAATATATGTAAACATTTCCACATTCCCTTTAAATGCATAACATCAAGACAAGAAAGGCTTCTTCTCCACTTGGAAACCACATACTTTTTTCATTCTCCTTAAAGTAAAAGCTGTAAAGGCATGCCGGTGCATTGTTTGGATACTGTACGATGTGTAGGTAGAGAGAGTGTGTGTATAATAGGGGTAGGGTATCCATTCTGCATTTGATAAGAATGCATTCAATGATTCTGCTATTGGGAACAGCCCGAAAAGGGTCAATCTTTAGCCAGTCGGTCGATCAACCTGCACAAGTCCCGTCTCCGCTGGGTTATGAAAGCTGGGGTAATGCTCTGCACGGGGAGGCGAACTGGGGAGCTATTCTCTTCAGCCCCCTCACACAGGACCTC
The DNA here is from genome assembly GCF_026213295.1 of Gadus chalcogrammus. Taxonomy (NCBI): domain Eukaryota; kingdom Metazoa; phylum Chordata; class Actinopteri; order Gadiformes; family Gadidae; genus Gadus; species Gadus chalcogrammus. Next base: position 16,923,386 of record NC_079425.1, on the reverse strand, counting down.
TGCGTTACAGATAACGTACATTCCACAATCATAGCTGTTCTGTTGCAAGGGGCATGGCTCCTCCACAAATCGAACCTTTCCCCCGGTACCAAAGAAAGGCTCCAGCTTTCCAGCGATGCGCCTCGCGTGGAGGGAGTTGCCCCCATTCTGAGAGTCATAGTGGGCAAAGTGAGCGGCGCCATGATGGTAGACGAGCAAGCTCCAGTGGGAGCCCCCAGCGGTCTGGTTGGAGTTGTCGTTGACAGCCAGGAACACCAGACGGCGGGACGCCAGATCCAGGGGTTCCAGGAAAACGGCCAGCTCCTCTGGACAGGAAGCACACTTTATAAACTGTGTGACCTCTGGGCTAATAAATACAATGGTTTCACCCAGGCTTTTAAAGCGATCCGCGGCAAAGTACTCAAAGGCAAAACCAATGACTTGGTCATTGAGCCAATGAGGACCTTCTAATAATGTCACATCCGAGCGTCGCAGGAGGCTGTCCTGGTAGCTCAGCACAACGGGGTCCATTCTCAACAACAAGGTGTTGGCTTCTGAAAATGACACAGAATTACCTTCAGTAAGATTTGTATGAAGAGATAATGGCCTACCTAGCGGGACGAATAGATAAAACGTCAGCTATAAATAAACGCCAGTGACATCGCAAAATAGATCGAATAGCAAGCTTGTAGCTTAAGGCAAAGTTGTCGCAACGCGTTTAGACTATGTTAGTATGTAATTTTTTACAATAAGTTTGATCGAAGTAGTTTATTCTAAACCAAAAGCGATACTAGCTAAGCGCCACTGCCTGTATTCATTGAATCGTATCACATAGTACATTCACTCCCACCCTCCGTCACGAAGAAAATTAATTCGAAATGATAGGCCTACGTTTAATATCACGTACCTTATACATTAATTCGAATGGAAAACACAACAAGAGGGAACAGTGTCACCCATTGCAGTATTATACGTAAAGAGGTCCATGTGACTTTATGTGACTTTACGTCAGTAGTGCATGGACAAAGTGGGACGTCCCAACTTCACTTGGATCATCTGTTTGCAAATTGTAAACCAATCACATCACTTCAGTGAAGACCACCAACGCATTCATGTCATGCGTATACGATCTTTAGCACACCACTACAATATAAAAATGTACAGAAAAAGCTACGGGCAAAGGCAACAACACATAGTTAATAAACCTCAATGCTTTACCTTTATCGTTGAAAATGGGAGCCCTTGCCGCCGGGTATAGTTACTTCCCTGCTACTTCCTGTTATTGGAATTATTTCTCCGCCCAGGCTCCGCCCATGGGAGGCATGTATGCGCATTACGTGAACGCGCGTCGCCACACTGATTAGCTGCTCGGGCAAAGAGACCGATGAGTTTGCTACGAATCCTACCGAAGAGGATAGGACTGCTTTTAAGTATTTTAAAATATAATTTATCTTGGACTACAAAATGCGTGAACTCCTCCTCCGTACTATATATATACTTCCAGTGACCTGGACAGTATGCTGAGATAAAAGAGCCAACTAAACAATTTGTTCTTTTTGGATTACAGGACATTAAAGATACTTTTCATCAGTGTTACCAAAAGTACCCTGACCACTCTTGAGAGAAGACTGACGAGATTGTTATTTTACAACATTCCGTTCAGCGCTGTCTGGAGGTAAGAACGATTTTAAGTAGTCACTTATCAGCTCAGCCGTCCTCACTGGACCGCCAATGATCTTTTTAGTCTATAGTAACTAGCGGCCGATGAATTGAATCACTTGTTTTTTCTTGCACATTATTCATTTTCTTCATCCTTGAAAACTGCACACTCACTGCTGCTATAGCTGGCAACGCTAAAGGGTAGAAGGGAGGCTATCCTGAATTATCCGTTACGGGCCATTGGCGTGTGTTGGGATGTGAATGCTACGAGAACTTGGAAAAGTTGCAGCTGCTGTCGTTTCATTTCACAGTTTAATATCTATCTTCATTCTTTGTCTGAATTAGAAACGGTTTCTTGACTTGTGCTGTGCTGATAAGGTAGCTGCGGTGCTCTTCATCAAACTAGAATATATTTTATCCTGTTTTTTTTCTCTCCCACGATTTTGGCTACTGGCATTGGAGGAGTGGGCTGTCCTAATATTATGGCTTTGTCGAGGCAGGGTAGTGCCTCCATCTATCATTGAGTGGAGTTCAGCAACGATATCTAGCCTAGTAATAACGTAGAAAAGGAGAGTCAATAATGCATGCAGCTGTACTCGAAGAACTGGCTCTGATGAGGCGAGGAACCTGCTGAATCATGGGGGGCCTGCTACTCACTGTGCGGTAATTATTGCTCAGAATGGGACCACAAAACAACAGGCTATTCTCTCTCACTTTGTTACTGTTTCAAAAATGGCTGGTGGCATGGCTCCTCGGAGAGACCGGTTCCCCCTCACATTTGCACAGGTGAGGTGGGCCTGTCCTGCTGGAATGCGAGCTCTGAGGAGACCCAGCTGCCAGCGCAGACCTAGAGAAGGAGACGGCCCAAGTCAAGACGACTGCCAACTGCTCCCTTTTGACATTCGATAACCCCCCAGACTCGCCCTCTATTTCTGAGCCACAGGGCTTCGTTTGTGTGTGTGTGTGTGTGTGTGTGTGTGTGTGTGTGTGTGTGTGTGTGTGTGTGTGTGTGTGTGTGTGTGTGTGTGTGTGTGTGTGTGTGTGTGTGTGTGTGTGTGTGTGTGTCTAAAATATATATATATATTTTTTTTTTTGGGGGGCGGGGCTGTTTGTGTGTAAAGTACCGGTGGACCTTTTTTCTGTCTATTTCTCTAACTCACTGTAAGAAGATAACAGCCACGTCATGCTGCAGTTTTATACTCCTTGACCATGAAAAATTCATCAGCACTTTAAAGTAGCCCTTGGTTTATATTTAGCGTTCCCTTCTCTAGGACAGTAATGTCTTTCTGTGGATTGACATGACCCCTTACTTTTTACTACAGTCTTCTTTGACTAACCCTAACCCTGTGAACAGAAATTGTTACACAAAGCGCATCCTAAAATAGGTCTTTCTCCAGAACCGTGTTGAATTACACTTATTTGATACGCCTTTACCGCCTGAAGTTGTTATTTCAAGAGAACTTGAGCATCGTAATCGTTTTGTTTTCTACATTTATTGCTGAAAGTGATTTGTGGGTCAAAAATATACAAACCTCTTTGACATGTTGACATCATTAATAATTCTAACTACCTTCGGTGGCCTGAGCAAGCAACCAAGCTCCAAAAATAATCAGTGCTGTTTGAACATACATCTGACATAATTTCAAAAGAACATGGATGGTGTCAGCATCCGAATCTCTTGCTTCCTTGTACTCCAGTACCACCAAGCAGAGCCTCAGGGGGCAGGAGAGAACACATCACGTGCAGTGCGGCCTCCCCCCCCCCACACACACACACACACACCAGCGACGTGAGCGCATGATGGGCTTGTGTGGGGTAATTGATTGGCATGCACATGAAGTCATTAAAGAGGAACCTGCTTGTGCTGCACCAAACAAAGCCCCCCTTTCTTTTGGTGTGCCATTATGAGGGAGGCTTTCGCCTCAAAGGCTCAGCTTCCCTGTGCTTTGCATTTCCCCTCATTAACTCTGTGCTGCCAAGAGAAGACGAGATGGGGAGGAGGCAATAGCTTGTGTTGCTTTATGTTGTTATCTTATGACATAGAATGGGAGTATTTCTTCTTATCCCTTTTTAAGTTGAACCTGATTGAGCCTAATTGCAGACAAGTAACAACGGATTGGGTTAAAGGCTTTTAAAGATTAAGCCTTTTTTTAAAGTTCGCCATTGTTTCAGCACTACAGTGAATTCCACATCCCAATCTTGTGCTTGGGAAAGTGCAGCAGGTTTAAGTCTTGTTTTTCAATCCCCTTTTTTGCGAGACCCTCACAGGGATTTAGCTTGTGCTGTAACAATCTCAGGAAACCGAAAGGGCATGTAGTAAAAGTGGTTCTCAAGAAATAAAATGGTAATCATAACTTGCTGCTTAAACAGTCAAATAAGCTCTGAATAATTGAATGGTCCAAACACTTTTATAAAGCCAACAGACAAAAAATATGTAACGGTTGAGTTAGATAAGGGATGGGCAACTTTCATGATTAAGAGGGCCACAATTTTTCATGATCACCATCAGAGGGTCACATGACCGCACACATCAACTAATCGGATATGAGAGAAGCTACTAAATAATAAAAAAATAAGGTGTGTGTGTGTGTGTGTGTGTGTGTGTGTGTGTGTGTGTGTGTGTGTGTGTGTGTGTGTGTGTGTGTGTGTGTGTGTGTGTGTGTGTGTGTGTGTGTGTGTGTGTGTGTGTGTTACATATATTAATTTCATATTTTCCATGCTGAAATGCTTTTTTAACATGTCTATACCTTCGTAAATGACAAATTGACAGCAAGTTTGTTTTAAAAGAAACAGGAGTGATAAGTATTTCTTTCAGTCAAAGGGCTCAAATACATAATCATTCAATGATGACACAGAACTGAAAAACAGTGGCCCAACATTAAGGTCAACAACTAGCATTATATACCAACTGCATTATATTCAGTGCTGTTGGAGTGTAGTGGCGACGAAAGTTGAAATCTTTCATGACCTATATAGTTTCTAAGCTAACTAGACGCATGGGTTTGCCTTTGAATTATATGCTTCTCATTTTGACTGAAAGGTACGGTTTTCTTGATAAAGTTTTCTGTAAAAAAATAAAATATTAATAAATAAAACTTTAAATGATCTGCGGTTGGCAATCACTGAGGTAGATACAGGCCTGGAAACTTGATGTATACCCCCATTTGACTTTAAGGATGTTGGTAAGGTGGCCGAAGCACAAAAACTATTGTCTCGCATCCCAAATAGTATTAAGCATACAGATGCATTCAAGGTCTGTATTGTTAGCCATGTCTTTGAATTGGTTGCATCTAACACTGTTGATTGAGTGTATTTTTGGGTGTGACATAGGTGACTAGCTACTTTGACCTCTGATTGCCATATGGTACATGTAGTGTAGGGCCACTAATCCCAAGGCATGTGCTCTTGTGTAATAGGACAATACTGGTTGTTTTCATGTGGGTGCTTCTATTGAACTTGACTGCGGCGTCCCCAATATAGGATATATCAGACTTTTCTTCATGGTAGCTTTATACCAAACCAGATATAAACTACTAACTTAAAACAAGCCTATATCCTATATAGGTTTGCTCATATCTTAAGGACTTATTTTGGATTTTGTCGTAACCTGTGTTGTGTCAGAATGAAGCAAGAGGGGATGAACAGAGTGGATGTACCAGGTAGGCTGACAATAGACAGACAGACATTATCTGATACGGTGGGCTAAAACACTGCCGGCTGCTCCCCAACATGAGAAAGGATAGATTAGGTAGGACCTGGTAGGTCATCTTTGGGAGGCAACTTCCATTGAAACAATCATGGGAGTTAATAGGCCTCTGCGACTCAGCCAAGCTAAATGCATGGGTGAGGTAATTTTGGGTAATGGTGTTCATATGCATTCACAATATTCTCAAGATAACGTATGTTTCCAAAGTTTGATTCAATGGTGCTCATTCAAGTCAAAGTTTCTGCGCCGGGATCTTTCAGGTGATTGATTTCCATAATAATTAGACAGCTGGCTACCATGGATAGTGGGCAAAGCTGAGCTTCCATCATCTGCAGTAGGTGTGGTCAAGCCCAGGTACCAGAATCATTTTCTGATAGAAATGGCTTTAGTTTTCTGTGAGGAAGTTCATGTATTATAGTCAAATGTTCAATAATCTTTATGCATAAGAAAATATAATTTTTCGTATCTGTTTTAGACTATGGTGATGTTATTTATGTGAATGCATCTCACAGTACACTGAAACCCCTGGATGCTGTGTATTATTCTGCCCTCCGTTTTTATCACTGGGGACAATTGTGGTACATACCACTGTACTGGATGGCTGGCCAGCTTTATCTGTGAAAAGAGATGGTAGTTGGAAGATTTTTCTTTCATTGCCTTATTACCACTGTATCTCTCCTCTAATTAGCTGGAAATGCAATACCCTCAGTACCCGTTCCCAGAGCTACCTTTCCCTATATCTGCCCCGAATTAGGGAAGACTGCCTTCAGTTATAAAGCACCTTCCATTTGGAACATGCTCCAAAAATCCTTGGAAGTTGTGTGGTTTTGTTTCACTGAGAGAATTTATTAACCTCATCTCCCTTCCAACACAATTCTCCGTCAGCGACTGTAATTAGAGGTCTGACTAAATCCGTAGGAACCCTATTGTAATCGTTAGTATTATTATTATTTATTTATTTTCCTGACAAAATCTGTCAAAGTCAAAGTTATTTGGCAGGCTTGTAGAACTCGTGAGTTGGGGATAAAAAGGGATGGGCCAGAATTAAATATTGGTGGTGCTATAACAAGCCTTTGAAGTGCAACATACTCAACAGGCTGCCAATTCCACTAGGAAAGTGCAATATGCATGAAACTTGTTATACCATTCTTCATGATGAACAATTTTCAGAGTCTGAACCATATGGTCAGATCAAAAGCTGCATACTCGGCACACATGTTCGAGGTGAATGTTGGACTATATTGTGTGAAATTCATAGCAATAAGGCTAAAGATGGCAGAGATATACATTTTAAGGTGAAATACATGCATATCTCCGATGTTTAAACGGCTCTAACATTGCGTCAAGAACACATAGGTTCGGATATAAAGGGTAGATTCCATAGTATACCCATGCCAAATTTCAAGTCGATATCTGAAAAAAAAAATTGGATGCATTTGTTTGAAGTTGCCCTTCTAAACCGCGGCCTCTATTCGATGCAGGCTGGGTCTTAAAGCGGTACATACGTAATTTTGCATCATTTTTTTGACAGTGGATTTTGACACAGTATGCTTTAGAAACATGGTTGGTGATTGTTTTGATATGTTAACTTCCAGTAAACCAGTTTTTAAGGCATACAAATGCCATATTAACATACCGACCAAGCTCACCATACTACCATACCACCATGTACGGAAGACTTCTATTTCTCAAAATATACTCTAATCTGCCCTGGGAGTCTACGGTCATTCGGTCATACTGTCGGTCATACGGTCTTACTGTTGGTCATATGTTCATGGCAGTGGAGGCTTCTCCATTGAGGAGAGGGAGGAAGATCCTCCCTAACATTGTTGAGAATAAAAAATGTAGATTGCCCAGACTATTGTAATGAATTAATGCCCTTAAATATGACTACTTTATTGCCTTTGAATATATAATGTTCGTTTCCCTGGGTAAAGGGACATTAGCACCCCCTATCGCCTATTGACAATTACTTCAGGGAGGAACGTCCTCCGGAAGCCGCCGTCCACTCCCATTCATTTTCCCGAAAGTACTGGCGGCCGGTGGATAACATGGGTTTCAATGGGAGAGAGGAGGAAAATCCTCCTCTGAGTGGGTGGGACCTTAAGGGGTCTGATTCGCGCAAAAATCTATCCGTCTGCGCTATGAACCAATAAGCAGGATCCCTGGATGTTGAGCAGTGTTGCCAGATTGGTCCGATTTCCCACCCAATTGGGCTACTTTTAACCATGTTAGTCTGGAAGAATTATCATTGGGCTGGAATTCTGCCCAATCTGGCAACGCTGTCGATAGCAAACCCGGTCTGCATTGCCGCGGTGTTCACTCTGAAAGACGCAGAGCAAGTGAAATCTGCGATAGCGCGATCCTAAATGCACAATGGAAACATTGGAAACGGAGGACATTGTTAACGTCTTATTACAAAAAGCATTCCATTCATTCAGTTACAGTGCTAAGTTAGCGACCAAAGAAAGAGGTAGACCACTTCCCAAAATCAAGGTCACCAGAAGTAATGGCAACGTCAGTGTTGTGAGTGCTACATGGTTTGCTAGGTACGCATGACTTACTGGTAGCATTACAAGCAATTGTAACTGAAAATAAACATAGCTAAATAACAGTGAGGGCAAAAATAGGCCCAATGGTAGGCCCAGATTTTTTGATTTACTTTTACAAATCAATAGTAGGCCTGATTTGACTAATATGCTTTGCATCCTTTCCTTCTCAAATTACAGTGATGCCACTGGTGGCTTTGTATACATTTTGTTCACATAACTCCCTCCCTGCTATTTTGTAGTTCACCAAAACACCCTGAAACAACTTGAGTCTCACATTCTTATGCCACCATACACCCACAGTGCAAGCAGGCCAATGGCAACCAAGCGCGCAGTCCTTCCTCCCTCACTTTAAAAACCACCAGCCGCCACTGGTTCATGGTGTCGGTCATACGGTCTTACTGTCGGTCATAATGTCATAAGGTCAGTCATACAGTAGGACTCCGTCATGGTTGCTTACGACGTTGAAATTGCATTATTTACTTTATTTATTTATTTTTACCAGATGTATTAACCTTCACTGTAACCTCGGCACCATTGTAAAGGAGGTATTTTTCCCTCAATGTGTTTTCCGGAGTTAAATAAACAAAAACGAATGAATAATAAATAGAAAACTTAATCCCACATGCAGATATTGGGCTATTGTTTCTTGTTTCAAGAAACCAAGGAATAGGCCTAGTAGTACAATGAGTTTGTGAGAATGACAATAATAATCGTAACTGATTGTATACTTAAGCATTATATCACCTAGGTGAAGTAGCTCTTTCAGATTTCTAAATAACTTAAGAATCTTGGCTCACCTAACTGAAGACCAAAAGTACCCTTGGTTTATTTTCTCAACTGGTTGAATACAACATTGTTTGACTAAGTAGAGTAAGCTCTTTTGATCTGTATAGTAAGTAGTACTGACTGTATTGAGAGTCATTGTTTCTCTCTAAAAGCGGTTTTACAAGATTTTAGCTCAAGATATTCCTGGATGTTACCTTCTAGAGCATGAACTCTGCACACCGAAGAAGATAATTTTGTTGCTCTTGAGGCATGTAGAAGGGTCTGGCAAATTTTACTTTCTCTACATGACTGCATTCTTAGAACTATCATGCATTTAATTTTACATAACCACATTGGATATTTAAAAGACTGTGCTTTGCTTTACTTCCTGCCTAGACTGAGAGACCGTCATGAATGGAGTGGTATGCCTATCTACTGTACCTCAATGCAATATCCATCCTCCTATAGCCTCCTTATGAGCCTTATGGCTCTTACACTCCATTCCGACTGCCGATCGTCGGCAGGAAAGGCAGTCGGACCGTTTGTGTCATGGCCAATTCAACGTGTGCAATCGGCGGAAAAGAACCCAGATGCCGGGCTTGAGGACGGCCAATCGCACAGCACACACCGAAAAGACTCAGGTCACCGATCTCACCAGACTGTCCTACGACGGTTTATCTGGTTGGTGTGCAGGGCCTTTATACGCAATAATGCAGATTCGGTGCATCCCGTTCCAGGTGTTTCGTCATGAGATGAGAACAGCTGGGAACGATGTTCCGACCAGATTTATCATGAAACTTGAAAGTCTGGATGGTTTCACTATGCTAATGATCTTATTCCAACTCGAATCAGAAACCCTTTTCATGTTTGTCAGCCATGTCTGATTGTTTGCTTTCACTCTGCCTTCCTATTTATAACCCGAGATGCTTCACTGGAGCATTTTCATTGAAACCATTGACAATCCAGTCATTCAAGGAGAGTCCCCTGTTGATTCAGTACACACTGCTGAGTGCAGTGTGTACTGTTAGAGAGTTAACGAACACTCACTTTAAAAGAAAGATGAAGTTCATACACCGTGCTTTCCATACAGTTTACCTCATGATGCCCCCCACCGTACATTCTGCACCACCTCCTGCTGCCTCTACACTATCCTGCTCCTCTCAACCAGGTTCGAATTTCAAACATGTGCAAACGAATGTCCCCTGACCCCCCTATGTTGAAAAGGGAACGAGAGCATGAGTCTTGGTAACACTGCCCTGTAATTACCGCCTGTGTTTCTTTTCCTACTAATGCGTTAAGCAGATGTGCATGACATCGTGTCTTAACATTGTGTGTGTGTTTGTGTGTCTTAGCATTAACTTGTATTTTTTTGTTGATCAAAAGAAAGAAACATCAAGAAAACAAATATGAAAGAAAACACCAACAATTTGGGTGATTAAAAAAATGTCTGAGTCACTTCACGTGCACTTTGCTGCTACCTTTCTTTGGGTTCACTGCCTAGTGCCTACCTCAGTGTTCTCTGAGCTAGTGGAAATCCGACAATCCACTCAAATCCGATTTCCTATTGATCAGGCTCAGAGGGGTTCTGCTAGTAGCACTCCGGATGTAACCTCCCATAGGGTGAAGTACTGCAGCCCCCTTTCTCTATTGTTCTGAAATTATTTTATAGACTGATTTGCTCTGATGTTTGCATGCTTTCTATCTGCTTCATATTGTCAGATATTGTACATCGTTTTTTCCTCTACCTTTTATTATGCCTATTTATTTTGTTTCCATTATTAATCAGGTTTATAATGTAAATAATTATAAATATATTACATTGGTTTAGTTCCTCCCTTAATTGCATGTAAAGATAGCTGTTTTGGGGAAATGCAAAGGGCACTAGTAGAAAATGTCTGACACAACTCGTTGTCCTCATTCTTTGCCCTCAGGGCATCAAGATATCCATGAAATTAACACCCTAGCAGTCTAATTTGATTAAACTTTACAAAGTCAAATCGACCATAAAGATGAGTGAATAGCCCCAGGCTAAAAAACAAGACCAGTGTTTTCATCGATGATCGCCCAGCAGGTCGGACCAGCAGGGGTTTGGCAGCATCTTGATCTTGGCACCAGGTTGCGTACCTAGCTAGTTACAGTCATTAACACTCATCTCCACTCAGCTGTCAAAGCAGAGATGAGTCCTCCTTGTTAATTCAGCGTGTTTGTCTGTTATTGAGCCCATGTACAAGAAGTCTCTAGGCTCCACCACCTCCTGTACTTTCTGACTGAACAACCACCACACTCCGAGGGCCGAGGCCCCATCGGCCCCCAGAGAGTTGTCCATTCTGGGAAGGAGATGGTGTCTGTGTGATAATCCGGGGCACTGATGGCTTCTAGGGATTCCCGCCTGGCTCCTCACGTAGACAGGGTCAATTTTCTCAAAATCAGAACCCCTAAGGCATATTGTGAATAATATAGAACATTTCTAGGGGTATTAAGGGGTTCTGAAAGCAATTTTGCTTTAATGTTCCGACATAGCAACCATAGCAATCTAGTTTGGCATGCCGAACTAGAAACAGTTTGCTATGAGTTTAGGGAAATTCGGAAAGGAATAGCCATGTTCTGTCACATTTGCATCAGTAGGCTAGTCAACATTTAATATGTGGCAACAGTAGAATAAGCGGGATAATGGACTTGTCTTAACTTTGGATAGTCCAACGGTGTGTCGTCCATTATCCCTTACATAACTGAGGTGAAAAAATAGTGAAGGAACAAAATAATTGTAAGGATAACTAACATGTATTCCGATGTACCTGTACTTGTACTGGTTGTAATCTTTCTATTTTATTCAGAAAGTCGTATGGAATGTAGCACATTTTCAGAAGTTCTGCCTAGACTATCGCCTGTCTTCGTCTTTCATCTGTCCGCCCTCCCTCCCCACACACACAGACACACAGACTGCGACTGTGATACTTGGAGTTTTAGCTGCTCCCATGCGGAATGTCTGTACGCTCATTATACAGATCTTGCTTATTAATTGAATTTCTTCTTAGTCTAATGGATTTCTTATAACGGATATTGGAACAATAGCCCTTTAAGAAGCCTGAAATCCAGAAGCAATTCTACCAATTCAACATGTTTGGTTCAAACAGGTTGTCAAAATAACTTACTGCAGTTTATCCTTTTAACTGCAGTTTAAAAAAATGTAAGAGCCGTGTGAAAAGTTCTGCATGCTGTTTGTTTTAGTGGTGTGTTGAAAATGATGTAAGTAACAAACCCATTTTGGGGTTTTGCTCGTGTGAGTTGCGTGATCAATTTATCATAGAAGTTTTGCACGTACAACGTGGGCATTGTTTTTCAACATGTTTATTTCAAGCTGGCACGCATCGCTTTTTATTGAGGTCGCATACTTTTAGACATTTTTTCTATTGGCCTATTTTGGTGATGAAATAATAGACATAGAAAAAAAAAACAATGGCAGTGTTGTGATGGAGAAGCCCCCCTTTGACAAACTTCCTGTTTCACCCTTTGGCGCGGCCATTGTCAAGAGAGTTGACACAGGAAGTATATTTCTTCATTGCGAACATAGAGGAGTAGTCCTGTTTACCTTAACCGTCTCAGTGTTCTTTTCATATAAACATTTGGTATTAGTTTATTAATAACTTCCCAAGAAGTTGACCTCTAATCAGTGTGCCAGGACATTGCTGACCAATATTGTCTTAGCAAATCTTGATCCCTATTCACAGTGTAACAACTTAGCTTAAAATGTATTATTATTTATGATGATGAAGGTATTCGAGTATATCCTATTTACTAACTGAAAAGTCGGATAGGTTTTAATTACAGAAGGATACAAGGGGTGCAATGGGGACACGTTAAGCATAAAAACCAGCTGTTGGCTAATGCAGGCTTTTATGACTTTCTGGTAATTCCTTATTTCCTTGGCGCTGGTGCAGTTGGTTGTAGGAATTCCTCTTCCTCCTTCTTCCTTATTCCTTCCCTTCCCTTGTTTTCTGCCACCCTCACAGGGCTAAACTGCGCCCACATATTTCGTTTTGATGTGCTCACGTCCACAGGCTTGCGGCACCATGTTTTTCCGTCCAGTCTGGAAGCACTGCCATCGTCGGTGTTGAGTCTTTTATGCAGTGGTAATCTTAGGCCTACTCTTGACCGAGGAATGACCAGCCGGAATTCTCTGCTGCCTCAATGTGTAAACACAGAGAGAGAGACCCATCTAGGTGGATGGGTTTTATTTTGTTTTTATTTGTTAATTACAGTGTGGACATTGGCTCGAGTACAGACCTGTTTCAGCCCGTCTTCAGTGATGTCCAGGTGTTTTCTTCTCCCTAGTAGGAATAGGACTACCCCTTGTGTCTGCATGCATGCTGTAGTTTGCCTTTCAGTGAAGCAAACACACAAAACCTCCTATTGTTTTGTCCTATCTCCCTAATCTCTCTCTCCCTCCACCCCTTCCTCCCTCTCTCAATCTTTCTCCTGCTGAATTTTGTGGGGGAGGGGGTGTTTAGCGCAGTACTGTTATGGGGAGGTTTCCATACCATGCTTCATACCATGTCATCAACTCTGCTACATATTACAACATTTTTACTTCTGTTGGACACCTAGAGTGCTGGATAAAGTCATGAAGGAAGAACAAGGCTTGGCTACTGGGGTTGAAAGCCTCACCGAAGGCTGTGTGATGGAGACTGTATAAATATGGGACACGAAATGTTATTGACAGTCATTCTCCTAATCATCAATGAAAAGTTTAGCTCTTTGTTAAGTTTGCTTCTCTGAAATTCATCAAGTCAAATCTTTCATGTTTTTCCCAATAGTGACTCCAAAACCACCACTTTCTCTAACAAATTGTGTACTTTCTGGAAACATAATGCTGCAATATTTCTCGGGTTAAAGACCCTATTTTCTACCTTCATTTTTTTTCTATGGAGCTTTTTTAATTGAGTAGATGAGTAGAGAATAAGTTGACCAACCTGTGCCTCTAGTCGGGATACTATGGTGAAAGTAGTGAGTAAGAGGTGACAATTAACTGTATGTTGAGCCATCAGTACTATTGGACTCTAGGGTATGCATGGTCTGTTCAAGGCTGGACAAATACACTCATGCTTTTTTATACAATTACATTTCTTGCTACTTCTTTCCTTTCGTATTACTTTGGCTCTCAATCACTTTCCCACAGCTCAGATTTCAGGAAACCAATAACCACCCCCTTCTCTCTGTCTTTCTTTTTCTCTTGTTATTTTTCTATTCCAGTTCAAGTTCAATCTGATTCTGTTTGTTTTCTGCAACTGCTCTCCCCACCTGCTCCTTCTCCTCCCCCTCCGCTTCTTCCTGTTGTTCAGTCCAAGATGCATTTATCTGATACTCATACAGTTAATAGAGAGGAATATTCGACAAATATGTCTACCCATATAGTTTGCTAATTTATTTGTTATGTAGTTTGTTATTTTGTTATGATATTTGTTGTCTCCCATAGCGGACAGACACTACAGATGCATTCTTCAGCTTTCCTATCCTTATCAGGGAGATGGCCAACTAGCTGGCCTCACATAGTTATGAATTCTGACTCAACCAATGAGATACTTTTGGAACTATGACCCTTTAACACCCTTGAAAAACACAGATGTTACCTATTGCACTGCTTCGATGTTCAAATCCAGCACCTAGTTAATATCTGACCTAGATTTTTAGCGCAGGCATTTTCTGATACTTGACAAACAACACAATAATTGCCGGATTACCATTAACCTACCTATGAAACCACAATTTAATTTCCACATTTGAAAGCTGCGGAGCATTGAGCTAATCCAAAACATTTTCCTCTGTTCTTGTACATACTACTTGATGAGAAGCTCCAATACGACTCCACCCCTTCGGAATTAGGCTTAAGCTGCCTTCATCCCTCTGTGCTTCTTCATCAAAGCAAGAAGCACAGAGAGATATTCCGCTAGACAGACCCGATATTCCGGTTTTGAAATTACATTTATTACAAAAAATATTTCTCAATAATTCAGCCTTGTCTTCTCAACTCTTCTTTTCCTCAGCTTAATCTGGTGAAAGGCCAAGAGGTTGAACATATGGCAAGATATAGCAACGATACCTTTCCAAGGTATTGTTACTAATCTCCTTCGTGGGATAATACATCCGATAGTCAATTCTTCAGATGTAGATGAAATGGATTTTCAAACAAATTTTTGTTTTTAGATACTATCATTTAGCATCTTTTACCTTCTATGGGTGTGCCTCCTTTGTGTCATTCGTTGTTCCGACGTTTAGCCATTGAGGCAGTCGTTTTTTCTATTGGAAATAGGGAAACTGAGGCTAATTACATGCTGTGGTACTGAAGTTGCATTCATGTGGCTTAATATGACGCCAGAGCTTAAATGTTACAGAAATGTTGACTTGCAATGTCAGCCCACAGCACTTTACATTTCCATTCACCCCAGTTTGCACTCATTCATAAAAGTGAGGCAAATAAAGGAAGACCGTTCCTTTTATTTAAATGATGGTTTAATTAAACAGCCATGTTATTAAACCACTTAATAAACCAGGCCATGCATTTTATATCCCCTCTTTGTGTACCAGGTTAAGTCGACACATTTTTATGGTGATGTTGGGTTATTGATCAACTATCTGAGCAAAACAAAGCTCTTTGATTTGTTCAGGGAATTTGTGTCATTGTTTGGGGTCTGGTCTAAATACCGCTGCAGTCTCCTCTCGCTGCTGGTGAAGTGTTACTCCAGGGCAGCTTTATATTTATTTATCTTCTGAGGACATTGCACCAGCTTCTCTGCTCTCAATGTCAGGGTATTTCCACCAGCAACCGACCTAGCATCCTCACTGATGAAAATAGGCCGTGTCTCTAATAGACAAAGGGATGATAGACCTTTCGGAAGTGGGAGAAGTTCTCATTTGAACCTCCCTCCTGCAAGGCTATTTCTTAGGGGAGATTTGATTTGTGATAAATGAACCAAAAAAATACTTTTGTGGTCAATACAATTAAGTGTTGTTGTTGAGTCCTATATGATACAATACATACAATAACAGGGTGTTTGAATCGCTCTTTGAAGCATTCCTCCGCTGAAGTTTTGTTATCTCTTGGAGACACTTACTGATTTAGAAACCCATTGTATATATTGTTTAGCTTTCTCTATAAACTCTACCACCAGGCCGCTACCAATGCAGATGAACTTTGGGATTCTAAATCTTGACATATCCCAAACAGTTGTTTGTTTACGTCAACCGCTCTGTTTGGAGTTAATTTTACGACCGGCAGTGCTGTATGGGGTTTATGTCTAAAGGGCAATTTCCTCGGCTTGAGAACGTCTGGGGGGGATGGGGGGGTGGAGAGTGGCTGTTTTGAAGTCGTCCATGTTCAGCTCTATTAAAGGCAACGGGAAATGAGTTTCTTCAAATGAAGGAATGTAAAGGTCTATGGTAATACGTTACCTTTTTTATTCCCATTTTGGTCATAGCCCTCCTTAATTCCTATTAATGACATCCTTTATACATAATATATTTGTTTGATGTGTCTACCTGGTAGAAGTGCCACAACATGCTAACTTGCATTTAATCAACCACTTCATCAACTAATAAGTGGTAGGCAGGTTGGAATCCCACGGAAACGAAGTCAGGCCAGTAAAATGTGACTGGTTGAGAACATCCGTCAGGGTGCTCCAGCCTGCCTCAAGGGCTCAGACAGGGCAGGTTAACTTGTCTTTAGTCTTGAGCCTAGGCTCCAGAGTGGTCAGATACCTGCCTCCAGCCCCGCAGGGCTCAGGCTGCACTCTGACTTGCATGTGATTCATAAGCAAAGAATAGGTCCCTCCATGACAATGTCCAACTGGCGAAGGCTAATGGCGAAAGCAAATACAATTGTATTGTAGTCGTAGCACTTAGTCAGTGGGGTTTCAGTTGAATACTCTAAAAGTGTCAGGCGTGTCATGTAAATGAAGAAGAGGCGGTCAATCTCGGGAACAAGAGCACAGATTCCTCCACCTACACACCCAGATGAGGCAGCCTAGCTTCAGCCAACGAGCTTTATTGTGACTGCGCCCAGGAAAAAATGATGACTTCATGTACTGGAGAGCTGACAAAACTTGATATTTTACTCTTCCCCAACAATGGCAACGATAGACTGGGCTGAGTCAAATGGCTGTACAGCTTCTGGGTGTCACTTTTAGAAGGTCACTCTCAGGTGACTCTTCTGTCAGGAGGAGTCACTCAGAGGGAGCACAAAGCAAGTCATTTTCTGGCAGTTATTGGATTAATTATGTAATCCCTACCATGCCATCTCAGCAGCCTTCAGAAGGTGTGGTAAATGTCTCCATTTGATCTGGTGAGTAGAAGTTCCTTGTTTACAATGATTATATCTACCTCTTTTGTATGGTTTTTCTAATCCCTCTAGTACTGCTGTATGCTAAGAAAACAATGTTAATATTGCATTATTCTTGGTGATATTCTCTGAATATTCATTCATTCACATTGACACATTTTCTTTTGTCCATGCTGCTATTGAAGTGAGCACAAATGACCTGTGACTCCTGGAGGCTTTGATTCCAAGATAATAGCTAGCCTGTGGTCTTTCCAGGGTCGGCACTGCAGCATTCACCTTTATAGAAGCACATAACTTCCTCATTCTAAAATGCACATTTCTCAGTTGGGCAGCTATACTATCTACAAACCTACTAGTGCAGAAACAAGAAAAAAGTTAATGGACGCCTGTACTCTGCTTATCTTCTCCATCAAAGCTCTACAGGTTAAAACTCACTCCCTCCCTCACTCACTCACTCTCTGGCTTGAGGTGTAATGACATCATGCTTTAGCGATTCAACTTTTCTGTCACTCTTTTGACCTCCGTCTGTACCTTATTTTTTTTCTCTTCCATCTCCTTCTCACATCTTTGTAGGACACCTTAATGTAGTTTAAATTGTAATTGTAATTCTCTTTTCTAATAGGTGGAATAATTCTGGGTCATTACATTTAAGTGTCTACAGACCACATCAGTGTATTTAGGGGTTGTGGTCATTGAGGATTATGTCTTTCTTTTACTTTTGGCTGCATAAAGTCGCTTTCACGTCTATGAAGCTAGAGGTAATCCATCTTTTTTTTTCACAAATATCTCACGTTGTTGTTCACACAGATATGCAACCTCTTCTACAGGAGATTGATTTACTTTTTCTCATCCACCCTGATTTCTGGCCCCCCTGTCCTTCCATCATACTGTGCTCAGTACGGCCATATTGATGCTGTGATTATTTCGAGTTCAGACTGTTGCAGAGCTGGTTTCCCCCAAGTCTGGCCAATGAGCTTTCAGCCATGTAGACGATTGTTTGTTGGGATGTCATTGGAAGTGGAACGCGATAAATTGGAAATGTCTTACTGGCTGAGAAGCATCCACTCCATTAGTTGATTGTCCGACCTGCCTCCATATTATTATGAAGATGAGGAAGATGAACAGAGAGGCTAAGCAATGTGGCAGCGGGCTCATTACCACTACCACCCTAAATCCCCCTACTAATCCTTCAGCAGTGAGCTGGCCATCTGTCCCATGCCCACCCAGAGCAAGACAAATACACACACGTGCACAGAAGCAAGCACACAAAATCCCCAAAAAACACAAAGCAACAACCAACACGTATACAAAAACGCACACAAACACCTAAAACACACGCACACACTCGCTCATGGTCAGACACGCACACGGCCAACAAACATTTGTCACAGGGCTCCATCATAGCAGATGAGATAATATTCTTGTGTGTCAAGCTTTATAGACTGTTAAACACGCGTGTTCTTACGCAGAGAGGACTGATGTCTGTGCCGTTAGTTTTTATTGGTCTGATTTTATGGAACACATGTGAATGAAGGTTACCAAGGAAACACATGGCTGTGCATTAACAGGGCAGGGTGAGTAGTATATGACAACAGGAAGTAGCCAGGCATGGGTGTGGCATTACATCACTTCCCAGCTGGAGTCTACACAGATAGAGTATGTCTAAAATATAACTTAATCTCTCTCCCTACAGCTTCTAAATCCATTGTCCTCCACAGTTGTCAGTTTTGTTTTAGTGAGGAGATATTTTGTCTTCTCAATCTCTCATTCGTCTATCTCTACTGTTTTGTGTGATTCCAACACCACCCTGGATCTCTGCTGTATATTGGAGAGAACTTGTAGAAAGTGTGTGATTGTGAGCACATGTGCATGCATGTCGATGACTATCCATTAGATCCATATGATTAGACCTTCATCCATTCTTATCATGTGGGATTAGGCTTCTAATATTTAATGACCCATTAAAGATGACCTAATCGCATGCTAGCCATAATTGGACGACATAAAGAATGCTGTCTTGGATGGTAGATCTGCTGCTAAAATGCAGATTCATATTTTGATATGAAGACATTTTAAAAGTTTGTCTGTTTGAAACCCTCTTGCATACTGGGAAGCATACTATGAGAAACAGCGTGATGTTCCACTCACGGCGCCTTGTATTCTTGTTTCTGCAGGGATGATGTCTTGATGTTGCCCCCCGTCCAGCCCAGAGGAGAGCGTGCCAGTGGCGGGTGCTGCTGATGGGAACGGCTGCGCCGCCATGAACGCTCGTGACGGCGGGGGTGGCGAGGGCACCCTGGGTCGCCGGCGGCGGTTCGAGAACTCAGAGTTCACCGTGCGCATCTACCCGGGCGCCCTAGCCGAGGGCACCATCTATTGCCCCGTTAGCGCCCGCAAGAACACCACGGCCGCCGAGGCCATCGAGCGCATCATCGAGCGTCTCCGCCTGGATCGGCGCCAATGCTACGTGCTGGCCGAGGTCAAGGAGTTTGGCGGCGAGGAATGGATCCTCAACCCCAGCGACTGCCCTGTGCAGCGCATGCTACTCTGGCCCCGCGTGGCATTGGAGCAGCGTGCGCTGTCCGGCGGCGACGACTACCGCTTCCTGCTGAGGCAAAAGAACTTGGACGGCTCCATCCACTACGGCGGGAGCCTCCAGATGTGGCTGCGGGTGACGGAGGAGCGGCGCTGCATGGTGGAGCGTGGCCTCCTCCCCCAGCCCGAGCCCCGGGGGGACCACGCCGACTTGTGTCGGCTGCCCGAGCTCAACGAACGCACGCTGCTGGACAACTTGCGCTCACGTTTCCGCCAGGAGTGGATCTACACCTACGTCGGCACCATCCTCATCGTCATCAACCCCTTCAAGTTCCTGCCCATCTACAACCCCAAGCACGTCAAGATGTACGACAACCACACGCTGGGGGAGATGGAGCCGCACATCTACGCAGTGGCGGACGTGGCGTACCACGCCATGCTGCAGAGGCGCCGGAACCAATGCGTGGTCATCTCTGGGGAGAGCGGCTCGGGGAAGACCCAGAGCACCAACTTTCTCATTCATCACCTGACCGCCCTAAGCCAAAAGGGATTCGCCAGCGGAGTGGAACAGATCATCCTGGGGGCAGGGCCAGTACTGGAGGTGAGGTATAAGGATAAGACCATGAGCAATCCTACAAAGAAACGTTCTTTGAATATATATGTGTGTGTGACTACCCTGCCTAGACGAGCCCTGCAATATCAACCTTGCTACCATTGCCGAGAGTGTAGACAAATGGGTGTACAGTATGCAGTGATGGCTGATGTGTGTCAAGTCTTTAACAGATTTGATGGTTAATAATGGACCAACTCTGGTGCAGATTGATCAGCGCTGTGTTTGTCGTGGCGTTCACTTTGAACGGTTAGTTGGACACTGTTTGATAAGAGCCAAAGACTTGATTCTGAGAGCTGTGGATAAGCATGGCTTGACAACAGCTCTCCCTGAGTTTGGCCCTGACCTCTCAACGGTTGCTTCAGCTTTATTCCAGATGTGTGGTGAGCACAACTTACACCAGAGACTTTTCTTGGAGCTGACCGCTGATCAGAAGTGAGAGTTGTGCATTATTTCAGTCTGACCAGCTGTACAGCTTTATTGTACTGCATCTGTTGAGTGTTTCCGAGGTGGAAGGAGGAAGCACTCATAACCTGAGTCAAATGTGACAAAAATCTGCTATTTTTTTGGAGCATGCCGTCCTCTCTTCCCTTGGAACATTCCAGTCACTTCTGAAGGTTCTGGGATGTGTGTCTGGAAAACAGCGTTTGGGGGCCTTGAGAAGTTCAGAGCCACACACTCTGTTCTCGTTTATCTTGAGATCAACTGAATTCCTGAAAGTTTCGTAACACCCTTCGACTATAGGGACAAAGCAGCCAGTCATAAAGGCAGATACCGGATGAGAATTGTTGACAACATTGTCACATTTTACAAGGGCTTTATGGCTTGCTGTCACGTCACATGACCACAACCTTTAATAGCTCCATTGAGCCGAGAAGAGGCCTAGAGGAACTGGCATACATACATACAAGTTCAATAAAACGACGGAAGGTCATTTTCCTGAAGATTTTTACTTCATTTGATATATAATAAGGACACGGTTGCTGTTTGAACACAGTGGATTATGCTCTCCTGGTTATACAGATTTTTTTTTTTATGCGTAGTGACGGCAACTATTCGTTTGCACAGTAAGATGCGTATTTTTGAGACTTTTTAATTTTTTTCGCAAGGTTGTTTTTGTTTGGTTTTCAAAACAGATGCAGAAAATGGATTTGGAGACAGGTCGTTTGATAATTAACAATTATTCGCAGAAGGCGAAGTGAATAGTGGGGAATAATGGGCTATTCCCCATTATTCACGGAGCTTGAGGTGAATTATTGTTTTAGTATATACTACACGTGAACACTCCAAAAATAAACAAGATGACACTTTTTGCCGGGCTTTATTTTTTTTTATTATCTTGACGAGACGACCGTCACGTGCATGAAAACAATATCCCGAGTTTGAGATCTCAAACATGGGATATTGCCCAATATCCTGAGATAGCGAACCGATCAAATTGCGCCATCTTAGGAGGTTCACGTGTAGCATAAACTAAATGAAGTTATCTGATTCGTACTAATATACTTTTCTAGTGTAACGTGAGTCCATTATGTACAGCCAAGAGCCTGCTATTGCTCCTCTTCTTGTAAAAAGACGTTCAATTAGCAGCATTAATATATTAATACAATTAATACAATATATTAATATTAAACAATTGTTTCTCCAAAACTCTGCTTGCCATTTGTACTTAAGTTCACAGGGTATGGGATGGTAATTGTTCTTTTGATTCTTGCGTCCATTATATATCAAGCACTTTATACTTTTGGTTGACTGGTTTTACTTCACTGTGTTTATAGATAATTCCTATCTACACTTTTTCCACCACCAGGAACAACTGAGAAACGTTATCTTACAGGGGGACAATCTGGGGAACATAGGACAATAGGAAGTACATATGTTCCTGGGAACATAGGACACTGGAAACAAAGGAATGACCCTGTGATATTTTACTTCTTTGACATGCTTCAGAACCCTTACTGTGGTTGTCAACACATCATCCAAATCTCCCCTGAATTTAGCTCTCCAACCATTTTTTTTTCTCTTCACTTTATGAGGTTTTCTAACATAAATATGAGTTCCCCTAGCCAGCCTATGGTCCCCCAGTGGCTAAAACTTGCGTTCGGTGTAAAACGAGCACTAGGTGTTCTGCTCACCTTTGAAAAAACGGAGGCACAAGCGCGCTGATTGATGTGGAAGAACCAGGGACTTCGGAGAACCCTTGCAAAGTCGTTTGTGATTCAAAATATCGTCTGGAGGCGCACACAGATTTTAGCCGTGATAATATGTATTATATATGATATAGATATCTATGTATTATATGATATTATTTAGATATAGAGCTCCAGGACTCCCGTGTGTTCTAGAATATTTATAGAAAACGGCTAAAGGCTGTATGCGCCTCGCCATTGCAATACATCCACTGTAATGTGTATTTTGTTATCTGTGTTGTACTGTGTTGGTCCTTGTCTGTGTGTCTACTTGCTCAACCATTATACCAGGTAATGATGGCTTAGGACAGGAAACTAAGAATCCTCTCGTCTTTGAGAGATAACTGCCATGTTTGACTAACACTATCCCACAGTTTGTCTCATCCCCTATTTTTAGTCGAATGTTACTTTTAGTCTACACACAGGAAGGCAATGTTCTTGACAGATTGATAGGTGCAAGAAATGTTTCCTGTGCCCTTATCTTCTCAGAAAAACCAGGAGAGGTTTAAGGATAAGGGGAAGAAAGTATCCCTTTATTTGAGTGTGCTGGCTATTGAGGCAAAAGATAGCTGATTTAACTACCACTCAGAGCGTCATTCCAGATGTTTTTTCCTTGAAGAAGCTGTTGATCTGTAGGTTTGATCTGCATGTTACCGAGATTAGAAAAATCTGTATTTTCACCAACAGTTGTTTTGTTGGTGATGCTTACATTTCCTTTATATGTGTGTGTGTATATATATATATATATATATATATATAGAAACAAAAGGTTGAAGTGATAAACATCTCTTCAATTGACCTGGCCAAGACAGGCAGCAGTAGCCTACAGTCACACTGTACATAGAACAACTAAAACGGTAGGCAGGGAGGAGGGAGGGATATCAATATCGCAAGACATTTCAGGAGGCTCAAAGTGTAAAGACATTTCGGGAGGCTCAAGAAGGAGAGTTACATTACATTTTAGCAACAAACTAGCCTTGTGGTGGTCTCTATAGACATAATTTACCATACTGTGTTATTGACATGTTTTCGTTCTGTGTTTTAGGGACGCTGTCTCTTTTAAGATCATGCGACTTGTCTGTTGATATGCCGGTCGGCGTGATGTTTGAATTTAACTTTTTTGTATGATAAAATGTACGACCTGCCGTTGCGTTGTCGTCGTGAGAAATTGTCTCATCACGTCTTTTATCGCAGTTTCTACAGTCTCTAGACAGAACTGGGAGTTTGTCGATGGCAGGGCTGTTAAAACAGAGGTCTGCGTCAGCAAGCGCGTGTACGCGTGTGTGTGTATGCGGTCCATGTGCGTGTGTGCAGTGTTTGTCTGCGCTCGCTCGTGCTGTGTGTGTGTGTGTGAGAGCTGCAGGCTGTTTGGCACATGCGCACTGACCATACATCAGGTCTTAAGAACCTGTAGAGCAGCTGTGTGTTGAACAGCCTGCTAGCCTTCTGAGTTCTCCAAACACGCCCATTGTGACTCAACACAGATCAGCAGTACACAGACATACAGACATCCTCCCCAGAGCCTTCCTAATATTGAGCGGGATTAGTTTGTATTGCCAAAGTCCCCCCAACAGGGTTGGGTCAGCTGAGATGAACTCTGTTTGGAAGATGCATGTGTTTTTATTTTCTCAGTTGAGAAGAAAAGGAGAGAGATGGGCGGACACAGACAAATAGACAAATTGGCCAATCACTGCCCAGAATCACAGGCTTACATGTCCAACGATTGTAGGGGATTCTCTGGAAAAAACAGACACTGAGTGTCTGTTTTTTTTTTTTTCAGTGGACTTGATCTTCCTGGTTCTGTGCTTCAAAGTGAAATCTCACAGGATATTCCCTCTTGATTACCAATGTTTTGAATCTTAAGGTTAACAATGGCTAAGAAACCGCTCTTCACAGAGCAATAAGCCTTGAAAAGGTTCTAGCTACAAGTAGTCTTTTATGGTTCGTCCCTGCACACAGTCCAGTGCAGGGACTGTGTTTACCCAACACACAATGGACATGGTCAGCAGTGCTTACATCAGTTTACCAGTTTATCGTAAAGTTAATTCTGAATCAACATTTGTTTTCAATCAAGATGACTGTCACAAATTTTTTGGGATGACGGGTAGAGCAAACCATTATTTGAGATCATGGAATATAGAAAGATACTACTATATTAGCTGTACATTTCTTTCCTCTATACGCCACTGACCTTTTTGGAGACACTGTTTAGACAAAGGCGGTACACAGAAAACAGTACACGCTCTTCCTGTTTAGTAAGCCACAGTAGACCGCTCCTTACACTTGAGTTCAGGCCAACAAAGTAAACTATTCAATGATTCAATTTAATAGACTTGGTTTACACAATGCCATTGGTACTTTTGCGGCATGTAGCAAATTGTTGAACATTAGGTGAGAAGATGAAACTTAATTTGACAGTGCATAACATGAACAGCGGCTGGGTTGTTGTTGAGGTCAAGGCATTTATTGAATCACGTAGCAGGCTTGCGCACCCTTCACACTGTTTCGTTCACCCCCTTTCACACGGAAGTCCCAGCTTCATTCCATGTCCAGTAACAGATGCTGTGGCCCTTACAACGTCCCTGTGTTATTATCCACTCTTGTACGATTTATTTATGCCACAGTGTGTAGGGGGCTTGCCAGAACACACATGCACAGATGGAAATGTACACACTCGTGCACGATGCAGTGAGCTCTTGATGTCTTGATGATCTACCAGGGTCAAAACAGGTGGTGTGAGACGCCTTCTTTGATAGACAAAATGAGACGCAGTTGCTGCTCTTTTGTGCCGTCTTTGCTATTTAAGACTTCATGTACTCCAAATAACAACAGATGTTCATTTTTGTTGCTAGTTTTTAGCTTGGATTGAAAGGTTACCACTCTCCACTGAGTTGCGTTTCTTTTTCAGTCTGAAAGACAGCAAGCTTATTAAAGGTAATTATCTGTTCAGGGACTATGCTTTCCCTCTGCTGAAACCCAAAACCTGCCAACAGACAGACAGATACTTTTTTCCTGGCCTTGACCATGTCTGTCTACAGCTGGCTAGATGTTGCCATTCCCTTCACAGGAACTATCTCTCCCCCGTCCTCCATGGCAAGAGGAGCCCTCCCCCACTCCTGATCCTCCTGCTGGGGTAGGGCAGAGGATAAAGCAAATCCAGCAAGTCCTGTGCTCCAGAGTCTTCCATTAGGCTACCCACCTTTCCTCAACATAACTCTTATCTTCCACAGTGATAACATTCGTGACTCTATTGGACACTCAGACTTGGAGTCGAGTAGTACTTCGAGTAGTATTTTGCTGAGTGAAACCGTGTCTTTTGTTTGGTTATTTTTCTTCCTCCTACAATGTTCAAGATAAATAGCAAACAAAGTTGAAAGAAACAACCCGTTCCCACTGCAAATAACTCCCCCTGCCATCTCCAGCTTCTCTCACTTTGAACTCCAAGGTCTCCACTTCCCTGTGACTCGTGTTCCTTCGTCTTGAACCATCTAGCTAAAGTGTTACATAAACTTGGAAAGCGTAATCTCCTCTGCACACAGGTTTAACGGTTCCCTGCCGGCTTGAGGTAGTAGCCCTTGTTCGCTCAAGTCCACAGGGGAATGACCCTAACTTTGCCCATCCATTCCAGGTCTTTTAAGACATGCACACTAATTCAGAACGTGTGTTTTTGAGGACTTGATGCCGTTCTCTTCTGTGAGGCCACAGCAGGGCAGCTTAGCAAAGTCAGTAATGTTGCTGTTCCTCATTCCAATCAAGACTTGTACACCTTGTTACAAAAGTACTAGGCACAAAAGTACCTAGTGAAAGTTCAAAGCCCATCTCCACAAAGCTAACAATCACAATTGTCATGCGTCTAATTATGAAAAATTAACCTTTTGAGTTTACAGATAAATTATCTTTGTCATGTCTTATGATGTAATTTGACCTTCAAAATCTACGTTTTTTTTATTAAGAGTGGTTGTAACTTGATGCAATTAAGAAAAGCCTGCTGGTGGCTGCAGAGACTGAGGAGACGGGTGTTCTAGGAGTGGGCGGTGGTGTCCCGCGGTTTGCGTCTCTGAGATTCCACTAATTGGATTGACCTCGTATTCTGCATTGAACACGTGCTGTTAGCCTTTAGCTTAGCAGTTGTGCTAAATCACATCTCTCACCTTGCCTCTAGGCACAATGCCCTAGTCTAGGCAAGCGTCAATTTGGAGTTAGCCTAGTATCGGCAAGCTAATGCTTGCCATGTGGCCTAGATATGGGCGGGTAGCTGATAAGACCACCTGTCTCGGCTTTGCCTCGGCATAAATCGCTAAATCGAGAGAGCTTTTCCAATACACCTAATGACAAGAAGAGGACACGACGCACGCACGCAGCACGCACGCAGAAGCCTATGAAAGTTATACTGCATTACACTTCAAAATCATTAGCCCACTGGGTTCAGTTAACTTCAATGTTCAGTTTATATCTTTGCTTCATTTTCCGAGTCCTTCTTTTAATTATTCCTGAAAAGAAAAAATTAATTATCTGACAATAATTGACCTTATGATTAGTAATTCATGCATACTACATTTGAATACCAACGGTTTTCATTTTAATAAATGTTTGTTCCATGGTGCTTTAATCATTCATCTGTGTTAAGAGCAATGTGGGTTTGGTTGCATCCCTGTGTTTGTGGAGTTCCATCCAGTCAGGAGCTCCAGTTAGAACAGTGGTGTGAGGCTGTTGAAGGCTGTTAGCTGGGTAAACACTGGGCTCAGATTAGGAGAATGGGAAGCGGTCCAAAGTAAACTTGGCCCATGTGTAGGAGAGGAAGGTAAGACATTTCATGGAGTCACACTTGGAAAAGCGGAGGGAAGGAAATGTATTGTTGACGTGAACGGTGACAGCGACTGCCAAAGCCGTCAATCTTCCTCTGTGTCCTACAGGACTTGGGCGTGCCAACCACTATATAAAGGATCCAGGCCACCCTTAAACTAAATCCTGTCGAAATCCCGGGAGCATCAACGATGATGGCAATTTATTTGTCCCTGCACTGATTTGTTTAAACCGCTGATTGCTTTCCCAGCTGTAGCTGCTACTCAAACACAACTACAACCACAACTTCATTGTGCAGTACACAGTGGAGAATGGAGGATAGGTTCAGATTATGATTTGAATTTAGGGAGTGGGAGATTGGGCCAAAAGGCGCTACTCATTCATTTTCCGGCTGGGCTCTTTTTGACAGATAGGTTAGGCTTTTAAAAACATATCAATATGATTGAAGCACCAGCTGCAGTCTTTGGAGTGTTTCTGCAAGATTAGCGAATTTTGTATTTTTTTTGTATGATCATCAATATTGCATTGAGGCGTATGCAGGTTAATCCCTAATATTACTTTATAATATGGAAAGCCTTAAGTCACTTTCTTTTTTCTTTTCTCTTTCATATGACTAAAATGTTTATTTAATTACTGTAAATATAAAAAATAATTAAAAACCTTAATTTCCACAACAGGCCTCTACAGCCACATAGTTGGGCCACAGTGTTGTGCTGCACACTTGTCGTTGAGCGTGGGCTACTGTCCCTCTATTTTAAGTTGAGCAATGAGGAATGCTGGGGGGCCCTAGCCAAGCTCTGCCTTGACCAACAGTGAGTGATCTATAATAACAATTAACAAATAGCTTTGCACTGTTAGCATATTGGGGACTTTTGACTTTCTAAACACTTGAAGTGAGCGATGTTTACATTTCTCAGTCTGAATAATCCTCTCTAACCCTCTCTGTCCCACACTGCTTGACTCTCACCGTTGGTCCGACACTCCCCATCGGAACAGTTAAACATTTCTGTCTGTTGGTCTGCTTCTTTCTTCTGCATGAGTGCCTTATATTTCTGTCGCTCATATAGACCCTGTCTCACTGTAAGAGACACCAGGGTCTTCTAACTGCCATGCACTGATGTGTGGCATTCTTATAACCCAAGAGAGTTAAAGGGGAAATATTATGAAAACATAACTTTTCCTGGGATTTGGGGTGTTGTTTTGGGTCTCTGGTGCTCCCACACGCATACCACACGCATTTGAAAAAAGTCTGTACATGATTATTTGAGTGAGATATGCATTTCCGAAAGTACCCCGCCTACAGTTACCAAACGAGCGAGTCACTTTTGGCACCCCCTCCTTCGTAGGAAGGGGGCAGAGTTGAATATTACCTCCCACTTCCCCACTCCCCTCCAATCAGAGCAGAGTTAAGCTCAGCTCCAGGAGGACAATCCCTTTCTCCGCCGGACTGCCACGGCAGTCTGGCCGCCGTCGAAGCCGTCCGGCCGCCGTCGAAGCCGTCTGGCCGCCGCCGATGATTCGGGGGTAGCTCCAGCAGTGTACTCCAGGAGCTGAACTGCGGCCAAAGCTTTCCGGCTGTTCCGGCGGGTGTACTCCGGGAGCTGAACTGCCGCTGAAGCTGGCAGGTCCGGCGGGGGTAGGTCTCGTTGGCAGTCTGGCAGATCCGGCGCGGGGAGCTCTGCGGCATGTCCGGCAGCTCAGCTTACGTAGTACAATCCCTTTCTCCTCCATGTCGCGGTTCATGGACTTCAGAGAGTCAAGGCCAAAGTTCCTTTCCCCCAATACCTCTCAACCATTGCCGAGATATCCCCCACTACAAGTCTTTACGTTTTGTGAAAGTGCCAGAGACGTCAGACGCAGTCTTTATGATTCATAATATCATCCGAGGCGCACATAGCTTTTGGCCGTGATAGATATAATATTATACAAATACCCATATCTAATATTATTATTATTATATTATATGATATAGATATAGAGCTCCAGGAGTCCGCAAACGGCAACAATCCCTTCTCCTCCATGCTGTGTTTCAGTCTGACAGCTCATTGGTCAATGGGCAGCAGCTCATTTGCATTAAAGCTACAGACTCCAGAAACAGCGCATTCTGAAGGGACTGAGACAGCGGTAGGCGAGATATTTTTTTTCTAAAAGCTATTTCCAGCAAATTACTCCAAAAACATGTTTTCTCAAACTCAAATACTATGTTTACTTGTTGGGAAAACACCATAATATGTCTCCTTTAAAAGAATGAAATGCCTAAACTATAAATTATTCGTTATTCTCTCTCTGAATTCAACATGGAAGCGTTGAGTGCAAAGTCTATTCGAGTTATTTGGTTCAGGCTTATTTTTTTCCGCTCGTAAGAGCCGTCGGTTGGGCCCTGGCTTCATGTTGTACAGAGCTCTGCATCTCAACCCCTCACCCTAACATTCCATCACACTGTACGGCGTCCAGATTTGGGAAGCTCCTTTCTGCACCTCCTGCATTTCCTCTCCTTCCGCTGGTGTCTGGGCTGGTTCTCCCTTTTCCATGAAAACACGGAAGCCCCTCCCCTCCTCCCTTTGTGGTTGTTTGGGTTGGGTTTTGTTAGCGGCGAATTCAACCGAAGCCCTACTCCCTGGATCATGTTGAGTTGTTGTTCTGGTGGTGTGTGTGTGTGTGTGTGTGTGTGTGTGTGTGTGTGTGTGTGTGTGTGTGTGTGTGTGTGTGTGTGTGTGTGTGTGTGTGTGTGTGTGTGTGTGTGTGTGTGTGTGTGTGTGTGTGTGTGTGTGTGTGGGAGTTCTTATGGAGAAGGATCTCCCTCCTCTCCTCGCTTAGCGTTAAGCAGGCCCTGCGACCAGGTGTTCTCCTCACCAAAGATACCTCAGGCTGCTATTTTGAAGTGTTGGACTGCTTGTTTCATGACAATTCTCTTGCTTTTGGATAAGGAGATTATTATTTTCACCCTATGCCAAATTTCAACCCAAGTCATACAAGCAGCATAGTGATTCCATATTGACACAAGCTACTAGAGTGAGTGGGATTGGTGTTTGAACTAAAAGATAGCCTTGTTTTCCTAGTAGTGGAGCACATTTGCTCAGTGCTGGTCAAACACTTCCTAAACAAAGGGGCCAAATTGCCTGAACTCTCTATCTACATCAAAGACCACTCTTGGTGTGGTCCAACTGACCACAACAGATCAAGTTGACATTTTGACTGAAAAAATTTCAGTGTAAAATCCACGTCGAAAAGGTTTTCCAGATCGTGTTATATCCACCCTGAAAACCTCACCCTTACATTCCCGGCTCAGGATCCTTGGCAATGAATTATCTTGGACAATGATTATAGTTTTAGTATGTTTTTCCGTTTCATATGACGGTGGGTATTTTCTTTTTTGTCACTTGTTCCTGGTTATTGCCTCTAGCTATACCACCCCTGCCCTTTTGTTAAGGGTGTGTCAAGTCAAGTTCAAGGTCTTCTATAGGCTATAATTCATTTACTGCCTCCATTCTGCACAAACAACCATTAGCTTGGAGCATATAGTCCTGTCGATTTGGCACATAAATCGCAAAACAAGGTTATGATACCGACTGCAAAATCTAGCTACGCCCAACATGGCTGCAGTGCTACGATACGATAATAGTCAGAGCAAGTCTGAAATTTGTCTTGCACCTATATTTACAAACATCACAGACAAGACATTAGGACAGGACATCAAAAACAGGAAATCGAGACAAGACCCACAATTAAAGTAAAAGTACATACATTCATTATAACATTACAGCAGTAGACAACACGATCTAAGGCCCATCAGCATGCATTCGGTGTGGGATTAAGTGCCTGGTTCAGTTCTAGGATTGACTGGTGAACAAAAGAGTGCTTCAGTCTAACCTTTTTTAATGTTGACTTGGAACCCTATAGTTTGATGTTAGTAGATTGTACACTGTGTTCAGGACGTGGTTAGGGTCGGAGGAAATGTTGTAAGCCAACAAAGTTTAGTCTTATTGCAAATGTTGTCAATGTGGTGTTTCCATGATTGCTGATGGTCTATGGTTACCTCCAAGTATCTAATTGAGGACACTTTTGGATTTTTCTTTTCTTGATGTATGACAATAGAAACCAATGACTGGTGGTGAGCCAAATACAATCGCCTCTGTTTTCTTGGTGTTTATAAGAAGTGCGTTATTGTCAGTCCACTCGACCAGTTTGTTCACGCCAAGTTGGTGAAACTGTTTTTTTCGGAGTTACTCAACAGAGATAATATTGGTTGTAATGGCCGATGTAGGGGTTTTGATTTCCTTTACAAACAACTCTATTGGTGAGAAATAAAGCATACCAATGTATCAGGTATGGATTCAGTTTCTGCTGGACCATTTTTGCCACCAGAATGTCTGCTTGTATGGTATTGAAGGCTGATGAAAAATCTAGAAAGAGGGCTCTTGCATAGGTCTTGGGTTTGTCTAAATGTTTCGAAATAATATGAACTAAGTAGGCAACAGTCTTCAGTGCCACAGCCCTGTTCATAGGCAAATTGATATGGGTCGATTGTCTGTTGTACCGATGATATGTCGGAGCAGAATTCTCTCTAGAGATTCCATAATTACTGAGGTAAGGGCTATGGGTCTGATATCCTTAAGTTCCGTTGAACATGGAATCTTGGGAAAAGTTTTAACATTTTAGGTTTTCCATGACCGCAGGACAGTGTGTGTCCACAGAAGCCTGAAATTTGTGTTGCCACACTGGAGCCAGCTAGGTTGCAACGTTCCTCAACAGAAAGCGCTGCATCCATCTGGCCCTGCAGCTAAGTGCATTGTGTAGGCCCTCTGTAGTCGGTAGTGACTGTGATTGTGCAAGTGCATTTGGGCTTTTACATTTGGATAAATATGACAGGTGAAACAACTGGCAACAAGAAGGTGCTTCTATGAAATAATTTTGTTGACTTGTTCAGTGTCAGCTGCTGGAATGAGTCGAGGGGTGGAGATGTTAAAAACGATGAAAGTGTTGTTCTCGTTTGAAGTACATTTTTCCATGTATTTAATGGGCCAAATGGTGCACACTTGGATCTTGGCAGAGCTCAAGGTTATTCCCATTGACTATAATAGTAGTCTTTTTTCTGAAGCAGATTTAGCATTGTTTATAGGGAAATTCCATTTATGTCACATTAAGGCAAAACCCCTCACTGCAAACTTGAGTGCCATACCTGTTGGGTGTTATGCTCAGTGAGTAGCTGTTTGGCTGCTCTGTGCACCAGCATTCCATTTAAAACAAGTTGTAACCCAGGATGTGTGGTCAGGAAAAGACTCTTGCTTATGTTGTCGAAATGTATATCTTGACTTGATAAAAGCTTCCTCTTTAAAGAAATGAGTGTAGTACCAACGTTTTTATTTCCACCTAGAAGATGAGGCGGTCTACCTTTGGGCGAACTGAGGGTAACTACAGTTTTCAGTGTAGGAGCAAGATTCTGGGAAACGTTCAGACTTTTTGCGTTTCCGTGACGGCCAGTAGCAGGCGTTGTGAATGGTGGGCTAGATGCTTGGTGCAACAAATCAGGTCTTGTTTGTCCCTTTGTTGGACGGATCTGAAATGAGCTGAACCACACCTGTGGTCCCTCCCAACGTGGTGTGGGCCAGTGGAAAGAATGAGGGGAACCGCGTGTACAACTCCTCTCCGGTAGCCACACAATGACTGTTTTTTGTACTGCTTCTGATCATGCATGTCTACAAATATGCATTCATGCTACATTGATTGGTGGTATAAAAAACGATCCCTACACATCAATTTTGTTACAAGAGATGTGTCTTTTATGGACAGGGAAAGGAAAGGAAGCAGTTGGAGAAGAGAGGGAACTACATGTCTAACATTGTGAGCAGGCGTGTTGAACCACTGATCAGCCCCAGAGGTTGATCTCTAAACATATGCCTTTTTCCTTTGGATGATTGAGGCTTTAACCCTGTTGGTCTTTCCTGGCCAGCCTTTGGACACAACTTGCACTATATTGTGTTGAAAGCTGTATTGTGTTGGCCTTATTAACTAGAAAGTACATTGGAACTGCTTATGGAACTGCTTTGGGTTTAATTCTTAGTGTAACCCTTATTACTTTTGAAATGCACCAGGTTAAAGGGTTCCTTCTACAATTTACACATTAGTTATATTAGAATCTTTCATATGATGTTGGATCAGTGGCTGGGTTTCTGTGTCATATTTGTGTGAATCCATTGAACCCAATCCATCAGGATCACTATGCTATAAAATCATTCAGGTTCTCAATTTGTATTCCGGGTGCTCTCTTTGAGAGGAGTACCTCTCTGACCCCCCATTATCATTTGTTCTAGGCCAATAAGACTAAGTAGCTAAGTAGTCAAGCTAAGTAGTCCAGAGTGCAACACGCACACGGCACACGCCTCTTCTCAGTCCTTCAGATACTGAGGGCGAGCTCTCAGAAATGTTTTATTTGCATAGCATACTCGTGATTGTACACTGAACCGGGCATGTTAAAGGGACCTTCAATTTATGAGAATTCTATGCTGGAGTGATGCTTCAATAATAAGAAATGTCCACACTAAACCGAAGTGATGGGGTGTGGGTGTGGTGTGTGTGGGGACCACTATTTGTAATCAAGGATTTTCGCGGACTACCTAAATATACACAATATACAAATATAATCCTACCAAAATTACCCGCACCTCTTAATAGGCCTTCTAGCACTTAAAATAACTCATCATCAGTCAAAGCATCAGTTCAACTGCCAACAACGGCTGACCCATATTTAATTTATTTACTCAAGCACCCGAGGACATAATCCGGTTCATTTGATCAACAGGCTTATTTCCAGTAATAAGAACACTTGGATATATAGTCAAAATATCAAAACCTTTGGAGATTTTTCTTTATACAAGTCCTCAAAGAGTAGGAGGTCAAGCAACTAACTGGAAAACACTAACAATAGGCCTTATTCCTTTCCATTTCATTTATAATTTAAAACTGTTTTTTTTTATATAAACTGCCTATAAAGGCTATGCATGTGATGTGATCACGAACATTCTTTGACTCTGGCCCTATACAAATTTAAAAACACAGTAGGCCTACTCCTGGTTAAAAAAGAATAATAAAATAAGTCACATTTATTTCATAATATTAATTTACAAAAATATCCTCAATCTGATTTACGATCTGTTCTGAGTCCGTTCCGATATTTTGTCTTCAACATGACCATGGTTGAAAATCGGGATTATGGGGTAAGTGGTTGGAAAAGGCAAAGCAGCTTCAGGGCTTTGACGGACAGTTCGGGGTATTCCCTGTCAACTTTCAGCCAAAAAGCAGGCAGGCATCTCTCAGAAAAGTCTATTTTCAAAGCACTGTCACTGGACAGTTTTGCCAGGCTGTCTTGCTCGCGGGAGGTGAGGTTTGTCATGGTTGAGTCGTCCAGGGTGGCAAACCGATTTCTTATCCAGTTTGCTGTTGTGTCGGGGGTTGGGATATAATTCCGTAGCTGAGTTTTCAGCACAGTGCTGTATGATGTCATCATGCACAGCACTTGAAAGATGCGTGTCTGAGCTGCCTAAAATATCAGAACGATTTGGAAATTATTGTTAAGCTGCTTTTACACATACACGTAATGCCTGCTATTAGCCAGTTATTCTCCAGACGTGCCGTATATGTGAACGACATATCCTGACATTGGTGTCTTGAAAACCTCCCGAAAAAATACTACCCCTGGCCCTGATTGAGGTAGTATTTTAGCCGGCGGAAATGTTAATTACCTTATATGTGAATGAGGAGTGGAATGTCATTAAGTTTCACCCTAAATGACAGCCTGTTGCCTTTTGTTCACTGAATGGTTCAAAAATATTTAAATGTGGCACTAATTTAGAGTCATTTGTGGTGAACGCTAAATGATAGGTCTTATCTTAACCCTAAAAGTACACATCATACAATAAATAACATCACATGGGTTCACAGCTGCACGCGTATATAGAAATTGCTCTTTTTTTTTTTAAACAACCTGTTTCGTTCATTACTTCACTAAACTGACACACGCTACCGCTTGCTCTCCTCGCTCGTCCACTCACTCGCTGACGTCCCTCACACACACACTGCCATTCTCGCTCACACACATACGCTACTCTCGTAACAATTATTATTTACCAGTTAGCTGAACATTCTAGTGTCCCGTCCTTCCACTCCCTGTCTTCTCAGTTAAACACAGAAATCAACTAAATTGGTCCAGTGTTTGTTAGATGTGAGATGATGCAAAATAAGGCGATATCTTTCTTCGGTAACCCAGTGGTTGATGACGCCTTTCTTCTTCGTAATTTCTTCTATTGGTCTCGAACATATGATGCATCGCTGCAGCAACATTTAAGATGATCGCGATGAGTTTTGCCCGTTCTGCCTCCAACCAAAACAAACCGGAGTGACAGCGGCCGTCCTTATCCCACCTCTTGTGAACCTCGATCCTACGTCATATCCCACCCCTTGCAAGCCCACCCCCCTAAACCCCCTGTTGATTGTATTGATGTCTGAGCGACACCAATGTCTGCATATCGGGCATCAAGTGTGAATGACCCTCACGGTCGAACCTCCTGATACACAAATGCGGAGAAAAGTCCTCCACCCGCCTGGCCCATATCCCCATCATCTTGATTGCTGCTTCAACTTTGTCTTGCGTATCAAAAAGAGTAACCAACTTCCCCTGTAGGCTCCTTTTTAGTCCATTCAGGGCCTCAAAAATGTCAGCCAGATATGCAAACTTGCCAAACCTGTCTGCATCATTGAATCGTCCAGAAAGGTTGAACTTGGTGTTAAGTAGAAACAGTCTCACCTCATCTCACAGCTCGTAAAGCCGTGCAAGCACCTTCCCTCTTACAGCCACCGCACCTTGGTATGGAGCAGCAATTGTCGGTTCTCAGTGCCCATCTCGTCGCATAAAACTGAAAACAGTCTTGAATTCAGTGGACGGGCCTTGATGAAATTGACAGTTTTCACTGCTTCATCCACAACGGTTTTGAGATCGGGACGCATTATTTTGGCTGCAAGGGACTCTCTGTGGATGCTGCAGTGTATAGATTTCACTTGCGGAGCAACTTCTTGCACACGTTTAGGAAGGCCGCTGTGTCAGCCTACAATGGCTGCTGGCCCGTCTGTGCCTATTCCCACACATCTTGCCCAATAAATCCCATGTTCTGTGATGGAACAGTTCAACATGTCAAAAAGTGCCTCTGTGGTTGTGCATGTCTGCAAAAGTTTACAAAAGAGAAAGTCCTCCTCTATTTCTCTCTTGTATTCATACCATACGTAGGCGAGCAGGTTGGCAAGGTTAGCTATATCGGTTGATTCGTCCAACTGAAGGGCAAAAATGTACTGGCTTTTATCCGCGATATTAGCTGATCCCTGGCCATCTCCTCCATTCTGCACTGCACAGTGTTGTATGATAATGGAATCAAGTCCATTTCAATTCACTTCCTTGAGTGTATTTGGCATACCTTTTTTCACTGAGAGTCGGGACACCCTGTACGAGACTTCCACTGCTTTAGCAGTAGCGCCACCAGCAGATGTCGATTGCATTACTTTCTTGCTTGTGCAGTATACCTGGAGCTTGCTTTTGTAAAACTCAACTGGCTTGGACTTAGTGTCCCATGTTTGGTTCCGAAATGCTGGCGAAGATTTCTCTCGTTAGCCAGTGCCTCGTAACAACAAACGTAAACGGGCAAATGCTTGTCACCGGGGCCAGGGAATCCTAATGCTAAGTAGCTTTAACAGTATTTTCTTTTCACCCTCCTTTTCTTTGTTTCTTTATGAGGAATCTGGCTCATAGATGCCTCTGACTCTGCCCCTTGACACCGATCTAGCTTTTGGTTCTGACGGCACTGGGCTTCAACGTTCCCGCCTAGCACCACTAGTCCAAAGATTCTACAACGCTTTAATCTTTGCCCCAGCCTATTTTAGTAATCACAAAATAACTTCAATTTAATTTAAATTTTTATATCAATATACACATTTAAATTGTTATGGTTAATTCCGGCTAAAATTAATGTTTTTCCACGGACCACCTGCAGTACCGTCACGGACCACTGGTGGACCACACTGAGAATGAATGGTCTAGAGTAACGGCATCAACGACAACAAGAGTGTTGAGAAAGGAAGGTTAACTATGAATAGAAGGGAAGGAAGTGGCCATGGGCAGGAGATGACATTGCATCAAAGGCATCTTAACAATGTTTGATGGAAAACCTGTAATACGGCTGCAGGGCTACTGATGACACGGTACACTTACACTGTGAACAATGTACGCGTTTAGCATTTTGCCAGCTATGTCAAATACTTGCCCTGTTTGTTTTAAGGCTCTTTTCAGGAGCACACAATATGGAGTTCCTTACAAGATGAAGTGGTATTTCAGACCTGTCACTATAAAAATACTTTTTTTCATGTAAATCTCTCAGAAGGTTTTCCCAATCTTAATCAAATCAATGTATCATTTCAATTGTGCGTATCACTTGGTACTTAATCTGTTGTGATTTGTCTTCTAGAGGCACAATGTACGAAAGCTCTATTTGCTCTATTTGTATTGTTTGTTCAGTTGGTGAGTCATTTTAACAAAATACAGGTGAAATTCTAAACCCATCGTCCTCTTCCATACACACACACTTACTGACTCATGCTCGCATGCACAGGCCAAGCACTATCATAATCAATCTATTTTAGCTCTGTTACAAATAACATAATTTGGTCACATACTAAAGCCAACACCCTGGGTAAGGTGTGGGAATTGCAACCACATGTCGTTTCTTGAATGAACTCAAATCCCTTTATGACAAATCCCTGGTATGACAAATAAATTACTTGACTACTATAGAATATTTTCCTAATGGGCTCAGACTGTTCCCACTCTTTCTGTTTTTTTTCTGACATTGTTTTGAAATCATAGAATTGTTTCTGAAAAACGTACTGTGTTGAATCGAAAGTAGTAATGATATGACAAAGGTGGCTGGATATAGATTGTATTCTCTGTTGTGTTTGTGGAGGAAACAGATACACAGAATCCAGGCTATATCAGGCAACATCTGAACTTTTTTTCACTCCCAGTTTGATGGCTCCGGTTTGAAATTGGCATGACTAATGAACGACAACCTTTCATTCTACCAGCTTCTGACTAGAAGGTGTGCTGCATCATCATAAAAAGTTCACCTTGCCTTCCCTTCACTATTGGACATTATTATTTATAATAAACTTGTAAACCTCACCCGACAAAGAAGCTTAAAACGACCACAACAGAAACAAATTCATTTGTAAGCCATTAATATAATTGTATAGATGACTATTGCGTGCTAGCCCCAACAGTGATACAGGCTACCGTCTGGACTAGAGCAGTTTATTTTTACAATGATATTTTATCCTATCCCCCCCTCCTCTTCTATTATTTTGTTCTCTTTTTTTCTTCTTCTTTCCTATCGTCTTCTACAATCTTGTCTCTTCTTTCCCGTCCTCTTTCCGAGGAACCACTAATAGTCATTCTGCTATGATTGAGTATCATTTTCAGCGTGTGTTATTCAGTTTTTTTCTCCCCAGTGCGTACAAAGGTTTATTTATACCTCTGTGCTCTGGTAGAGCTGGTTTCCAAACCCTGCAGATGACTGTGTAATGTGAAGTTAGCTATAGCCATTCTGTAAATATGAGGTAGTTTTGGCGACATACCTGTGAGCTGGTGTCAGGTCTATAAATAAACAACATATAGGCCTACTATTTAAATTGCAGTCAGGTCGCCGAACATTGATTCCTCTTAGCCTATTTAATTCTACCTCTGTGGGTCTGTAATTTGCACATTTGGTCTCAATCCAACAAACATAGAATAACATGTGTTGCCTCTATGTTCGGAGGCATTTTATGCTGTATCCCAGTGATCTCGAAACTCTGTAATGTGGTCTATTTAAAGGCATGCAACATATTTGAGAGGAATCCAGATGGTTGAGAAAAACGCAGACCTGTTTTCACGCGGGGCAGGTGGATGAGTCCACAGAGTTATGATCACTGGGCCATACTGCAAGAAATATCCCGCCCAGTCAAACCCGACTTTCTTTCCACTGAGGTGTGTTTAATTTCTGAGGCTTCCTTTTTTATTTCCTGGAAACCCAGGAAGTGCTCACTGCTTAGCGAAGCTGCTTGTGATTGGTTGTCCTTGAGGGACCTGTAATCCCCCATCACAGAGTTGTTGCTCTCTCGGAGCTAAAAATTAGAGCTTTCTTGTGTCCTCTGAATGTGGGAATATTGGTAACTAGTCATTCCACTGTAGATTTCCAACCTTGGAAGACATCGCTGAATAAACAGGTCAGCTTTGGTGGTTTCGCTGTGTGACGGCGTGCCCACATCCCCAACATTAACACAACTTGCACGCAAACAACTTTTTGCCAGGAGCTATGATCAATACAATTGCAAAGGCCGCATAGACTACATGTGGTAAAATTGCGATTTCCGATCAATACAGTTTAGTGTGACTTTGGGGGACTCAAAGAATAAATGAACAAATCAAGGAAATACTCTTGATTTGTTCAGGGCACGATCTTTCATATTACGGCTACAGTCTTTTGACAATTATGAACCCCCCCGATTAGAGGTAAGCAGCATTGGCATTCGCTTAGTATTAAAGGTACACTGTGTAGGAATTACTCCGAACTAGTTAAATAATGATAGTAAATTATGTTGCCATGTTTAATAATTCATTATATTGTTGTAATTATTTAGTAGTGATACATTCTTTATTTTATTTTTCGATGTGCATGCATTGTCAGTGATCATCATTAGGAGATTCACCGAGAGGGCGAGGTCAGAGAGGCAGCGGATCGGCGGGAGGTAGCCTATGCTGCTATCCACCAACGAGGCTGTTTAGGCTTTTAACTAAACGTGTTTCACTGTTATGCTGCCTATGAAAGAAATTACACAAAACGTAGTAATATAAGAAGTAGTATGGTAAGTACTATAATATAAAAATAAGAAAGTCTTCACGCAGGAGGTTAAGTCTGATTATTGGCCGAGGTGATTTAACACCAATGAGAAAATATTAATGAATGAAGACATTGATTTGAGCTATTACTTAAAATGCTGCAGTGTCCCTTTAACGTCCTCTCACAGTACCTAGTGCAACGAGGTCACCCAAGAGAGTAGACCTGGATAGGAATCCCTGAAATACTATTAGCATCCCATCGCCACCGCTATGTCGACTAGGGCATGTCAGCGCAATGTGCACAGGAATTTGTGTTGACTTGGAGCAGCAGAGCTACAAATAACTGCAGGGTTTCAACTTTATGCAGGCCTAAGAACGACTTCCCCTCCAGGCACCCGTACAACATAAACAGAGCCGAGGGACAGGCAGTGCTGCAGCTCCTTATACAACCTCCACCGCTACACATGTTCTCGCTGGCCACATGGAGCCCACGGCCCGGAGAGGGGAAATGTTTCAATCAGGGCTGCACTCGCTTCGCTCTGTCCT
The DNA here is from genome assembly GCF_026213295.1 of Gadus chalcogrammus. Lineage (NCBI taxonomy): Eukaryota > Metazoa > Chordata > Actinopteri > Gadiformes > Gadidae > Gadus > Gadus chalcogrammus. The sequence continues at coordinate 16,882,797 of NC_079425.1, read as the reverse complement.
AGACCCCAGGCCCGGGCCACTGACCGCCTCGACTGGGTGCTTTTTAAAACTGAATAGAGGAGGAGTTTAATGTTATAAAAAGAATGCACACCATGAAGCCTTGAATTAAAGGGTCCTTCCCACTAGGCTACAAGCCGATAATGAGTCACAACTCAGTATGGGAGAAGGGGGGGAAGTCATATCTTATAAGCCCCTCCATTAGTATTGTTTTTGTTTTTTAAACCCGTCTAATGTTATCGCCCGCGTAGCGTTTTTTTGTACTGAAATCTGTCATTTCTGTGGTAACAGCCAATGAGAAGAAACTAACAGATTTCTCTTATCTGGATTAAAATGTTGACTATCTGGTTTTTATGTCTTAACCTGCTGCTTAATATTCAGAGCAACAATATTGATATGGGGCTTGAAACATTTGTTTCAGTAGGAATGGCTTTCACTGATGCTTACATCGAACATTGTTCATGTACAATGTAAGGTTTGTTAGAGAGGCGTCGATTAAATCTGTATTCCATCCGTACAGTTAGTTATATTTCTCTGATCTCTGTGACTTTTGAGAGCTAATGTGTATTGAACTGAAAATACTGAATGCCAGATGAAAGGACCTTATTGAAATACACAAATACTGTTTCTTGATATGTTTACAAATGACCTCATTCCTGTCTACATTACTGGACGTCTTCCCGAAAGGCCTGAGAGAATCTGGTAGTGGCTATCATTCTCCCTTATCAGTCTCTTCAGAAGTTTATTGGATTGGAAATGTTATGCATGTGTTGAATGTTCTGTCCAATTTGACACACACAACCACACAGACAGAGAGAGAGAGAGAGTCTCAAAGTTCATGTTGTGCAGGACTCATCCTAAACCTTTATTCCCCTCCTCCTAACTGTCACCTTGCAGGCTTTTGGAAACGCAAAGACAGCCCACAACAACAACTCCAGCCGCTTCGGCAAGTTCATCCAGGTCAACTACCAGGAGAGTGGCACCGTGAGGGGGTGAGGCTATTCTTCTAATGGACGGGGGGTTTCCACTGTCATGTCTATCAGCATTGTGTTCCATAGACAGATGCGTACATGCATGCATAGTTTCTCTCTCACACGTAAACAGTTGTTACAGTTACAAATGGAACATTTGTTCTGTGTCAAGTTGCTTTTAATGATAAACTATATTTGATCCCCCACCAGAGCTTACGTTGAAAAGTATCTCCTGGAGAAGTCGAGACTCGTCTATCAGGAGCACAACGAACGGTAAGAGATGAGCGGTGGTGTCTACCCTTTGTTCTTCTCCTCTTTTCCCAAGTGGCCAAGGACTTTGCCACTTTAGGTGCAATAATTTCACTATTTCATCAGAGCCATCACTTTCGTTCAAAACAATGTAGATTCATGAGCCTCGGAGCCTAAAACGGAAAGCAATCAAACCGAATTAAAGGTTTCTGTGTAGATTTGCAGCAAAGAATACAAATGCACGTAAAGCTATGGATGCAAAAATCAATGACGATGACCCATGTTTGAAGTAATTTTTTGTGGGAATCATCTCAGCCAATGGCTCGGGGCTGTTTTGAAATTTGCTTTTTGTCAAAATAGGTTTATTGTTGAATGGCATCTGATGAAACTGCAAAAAATATTAATTTGGTCTTGCCTAAAATTTGTGGCCAGTATTTTCTCAATGGCTTGAGAGAAGAATCACTCATAATCTATATCCTGTGTGTTGAACCACTTGAACCTTGTAAGGCCCGGACTAACCATGGGGCCACCCACTTCCTGTCTACCTTCCAGGAACTACCATGTGTTCTATTACCTGCTGGCGGGGGTGAGCGAGGAGGAGCGCACAGCCTTCCACCTCCGGAAGCCTGAAGAATACCATTACCTCAACCAGGTGGGTCGCCACCTCTTGCAGCCACACACCTGGGATGTATGTGCAAGTCCCTTTCACATTGACTGGAGGACGTGTGTTTGCTCTGTGTGTAACAAAATGCTCACTTTTGGAGTGAGTCAAACAGAGAGAAAATTGGATCAAGCATCAGTGTGTCTGGATGCATACGTCTGATCCTGGTCTCTTTCTCCGTTTGTTTGTTTGTTTTGTTTTTCACTCTGGTCGTGTAAAAGGTCTCATTCCTTTTTAGATGTCATATTTAAAGACCTGTGTGTACATGGACCACATTCATCACCACAGCACTGTTAAACCCATGTACTGCTCTTAAATACAGCTCAGGGTGGCTCACTTGGACTGATTCACTGCAGACGGGGAGAAAACATGCACACACACACATTCCTAAATAAAACTCAAAACTGGTTGACTGGCTCCATAGCGATGAGGCTAGTAAACCCACACGCATGCATTCTCTGAAATATGTAAAACACTGTCTTTTGTATCGTCATTGTGGGTCAAAACAAAAAGCTGTTTCACAAAAACAACACACTCTTATAGAAGACAATTACATGTGTGGAATGTGAATGTTGTGTGAAACTTCTGCCTGGTACGGAGCTCCAACTGTGATTGGACGATAGACCGTCTCCCCTCCACACTGCAGGGAACTTTTGTTTCTCCTCTATAGGCTCACACACACATACCTGCTAATTGGCTGAATAGTAAATATATACACGCATACATTCATTCATAGTTCAACACAAACAAGCCATTGTCATCTATCATAATACACTAACAGAATCATCTCATGAACAAACTCTAAAATAAATGCTTGCAGGATAAGTACAATTTAGTGCGTGTGCGTGTGTGCCAAACACTCTTGTATTCAAATGCACATACTTATTACTGTCAGTCTTATCTCTCCGTCTGACTTTCCATCTGCTACACATCCCGGCCTTGGTGTGTCCATTAGAATGCTGCTGTCTTAACACTAACCCTGCAATCCACTCTACCTCAACCTTTCCAGATGAAAAAGAAAGTCCACCGGCACTGGGACAGTTACAGTGAGAGCGAGCCGGTCAGTATCCTCAGCCTCCCCCCACCGCGCGTGGGCTTCAGTGTGTTTGAAGAACACCTTAGTTTCACCCCCATAGTCACAGTGCCCTTCCCCGGTGCTCCAACACTTCCCATGAGCACTTGCACGTTCTGCGCAAAGCAACACAAACAAGCCTAGCTGCCTGTGCCTAAATATTTGTGTTGTGGTTCTTTGTGGGTTTCTTTCGGGGCACTTCCTTGTTGGTTTTGGTGGTTGATTGCTTTGTTTTTGTTGATTTTCCCCCTGTTTTATGCTGATGTTCACTCAGTGTGTTCTACGTTTCTACCCTGCGCAGTGCGTTTGTGTTCAATAAGGTTGTCATTAGTCATTGACAATTCAATATCCTAAAACAAGACAATGTTGTAGAGAGCACTCCTGACTTGTGAGGCATATATAATAAATGAAAAAGGGAACTAGAAAAGATTTTTTCCATTTCAGGGAAATTACATTGAATGATAATCAATTACCAAAGAGAATCTTATTTGGGTTTTTTCTTTGGCTGGTGGTAGTTTGACGTGTCAATAATATTGTTGAGGATAGGTTATAATCCGTGATATATTACTATTTCTAAATCTAGTAAACAGCCAATGTATACGGTGCATGTTATTGTCCATATACGTCAGCTGTGAATTGGATTTTCTTGGTTCTTAAAGGAAATATGAATGGTGTTTTGTCTGAAATCCTCTACCATCTTGCAACAGGATGGTTGAAGGGTTGCATCAGTATTGCATCCACAGTGAAGTTAGGAACAACTGCTTATGTCCGACATGTGGAAACAAATGTCAGACACATGTGGATGTGTGGAATACAAGGTTTTCTCTTTCTGAGGATTGTCCTGTTATACTTGCATAAACAATGGATGGATAGTACATAGTTCTGTCTTTGTAGATTACAGTTGTTGGCTTGAGATATCCCTTTGTGATGATCAACATGCACTTCACATATTGATCCGAAAATGTATGAAAATAGAATGAGGATCTTTCTAGATGCACCATTAATCACGAATATGCGTCGGGTGATGATCATTTGTTTTCAGTGACTAAGACAGAACTCTGTGATCTGGGAGCAGCTTTTAACGGTAACCAGATATCCTAGGTAGGAGGCCTTGGAAGGCTAAACGTGTGTGTGTGTGTGTGTGTGTGTGTGTGTGTGTGTGTGTGTGTGTGTGTGTGTGTGTGTGTGTGTGTGTGTGTGTGTGTGTGTGTGTGTGTGTGTGTGTGTGTGTGTGTGTGTGTGTGTGTGTGTGTGTGTGTGTGTGTGTGTGGCTCTGGCTTGTCTTAAGCAGAGGTAGTCTCCCCTCATCTGCCTTTTCTTTTCCATCAGTTTGGTTTGTCCTGCGTCTCAGTAATATAAAACTTCACTCACAAATGTAGCCTTTTTCTGCGGCTTGCCAGTTTTCCATGGTTTGCGTTGCCGGAAAAGCCGGGCGCCGTTTTCCAAAAAAAGCAGAGTACTCCCCCCTCCTCACCCCCCACCAGCACAAAACCATGCCTCATAATGATAACCCTCCCTTCAGAAGGACTTGCTTCCTCTGTCTGCGCTTTGCCACAGTTTCTTGTCTTGTCCGATTCTACGATTTTAAAACAGTAAACAGAATGAGACCCTCATTTATGTATCGAGAAAAATTTTGCCCCCACCCTGTTTGACACAACCGTATAAATGTCAAAGGGTTTGTGTATTGGGGATGTCCAAATTTAGCAGATGCCCCTACACCCAATACCTCACAATGAAGCCCAGCCAAGATGTTCAGCAGATGTCTAGCTTATGAATAATATGCTGCAGTAGCCAACCATAGCCTGTAGCCTGTCCCACGTGGGGGAGTGCGTTGTCTTGGTAACTAACCTGGTGACATGCAGTGTCCTTCTTGTGGTCGCAGGACTGCTTCACAGTGGAGGGGGAGGACCTGAAGCATGACTTTGAGAGGCTACAGTTGGCCATGGAGATGGTGGGCTTCCTGCCGGCCACACGCAAACAGTAAGACGCACAGACACAGAGAGACACACGCATTCAAAGAGACATGCATACAAAGACACACACAGACACCAACACAGAAAGAGACACACACACACACACACACACACACACACACACACACACACACACACACACACACACACACACACACACACACACACACACACACACACACACACACACACACACACACACACACACACTCTGTCAGAGTTGGTCCTCGTGGAAAGTTGCACCTTCTTGCAGGCAGTTTCTCCAGGTGGATCTGTGTCATACAGACGGAGAGTGTGCAGTCATTGTACATCTAAAATCCTCGTTGTGTTCTAGTATAGATAGATGGATAGATCTTTATTGTCATTGCACATGTTACAGAGCAAAGAATTTACCAGTATCACTGGCTCACCTGTCTCTGTCCGTTGTTTCAGGATTTTCTCCCTGCTGTCTGCCATCCTCCACCTGGGGAACATCCGCTATAAGAGGAAGGCCTACCGGGATGAAGCCATCGACATCTGCAACCCGGAGGTGCTGCCCATCGTCTCGGAGCTGTTGGAGGTGAGTTACCATCAGTTGGTCATTGGTGTCATGTTGTCTTTCTTCATGTTGGTTTGTGTTTCTATTCATACAGGTGCATCTCAATAAATGTGAATATTGTGGAAAAAATTATTAACTTCAATAATTCTATTTAAAAAGGGAAACTCGTGTATTATGTCGATTCAATGCACCCACAGTAAAAAATCTCTTAACCTTAATTAACCTTTCCACAATATTCTAAATTTGAGATGCACCTGTTTATATAAATAGGGGGACAACTGGAGCGTGTTTCTAAAGACGCTTCGCGTCTCTTTGCAGTTGTTCTAAAGTCCTCCGTCTAAAATGCCTTTAACCACGCAGACCAGATGGTCTGCTTACTTGATGAATTCGGGATGGTTTCTCAGCCATTCTTGTCAAATAAATCAAGATACAATTTTACAGCAGGCATTTTAATGACCTCATCTATAACCATGTGACCCTGCTTTGAGGGTGAGAGGTTAAAGGGGGCATATCATACCACCAGGTGTGAGTGTGATTAGCCATTACAAGCAGGTTTGAAAATGTGCAGCATTGTGACATCACAGGTGGGCGTGTCCACCTAGATGTGTGCTGGATAGATCAGTCTACCAGCCTACCCAGTGGACTGAAGTAAACGTTGCTCATCTGTGGGTCACACATCTAGGTGGACACGCCCACCTGTCATGTCACAATGCTGCACATTTTGAAAACGGCTTGTAATGGCTAATCACACTCACACCTGATGGTATGATAGGTCCCCTTTAAAGCTTCTTCCGTCTGTTGCTCATGCAGTGAGTGTGGCGCAGCAGAGCTGTAACTTGTCATAGGCGTCATAATAGACGTTTGCTGGGTACTTGTTGCGCAACAGAGAAAAAACGCACAGGAATGCAAATGGTCATGCACATGTAGACACAGTAACCATCACACACAAAAGCACGAAAGGCAGATATGCAGGCATGCAACCAAGGTGAACGCACACCATAAAAGATAATGCACAAACACGTACACACACAATCACCACAAATCAGATTGAAAGCATAAAGGACTGCTCTGGGCAGAGAGGTTTGGCGTCCCCTGTCTGTATAAGCTATCGAAAGGAATGACGATGGTGACCCATCGGTACTCCCGAGTTACTCCCGAGGAGACTCGATAAAATGAATGAAATGAATGTATGTGCAGTGGATTGTAAATTCCTAGCCTCTCTTGGTTTTACTTTTGCGTGCAATTTGAACAGAATAAACATATCTATTCTATCTTATTTCTAAAGCAGCAGGATGTTTATAGAACAGTGCAGTCTTCTCTGTCAATAGTTGGGATGAGGGCGTTCTATCAACCATGAGGCCAACAGAACCATTGGTCCTCACCTCTAACGATATACAAAATGCTTCTTGAAGGTTCTCAGTGCCAACAGTTTGAATGCAGAATCCGTTTTTTTGCATACATTTACGTTTAGGGCATTTAGCAGATGCTTTTATCAAAAACGAAGCACATATGTCAGAAGAAAGATAAACAATATATCGCTGTCTGTACAGAAAGGATGTTCATAGAACCAAGTGTTGTTAGGTTAACCCCTTCCCGGATACAACAAAGCTAGCTAGGATAAGATGCTGCACAATGCTAAGGACAATTTTTTGTGCAAGGACGTACAACACACATTTAGCACGTACATAAGGTGACAGGACGTACAAGATACAATTAGTGCGTAAGAGGGGTGTGGGTGTAAGGGGGGAAGCTATGCAGAGTCTAGGTGAACTCTGAAGTGAGTCTTGAGTCTTTTGCGGAAGCTGGTGAGCAACTCTGCTATCATGACATCAGCAGGGAGCTTGTTCCACACTGCAGTGCCAAAACAGGGAAGAGCTGTGACTTTGATGATCGACCTTTGCTTGCTCTTAGCGACGGCGGTACCAGGCGTCCAGCTGAGGTAGTCGAGGGCAGCTGGGCTGTGTGTTCTATGCTTGGAGGCAGGCATGGGCAGTTCCATTGACCGCCTTGTAGGCTAGTACAATCATCTTAAATCTGATGCGACTTACTACAGGGAGCCAATGGAGGTCACGGAAAAGGAGGAGTCACATGGGAGGATATCGGGAGTTTAATTTCGGCAGACAAACTATACTGTTTCTACTTGATATATTGCTGCGGCTACGATGGAAAAGAAAGCACTTTGACCGGGCCGTTTTGGACGTTTATTTTTCATCCCTTTTCGTCTGAAAGGTGAAGGAAGGGACGCTGCTCGAGGCCCTGACCACACGAAAGACGGTGACTGTGGGAGAGAGGCTGATCGTCCCCTACAAGTTGGCGGAGGTCAGACTAGCATCCAGCCACACATTCTGGGTTCTACACCGCAGGACTCGGCACTACAGTCATGCTAACACTGTCTGCTCATGCCCAGGGTTTAGTAGGTGCCCTCAACGTCTCCACTGGTTATGATGCTAAAAGATTGGTTCTTTTTTCTCGCTTGTTTTCTCTGAGCCAATTTAAAACAATTTACAAATGCGCTTGACATGACCATCTCCTTTGGAGATGGTCATGTCAAGCGCATTTGTAAATTGTTTTAAATTGTTTAGTGTTTAGTACATTAACAACATCATTGGTTCCTATCATCAACCACTGAACATTTAGAACATATTGTTGACTATATTCTGCAATAATAATGCATGCTTTATTATTTGTTTGCAGGCTGGCACCGTAAGGGATTCCATGGCAAAGTCGCTGTACAGTGCTCTGTTTGACTGGATCGTGTTCAGGATCAACCATGCCTTGCTCAACAACAAAGACCTGGAGGACAACAACAAGGTGTGGAATACGGCGGAGTCTGAGCAGACGTTTCCATGAGATAAGATAGCATGAACTACATCTATCTATCTATCGATCTAACTGATCCTTGGGGCCTCAAACAGCATTTCCCCTTTCCAAAATATTATATTTGGGTTATCTTCCTTTCATTTAATTTTGTTTAAATTAAGAGACTTGCACGTAAGGTATTTAACAAAGCGCTCCATTTGTTAAACAGCAAATCTATCCTGCACGAACCATAAGTTGAACACGACTGTTATGTTTTCCCAGATATTGTCCATTGGTGTGCTGGACATCTTTGGCTTCGAGGACTACGAGAACAACAGCTTTGAACAGTTCTGCATCAACTTCGCCAACGAGCGACTCCAGCACTACTTCAACCAGCACATCTTCAAGCTTGAGCAGGTACAGCCCACGCGCTCACGGTACAGTACACTGCCTTGCATTCACTTGGCAGAACCCAGACAGGTTTCATTTTAAAGCTTCTTCACACCTCTCAAATTTCCCAACATGCATACATCACAGTGGATTTTGAGCAATCTAGAAATGCTTAAGACGATTATGCAATGTTACCGTATGACTCACCTCAGCACCCTCCTTTGACCAACCCAATGCAAGGTTTCTGTTTCCTCTTTTTTATAGACTTACAGTTGAGCTTAATATGTACTTGGCACCGCCTTCTTCACAGCTTCCTCGTGGCTGGTAGTTACTTACAGGAATCTATATGGTCAGTAATTGGTTGAAGAAAGATTTTTCTTTAAGTTATAATGCTAGACTAAGGGTTATGTTCATATTAATTTTGAGTGCGTTCAGCTTGTATCCCTTTACATTTCTGGTATAACAAATAGTCAATGGACTGTGAATTATACTCCTGTCACAAATTGCAGAGGAGGACCTGATCCTCCCATGAGAAGTAGATTTATGTAGTACATGAGGGAATTACACCTTCAAAGCGTGCCAAAATATGTGAATGTACCTTGGGACTTTTTTTAAATTATGCTCTGACAGGTTTTAAAAAGGATTTGACGGACAAAATGACCAAAGAAAAGACCTTGTGCTCTTTAACTGCACGGCGGGCTGCAACAGGCGCTGCAGCTGAGCAATCTGCCCACCTTTTAGATAATGATAGTGGCCGGTGATAAGTGCTCCTGTATCATCTGGCTCCAACCCTTATCTATTAGAGAAACATGTGTTTTTACAGCATACACGTTCAGTGATTGCTTCCCCCCCTTATTTTGTCACTCAAAATCGCATGTGTAAACCAAATTGTTGCTTCTAAGTATTTCCCACCGTGCTGTGCTTGCTATGCAAATGACGAGCATAGTTCAGCTTAGGCTGACATTACGGCTGTACCTCCAAATACACCCCAATGCCAGCATAATAAATAAGAGCTTTCCGACATTAATTAATTTACACTTTTTGGTGAAATTTCCTTTCACTCCATTTTTTTTATCATTTCCCATTGACTCTAGATGATGCAGCTGAGGCAAGCAATTATGTCAACAAAGTTGATGAGAGCATATAGGCCATTGCTCGTAAATCAAATGCGAGTCATCCCAGATGAAGTGTCAACTCATGTATTCTTAGAACATACACATCTACTGTTCAAGTATATGTGCATGCAAACGATAGGAGTGGTTGGAGTAAATATTGTTGGATTCATTTCAGGATGGTCCTTCTAAAATTAAATTAATTTAGACAACTATCTTATTGTCCTCTTGCAGAAAAGTGTATTATACAACAGGAATTTATCTTTCTTTTGGACTATGAGAAAATGGTACAGAGAAGCACTTCCACTTCATTTCTCATAAGCCTCTCTCGGATTATGTCTCTCTTGGTTAATTTGTGTTCCCATGAACCGGTGAAACAGCAATGATACCGCTTCACACTGAGAATGCTTTTTGATGTTTTTTTACTTATTTACTTATTTTACTTATTATAAAACCGCTTTGAAGCCAGACGGGCACCACAAGGAGTTTTCTAGCTCTGTGTGAAAAGCATGCAACTCAGCCACCAATAATTTTGTTTACTTAGGGGAATGTAAAACATCCTGCTCCCTTGTTACTCCAAGCCTGTTCACTGACTCTCGTTCTTCACGGCCCCCAACAATCCTTATCTTGTTTCTAGGTTTCTTAATCTCGATTCAATATCTCAATGGAGCGTTTAAAGTAAAATCTCAATCATGATGCAGATGATGGCTCACTGTCATGGTGTCCTGGACCTTACTTTGTGTTCCTTGTGTCTCCTCCCAGGAGGAGTACAGAGCAGAGGGCATCACCTGGCACAACATCGACTACATCGACAACAGCGGATGCATCAACCTGATCAGCAAGAAGCCCACTGCACTGCTCCATCTGCTGGATGAAGAGTGCAAGTGAGTTGACTGCCTGCACGACTCATGGTGATGCTCCTTATCCAGAGCTGACATGACAATAGTCATTATTTTAGCCTTTTAACCGCCACAGTATCAAGGTTCGTAGTGTTTGTCAGCCCCGTTTTGCTTTCGATATCCGTCTCGGCTCTTCTCCCATCTGGGTCTTCATAACCTCAGGCATCCAGCAAAGAAGATATCTTAATTGAATGATGGTTTCTGTAGCTCGGTTCCGTTCCTGACCTAGCCATGCCTTTAACCGGACTAAAATCATTATTCATCTCTTTTTGTTTTACTATAGACCAAGGTTAAACAGTGGACAGTAGCAGACAACTGATGTTATTTTGTGTTAGGCTAATCACATTTTAGATGACTAATTAAACTGGTGCCATCTGACAGCTTATTGATGAGATGTGATTAGTGCTACCAAACATCTTCTCCCCATTAAAGCTGCTGTTTGAAAGTTCCACTCTCAGAACTTACCGCTTTTCGAGAAAAAATCACTCAGCTCTCTCCCTCCCCACGTTTCTTTCCTGAAATTGAGATGTGTTGCATTTCACAAACCTGTGATTGACGTCAAGATGGATCCTCAGAATATTCGAATACAGAGGCAGACGGGCCTAACTCAAAACAGATATTCTTACACTGCATTTCACTCACTTATGGCTGATGGATGGCTGTGGCACTCCTCACATTTTACAGCTCTTATAGCTCTTAAATCTTACCTACAGCATCTTGCAGTATTTCCATTTTGTTGCCCATGGTTCAGCTTTCCCCAAGCCAGCAACCAAACCTTGTTGGACAAGTTCAAGCGGCAGCATGAAGGGAACAGCTACATGGAGTTTCCCGCTGTCATGGAGCCTGCCTTCATCATCCGACACTACGCCGGCAAGGTCAAATACGGCATCAAGGTGAGACACCCCTAGCCCTAAGGCCACGAAAAATGGTCTTGGTTATCAAGGAAGAAACCTAGAGATGAAAGAGGAAAGATGGATGCCTGACAAACTTGTATAATGACAAACAACCGTTTAAGTAAAGTTTAAAGGATTTGTTGATAATTGCAGAGCAACATTACACTACGTCCTGTGGGTATGTGTAGGTTGGGTGGTTTTGGTTTGGAACGCAGACAAATAACTCTATGTTAAGACACCAATGGGCATGCTCACAGACATAGATGGAGACTAGCAGTTCAAATTCTTGAATGTTAAATGTACTGGTCATGAGCACCGTGGTGGATTTTTGATCAAATTGCGAAATCTTTATCGCTTTTTCCTTGACTGGCTCAGCAGAGAAAAGATGAAAAAAATTGTTAATGCTTAAAGGTCCCATGGCATGCTACTTTATGGATGGTTTTATATAGGCGTTAGTAGGCCCCTAAAACAGTATTTGAGGATGTTCAAGATATCCGCCTTGGTGCAGAATTATAGCCGCTACGAGCCAGTCCCACAATGAGCTTTCCACAAACGTGCTGCTATTAGAGGTGGGTCAAGGAGGAGGGTGGGGGTTGTGGCCCTGAGCAGCTTGTGGCCCTTACAGTGGATGAATCGCAATGGTTCGGATTCATAATATCATCCGGAGGCGCACACAGCTTTTGGACGTGTTCTGTAAATATTCCAGAACACTCTGGTTGCTCCGGCGGGAGCCTTGGAGCTCAATATCTAAATAATATAATTTTATATAGTATCTATATAATATTATATATATTATCAGGGCCAAAAGCTGTGTCCGTCTCCGGATGATATTATGAATCTCAAACGACTTCTCTGGTTCTTCCACTTCCATTTCAATCTGAAGTACAGACTGAACCAGGGCATGGAGGTGAAAGGAATTGTTGCCATTTGCTGACTCCTGGTACTTCCAAAACGAGACTCATAATGGGGGTTATCTCGGGCCATGGTTGAGAAGGGCAACAATCTAGCCCGGGCAACAATCGTGGTGAACAATCCCTTTCTTCTCCATGTCTCGGTTCAATCTGGATTTCAGGGGGTCAAAAACCAACGTTCCTTTCCCCCAATTGCTTCTCAACCAAGGCCGAGATAAGTCCCACTACGAGTTCTGTTGTCGAAGTGGCTACCAGAGACTTAGAGAACCCTAAACAGTCTAGTCTTTCACCAACGCTTTACGTTATAATGTTGCATGTTATGCGCAACAACACCAACAGCAGAACGGTTATCCAAATAACAAAGAAGCGTACAGTACTTGCGTTACAGTGTGTGTATTCACACACACATGTGGCACTCACCCGGTCGTAGCTCAGTGCCGGGCCAAATTCCAAATTCAAAGGGGAGGTTACCTGGCCCCATATGACGACATAGGGGGCCAAATTCCAAATCAGTGCATCTGAGGTTTGTTTTTTCAAAGGTGTAGCGGGATACCTGGGATACCATTGGCAGGCTAGGGGTACTCAAATTATTGGTAGTAAACCTCAAAGTAAAAAAAACACTATCCGTTTTCCATCATGGTGGTTTATCGCCCTTGATTATTGCAGTAGGGAATAATTATATAAACAACCATGTACAGTATGTCTTGTTAGGCAACCACTTGAACTTTGTCTGTCATATCAAAATAAATGTTTTATGAATGAAATGTAAAACAAATGCTACTGGAATTTGGTAACAGTCTTCCGGAGAGCCCTCATGTATGACTCAAACTGTGCTATTTGTGAATGTGATATGTAATACTCTAATCTCTCACTCTCGCTGTTTCGCAGGACTTCAGGGAGAAGAACACGGATCACATGCGTCCGGACATCGTGGCATTGCTGAAGAGCAGCAAGAACGCCTTCATCGGTGGGCTGATTGGCATCGACCCATCGGCCACGTTCCGCTGGGCGGTGCTGCGGGCTTACTTCAGGGCCCTGGTTGCCTTCAGGGAGGCTGGGAAGAGACACCAGCGCAAAAAAAGCACAGGTGACGAACCGCAGAGGAGGGCGTTGGGGACTCCATGAGGCAGGGTCCCCAATTCCTAGTTTACCATGGTCCTTAGGATTATATTCATAGCTACATAATGTAGAAACACAAGAAGGCTCGTCACATATTCTCAGAAAAATTTGTAATGCATTACTTATTGTGAAGGATGATGGATCTGTAATTTCCTTAATTGTTCCTCGACAAAGATGGCTTGTGTATTGAGCCAGCTCTAGTGCGCTACTGCACAGTAGTGTATCAGAAATGTTCAGAAGTAGAGAACAAGTAGAAAACCAATACTAAAGTGCTGCCATGAATGTAGTAATAGTTAGTTTTTTCGACCTGTTCAGTCAAATCAGTCTATTTCAGCATTCTTTCTTAGCCGGTCAATGGAAATGCAAAAGAGTTTTTTCTCGCTAGATGTGGTAGATGTGACTAGATTGCTCTTTGCCCACCTACATAAAATCATAGCACCTCAGTAACTAATTACGCGTCATGCAAAATCCCCATTAGTAGAACCAATGGTTTATCCAGACCTAAAGGAGTGTTGAATAGACTGCCAGCTTCCTTCACACACCTTTTTATAGTTGAATTAATAACCTTACTGTCGCCTCCTCCTTCAGTTCTGAATGTCTCTCGGTCTATGTGAAAACCGTAGTCTTGCACAGGTTTCTCTCTCGTAGACGATTGCATCTCTTGTTTTTTTCTCAACTTCACTGTCTAATTGATCTTTGTCTTTTCTTTTTCTCTCCATTCCTTCCCTCTCATTTTTCCTCCCCTTTGTTTGTTGATCTTCTCCTCCTCTGTTCATTTTGTTTGTTCTCTCTTCATGTGATGTTGTTTTGCTTCTCCAAGGGCATGATGGCGCTGCTCCCTGTGCCGTTTTGAGCGTTGCGGATAGCTTTAGCTTTCTGCAGCACCCTGTGCATCAGAGGAGCTTAGAGATCCTGCAGAGGTGCAAGGACGAGAAGTACAGTAAGGCTGCCATCCCATAATAACTCTATCCTCCCCATTTTCAAGCTAGAGCCCCAGGGTGTCGGTGGGGGGAAACTAAAGGGAGATGGTAGACCAACATTGTCATCTTGTAGTTGTGTCTGCACAGCCATGCCTTGTGCAAGTATGCCTTCTCCAGTGTTCGAAGTGTTTTCCCAACACAGGAGTTCAAAAGCTTCATATCTAGAATGCTTGCAACATCATACCATCACCAGATTGTAAATGTTTTTATTTTTTGCGATTGGGCCCACATAAAACTATCATTTAATAATAGAGTTGATTGAATGATGACGAGTAATGATGCTTGTTGGTCACAGCTCTTTCTGCGCCAAGCTTATCCCATCCTTTCTTACGACCAAGCATGTCACATGCTGTATGGTGGCAGGGGTCTGCCATTCCTTCACTAACACCGGGTTTGTTTGTTGCATGCTTCTTGGGCATGGCTAAGACCTTTTAACCTTGGGTTAACGAACTCTGGTCTCCGGATATGGGCTCATGTGCATCTCAATCAATTAGAAAATTGTGGAAAAGTTAATTAAGTTCAGTAATTCGATTTTTAAAGTAAAACTCTGTAACAGTCAGCAATTAAGACTGTTACTTAATTGCAACCGAAGTGAAATATTTCAAGCCTTTATTTGTATTAATATTTATGATTGAAGAAATGATTGATGATGAAAACCCAAAATTCTGTATCTCAGAACATTTTTATATGGTGAACAAGTTGAATAATGTAGACTCAAGGTTTTCTCAAAATACCTGAAAAGGTTTCCTGAAGCTTTTAATGCTCTCTGTCTGGTTCATATGGCTTCAAAATCATGGGGAAGACTTCCTACTTGACCGTTGTGCAGAAGTCGTTGACACCCTCGACAAGGAGGCTATGGGCCCTATCTTGCACCCAGCACAATTTACTTTCTACACTTTCAACAATTTACTTTCTATGTATCGTTGCTAATTTGCACCCGGCGCAAAGCAGATTTTCGCCCGCAGCAAACTCGCGCCAATGCACTTGCTTCCTAAGAGGCGTGTCGGCGAAAAAGCGGAGGCGTGTTCCAGCGCAAATGATACATGGTGCTATCTTACTGATCGATTTTGCAAGCGCGCCACTGAGCGGAAAAATCCTGGTCTAAGTACTAGGACGTTTTAGAGCACTTAATGCTTCCTTCTGCTGGCAAAATTTATGGAGATGCTGATTTCATTTTCCAGCAGGGCTTGGCACCTGCCCACACTGCCAAAGTACTGATACCTGGTTTGCTGACCATAGGAACACAGTGCTTGATCAGCCAGCGAACTTGCCTGATTGGAATCCCAGAAAATGTATGGGTTATTGTCAAGGGTAAGATGAGACCCAACAATGCAGACGAGCTGGAAGCCGCTATCCAAGCAACCTGGGCTTCCATAGCACCTCAACAGGGCCATAGGCTGATCGATTCCATGCCGCTTCGCATTGATGCAGTAATTTCTTTCGAAAGGAGCCCCAACCAAGTACTGCATAATCAAGACCATACTTTTCAGAAGGCTGGAATTTCCGTATTAATAATCATTTTTTTACTGGTCTTATGTGATATTCAAATTTTCGAAGATACTCAATTTTTGGTTTTCCTGAGCTGTTAGCCATAATCATCAAGATCATCAAGACAAATAAAGGCTTGAAATATTTCATATTTTCACTTTTGGTGGAATTAATCTATATAAAATGAGTTTCACATTTTTTACTTTCGACAATATTTTAATTCATTGAGATGCACTTGTACATTTCGCTGAGGGGGTGTGTGTGTTGATTGGATTTCCACCATGTCCTCTCTGTTGTGGAATAGTTTTGGTCATGGGTGATGCTGTGCACAGAAATTAAAAAAATCAACTCACTGCACTGACCGTCTCTTGACCTTGAGGTGACCCCAACTACACTCAAGTGGTTTTGGTTTTAATAAACTCTTAAGCAAAGTGTGTGTCACCTACTTTGTATACAGATGTGGTTTGTTATATCACCTACTTAAATCACAGTGTGAATAAAATACTATGTACGTACAGAATTTGATGTAAAAAAAAGAAGTGCCTCATGCTAGTCACTTTGTTATGAAACATACAAGCAGAATAGTCATTAATGCAAGTGGAATGCTGCAAAGACTTGGGGGGTATCCTACTTTCACCAAAGAACAGATCGTATGTTTCCTTGAGATTTCATGGTATCTAGGCTTCTGGCTGAAATCAATGGAACAGTATTATGTGGCTTTATTGCTGGCAATTTCGTTAGCTTTAAAACAGTAAGGGAGCAACGAAATATGGAGAGGGGGCGTTTCCAAAAACCAAACGCGTATTGTTGTACGCCGACAAACAATCACAGACGTAGTGCTATCAAACAAACGCACACAGTGCTCCGCCAATACGCACAAAAACCGTCAAAACCCGATGCTATATGAACCTCTATAATAACTTTATCATAGTTGCAATACAATGCGACACACCAAGGGTTAATCAGCTATGGCAATGGTAAAGATATCGCTTAAATAGACCGAAGCTAAGTACATTAAAAGTGACGGCAGTCCTCGCCAGCACAAAAGTAAAAAAGTATATATCCCTTACCTTAATTCAGTAGAATATCCTTTTGAAACCCCCTATGTGATCCATTTTTGGATATCCATTTTAAAACCGGATTGCTAAACTAGTGCAACTGCTTGCTTGATCACAATGACAGTATGATTGTGTGACTGTTAATTCTGACTTTTTGAACTTCTAGCTACCCCAATAACCAATGAAATTGATTTGCAAATATAGACTAAACTGTTACTTTGGAACTAAGTAGTTTTGTGGGGCAAAATAAGATGAAATATTATTTTGCAAGTAAAACAAATTATTTTAAACATATTAATTTTCACTGAGTGGGTGAGGATGGTCGTCTGAGGAGGCGATGCCCCTTAACTCCCCCTCGCTGCACCGGGCCTGATCAGCAGCATCTTACATGATGAGACAATGCCTTTGATTTCCTCCAACACTAGGCAACACGGCCAATAAATCTATCATTCTTCTCTTTATTCTTTTCAAATAATACTAGGCTTAACTAATCCCATTTCCATGCAGACCTGCAATCAATTCCTCTTCTGGATAAACTGAAACCATAACTTTCACTAATTTAGAAATATTGACTTTTAATCTAAACTGGTCATCAGTTTAATTACTGGTTGGTTTGTTTTTTTCTACACCATAAATCGTGTGTGTGTGTGTGTGTGTGTGTGTGTGTGTGTGTGTGTGTGTGTGTGTGTGTGTGTGTGTGTGTGTGTGTGTGTGTGTGTGTGTGTGTGTGTGTGTGTGTGTGTGTGTGTGTTGCTTAACGTATCACCATCCTGTGTGTGTTTTTTATCAGGCGGGGCGAGGCGGAGTCCCAGGACCCCCCTCTCAGACCTGCAGGGCAGCAACACACTCAACGAGAGATCGCCACGGTGAGAGCCTCTGATGTCCTTGATAACCAATCCCCAATCTTAAAAAACATATTTTCTAACCCTCTGGTCGTACTGGTCTGTTGGTTAGTTCAGTGTTAAACAGTTACTGGAGATGGGAGTATTTCTGTGTGGAAGCGCCCCTGTTGTTACAAGGGATGACTTTTGCACAGAATGTCCATGATTCACTGAAAGCAGAAGGACTGGTCATAAAGGTTCCCACCGTTTGAGCCCTACTTCAGCCCTGCGGACACCAATTGCACAACGCAGCCATTCATTTTGTAAGACAGTTGAACGGCATCCCACTCGTGACCTTTGCCCCATGTGATCTGCACACCCGTAGCTTGTAGCCTCCCATCACTTCCTGCCTCTTCCTAGACTGGGTACCCCCAACCCATTCTGCCGGCGATTTGAATTCCCCCTGCAGAAGGGTCTGGAGAAGAGCAATACATTTCTTTCTGCTTCCGATACGTTTTTGTGGGAGCCATTCCCCAAGCTGGCTTTTCCCCCTGGGCCGCTATTGGCTGGTTTAACACAATGACGAAAGGAAGCGACGGCGAAAATGACAGCAGCCTCCCCAAACCAACGTGCAATCTACGATTGAGCTGGATCTGGCAATAGCCAGGCTAGCCTCTTCCCTCTCATCCATCGCTGCTTCCTAAGTGTTCACTAGAGTCGGCTCCCCCCCATGCAGGTGGTGGCTTAGTGATGTCCTTCCAGTGACATGTGCTGCAGGATGTCGGTGGTGGTGGGGATAAATACCTCTTCTCATTAAGGAGCCTCTTGGGGTGTGCATGTGTGTGTGTGTGTGCGCACCCGTGTGTCTGTTTTTTTTCCGCAAACGGATATCCAGAGTGGACATAACACAGCTTTACTGACTCCCAGGGATCCAGCAGCAGATGTGGTTCCATCACCGTGGAACCACAGTGATCTCTGCTTCAACAGATGGAGTGGACAATGGGAGAGACGTTTGTTACTGCGGACTGTTGGTCTGGTTCTTTGCTGAGCATTAAATCAATCTTGCAAGGCCCTAAACGGCAGCGTTCTCTATACTGCGGAAGGATGCAGTGTGGGGGGATGATTCAAGCTTGGAGGAAACCTTATATATGTTTACTGTGACCCCAGATCCCTTTATTGCTCTATGCCCTGTGCTTTATGTGCTATATACTCCACCCGTGGGACTGTGAAGAAGGCTGGCGTTCTGGAAACTTCCCAGGGCCCTCTTCAAGGGCCAGGTTAGAGGAACGAGGATAGAGAGGGTAGGGTGGAGGACGGAGCGAGATGGGACCATGCTTTTGCTAAGACGGACCCTTCGGCATCTGCGGGGATTGGGAGGTTGCAGGGCTGGTGGAGCGGGCGCTCTGGGTCATGTGAGATGATGTGTTCTTAACGGGTCAGGGCGGAGGTTATGCGGTCCGATAGGTTGGGAATGGTGATTCTTGTGAGGGATTTTTAAAAGCCTGTATCGATGTACTACTGTGAATATGTTGTAAAAGCAGATTAATGCATACAGATGCATTAGTTCAACAATGCTGTAATAAAGGAGGAGAAGGGGGTGTGGTTGCACAGACTTGTGTTTAAGTTTCCTGATGTGTCTGTTGGCAGCGTTTGTGAGCATCAATGGTGTGATGGTTGTAGCTGAGCTTATTGTCCACTATAGTGCATGGTGTTACGCCACTTGAGGACGGAGAATAGTGTTTGAGGTATAGGATAGAGTTGGAGATGGAGACTAGACACTGGAGGGTAACGTTATGGTAGGTGGCAGGTATAGAGGGTA
Organism: Gadus chalcogrammus; assembly: GCF_026213295.1. NCBI lineage: Eukaryota > Metazoa > Chordata > Actinopteri > Gadiformes > Gadidae > Gadus > Gadus chalcogrammus. The sequence goes on along the minus strand of NC_079425.1, from coordinate 16,863,047 downwards.
GAGGAGGGAGCGTGAGGGATAGAGCTCAAACAATCTTACCCTGAGCTGGATCACTCGTTTCCATCTGAGCCTCTTTTGGGTGGCAAATGCAATCCACAAGGATCAGAATGGATTCTGGTTACTGTAGATACTTTATAAGTTGACATGGTGATGGGCTCTGTGCACAGCATTGGACAATGTTATCTGTTAAAGTACTTTTGTCATAATTGAATCACAATGATCAAATCCACATTGGAATTGACTACTCAAATTTGGACCAATGGGTTTTTGTGTCGTGCCATTTTTGAGAGACGTTAAATACAAGTTCCCGCTCAATCTCCTGTTGCTGTCTCTCTCTATCCAGAACGCCCAGAGGCATTCCCAATTGATTCGGTTCCGACAGTTTATTTTACTTCTGACCTTAAAGTAACTCTGTGTGTGGGCTGGCAACAGCAGGGTGGATTCCTGTAAATTGTAGAAGTCAAAATAAACTCCTCTGCTCTGACCCAATTCATGACGGATGGTTGCTGTTGTAGCCATTTCCTTATTTCTAATAGCCACAAGAGCTCAGTGTTTGGTTTCATCTAGTTGCACAACATGCATTTTTTCCGCCACAGAATATTTGTTCGTTTTAGTTAACCTAGTTTTTGTAATGCTCATTCTCTGGTTCAGTTTACTCTGTTTTATATTACCATTTTGTCCTCTACCTTTTCCCTCTTTCTCTCTTCACTGTTATTTTCTTACATTTACATTTACATTTAGGGCACTTAGCAGACACTTTTATCCAAAGCGACTTACATGTACAAGTACATTTGTCATAAGAAAGTGACACAATATATATCTGTCGGTACAAAAAGGATGTTCATAGAACCAAGAACAAAGCACTAACAATCGCTAGGTTAAACCATTCCCCGTGTTCAACTTAGATAGCTATGATAAGATGCAACATAACTAAGCACTATAACTAAAAAAATACGACACACAATAACTGCGTACATTAAGTGCCAGGACGTACAACATACAACCAGTAGGAGGGGAGGGACTTAAGACCTCTGTGCATAGCCTCCTCGGCTATGTAGAGTCTAGGTGATGGAATTGAGGTTGGTTAAATACAAGGCGCGCTGCAGCGTTCTGGATACGCTGCAGAGGTTTAATTGCGCAGGCAGGGAGTCCAGCCTGGAGCGAGTTACAGGAGTCGAGGTGGGAGATGACGAGTGCTTGGACCAGGAGCTGAGCTGCTTCCCTCGTGAGGAAGGGCCTGATCCAGCGGATTTTCTTCTCATCTCTTCTCCTTTCATCAAATCCTTTCTTCTCAGCTCTCATCTCTCTTCCTGCCCTCCCCGCTCCCCTCCTCTCTCCCATCCCGTCGCTCCAGGACTTTACAAACCAAGTGGTTGTAGCTAGTGCCTGACCGGCCTCACCACTCAGCCCTGACCACTATGTAGAAAGAAGACCAGTGTTTGCTTTCAGGTCCACTGGGTTGGTTTTCACCTTGAGGCTTGAGGCTTTACATGAACTTCTGACCATAGAAAAAAATCAACCCAGCAGATACAGTACAATGTTACATTGAAGAAATGATTGCAACAATGTTAAGAGTCCGCAATGTTGGTTATGGCCGGTGGTGTGACGTGGAGTTGAACAGGATTATGTCTCGTTGAAATTGTGGCTCAATGTGGATAAACAACATTGTTTTATCACACACATTTGGTTCACATGTCAATCTCAAAGATGTTCCTGTAAATGTCTGTTAAGTCCCTGTCTATCACCGAATCAGTTATCACAATGGTGAATGAGCCTCTGGCCCACAGACGAAAGCCCTAACATTTGCGTGCATATAGAATTATGAATGTAATGAACTGGGCGTCAGTGATGACATGAGTTGTATCGCTGGAAGAAATAACACTTACTGCCAAAAGTGCTGCAAAAGAAAACTAAATGGAAATCTTCAAAGAATCCTCATCTTCAAGAAAGGCAATTTCTTCCAGAATGTTTTAGGGCTTGAATCGTAGGAAACTAGGTAAATCTGTTACATCCTGTGTGTGCGTGTGTACCACAGGGGTTCTCCTATTCCTGGCTTGAACGGGCGTGTGGGCCAGCAGAGTCGCCTATCGTCCGGCATCTCCACCACGGAAGGGGACGGCATCTTCATCAACTCCACCAGCAGCAAGCTGCTGGAGAGAGCTCAGGGCATCCTCATGTCAGTCACTTTACTCACACCTCACCTCCCTCAACCCCAGACTCTCTGATCCAGAGAAGGGCTTTCATATGATGTCAAATGTGCTCTGTTACTTCATAACATGAGAATATAATAATAGTATTTTTAGTATTTATTTCTATGTCTTGGGGAAAAGTCTCAGCATTTGGTTAATGCTATTCTATTTTTCTGGTGCCATGTGGAGAGAATTTCATTGGCAATACTAACCCTTCCTTTCTTGTTGCATGCTTCCATTGCGTTTCAATAGGAGGAACAAAAACTACAAACCCAAGCCTCTCCTCCCAAAGGTAATTCCCACACTACACCCCCCCTACCCCACCCTGCTAGAGTGTTTTCTGGGACTTGCACACTGCCAGTCCTGTTGCTAGCCATGTTGCTGAGGCGACCGTGTCCTCTCCTGCAGCACTTGTTGGACGTCAAGTCCCTCAAGTACCTGAGCAAGCTGACGCTACACGACCGCATCACCAAGTCCCTGCTCCACCTGCACAAGAAGAAGAAGCCGCCCAGCATTAGCGCGCAGTTCCAGGTTGGATGCAGCATTCCGACACGCACACGTGCTCATATACACACCCATGCACACACACACACAGAGACACATATGCTGATCCACACACACACACGTACACACACACACACACACACAAACATGCCGATCCACACACACATGCATGTACACACAAATACATGCTGATACACGCAAACACACAAAAATGAAACCATGCACACAGAAAGACACAACTTACATTTATTGGCCTAAGATAATTATAAGTTAATTGAATGAGCCTGGGGCCTGGGGATTATCACACTGCAGCCCTCCATGTTCACCAGCAATGTGCTTCATGCACTTCAAAACTTTATTTATACAAAAATATCACTTAACAGCATGAGCTGTTTCTTTTGAGCGGGCACAGCGCATCAGCCAGGTTCTTCTCCGATTATAGTGTTGTATTGCTGTGCGTGCCAAAAAAAGCCCAACTGGTTAACCTCCCACTCCTAAGAATACCTTAAAATAATCGCTATTCTCTAAATATGCTGGCATGTTAAATCTGCCCTTAAATCTTTAACTTATGACGTAAAGAAATATCTTGTCTAGAAAGTTCCTCAAGAATATAACGCGCCCATCCATAAATAAATCCGTCAAGGGAATTGTTCCATATAAATCTTTTTAGTGTGGCCCACTACCCCCTCCACCAATGTAGGTAGGGGGTCACCAGTTAATCAGAAAATGTATGTATCTAACTATAGCTGCAACGTCAGCCCCTAGAGGTTGCCAATTGGAAAACGACCATTGTGCAGCTTTAAAGGAAACGCTTCAAACGCTTCAAATTCCCTTCATCTGCTTTTTGTTCCTGCTAACGGACTTAACCAATAGGAGCGTATTTGGGTTAGGGTCTCTCATCTAGATCTAACTAAAAGTGATGGAATAGAAGTTGAGGTAATCCAGACCTCGTTGTGAATCTTGAATCTTAAATCATATCCTTAGAGATGGGCATATTATTGTTGTCTCTGATATATTGCGTATGTGTTGGGCTCTCTAGGCTTCCCTCAACAAGCTAATGGAAACCCTGGGCCACTCCGAGCCCTACTTTGTCAAGTGTATCCGCTCCAACGCTGAGAAGGTACAAATATATGGAAGACCAGTTTGTGACTTTATTAGTCAAACTTTTAATTGGTTTATTTAGCCCCCTGATCAATCCGCATTCCCTGGTCTTCAAAAGCTCTCCTCTTCTGGTTACGATTTTCCCCAGCTGCCTTTGCGCTTCAACGACGACTTGGTCCTGAGGCAGCTGCGCTACACTGGCATGCTGGAGACCGTACGCATACGGCAGTCTGGATACAACATCAAGTACAGCTTCAAGGTAAGAACCTCAGCCATGCATATAAACCACACACACTCCGGTTGACTCATTTTTATAGTTCTTTAAATAATGGTGCCAAAGTCTGAACAGCCTGAATGTAAACAGACAATTAAGAAGACATCATATGACTGTAGACTTGTATACTGTGGCTAAACCCCGATGTTTTGGATGTGTCACATTGACAAACTTTTGATTGTTCTCACCACTTCGGAGGAATACCATTTTTGTTTGTTTTGCTTCAAAATCATGCTCATTTCTGATCTATTTTTAAATCCCAAACCTTACGTGCAGCACCTTTTTTAAGAAATAGAAAGAAAAAACGAAACAAATCAAAACAATGAGGGCATAACAAAGAAAAAATTGTGAGAGAAATGAAATACGAGGCCTCTAAGACATTGTGAGGGTGTGGTGTCAACACTGGTTTACATCAGCACAGTTTATTGGCAAATTGTCGTGTGTGTGTGTGTGTGGTTATGTGCGCAGCGGCACCCCCAATCTAATTAGTTTGAGTCAGCCAAGTCACTGTTGTATTACCACCAATTCCCATAGTTTGAATCACACTTTTCCCCCGCATTTTTTCACATAATGGTGGTTGCTCAGCTTGTGCCTGGTCACAGAGTCCTGGTCACAGAGGAGGGTGCATTATTTGGCTTACCCAAATGGCAGCTTTCATAACTACGATTAATATATATAAGGTTTCTGAAGTGTGTCGTATTGTGAACTTTCTTTGAAATCGAAGCCATTAAAATGTTTCAATAAGCTGTGTTTTGCAAAGTATTTCCCAAGAAAAAAGTGTATCTATGACGTTTTTGGTCAAACCACAGCCAGGTTTTAGTAGCTGAGCCAACTTGGAGCTTGTGATATTGTCCGGCGTTCTGGAATCTCCCGGAACATATTAGCACTGTGGTCAGCGCTTATTAGAAATACTTCCAGCATGTATCACTGTAAGACCCAGCGGTGGTCCCCCATCTCGGGTCTTCAGAACAGAGCCTCAGCATTGTCTAGGGGTCACTCCAACACTCCCCATCCCAGCAATAGCATAAACACTGTTTTGCCAGCCAACCCCCTGAAGGCGGAGCGGGGGAGCAGATTGGCGTCGGGACAATGGGCCTTAGTTTAAATGTTGGGAGTTGAGCTTGTTTTAGGACTTGATGAGATTGAATCCCTGCTAACATGGACAAACATGGGCTTCACGTGAAACCATGTGTGTTAGGACAACCTTGGTCATTTCAGTCCTTGGGTATCGGTTGTATAAAGGTTCATGTGAACCAGCCCCAGTTTCTTCTGATGGTCAAGATACTTATCCCATCTATTAGGCCTGTAATACTGATTTATTGCTTCAGGTTTTATACCTTGGTGGTTCAGTCTATAAACATCAGAGCTTCCTCAAAGGCCAACAGTTGTTTCTCTGCACAAAAGCAGAGACATCTGAGACGCATCTGGCTCTGTTACAAACCATTATGGTGAAAGATATATCCCTGTCCTATTTCTCATGAATCTTTTCTGCTGTTTCTCTTTGTCAGGATTTTGTCCGCCACTTCCGTGTGTTGCTCCCAGAAGGCACCAGGGCTTCAAAAGAAGACATCCAGAGGTTTCTGGGCCAGGTGGACCTGGCGCCAGATGGCTTCCAAGTTGGCAGGACGATGGTATTTACACTGTTCTCCGCTTTCACCTTCCATATCCATCCTCTTATCTAGTGATTTATGGTTAGCAGATGGTAATGCAACCATATTTTATTGGTGGATAAGCATGGAGCATATTTTTATGAATAGATGTAGTATAAAAAAAGTATTTATGACATCACTTTGTGATACTTCCCATTGCAGTGTTAATTAAGTTAATTATGTTAAGGTGTAACTACGCAAGTATTCTGTAATCAGCAATGTAAAAAATTGAACAGCCCTTACTTGATATGTAAAAACAATATGGAACAACATGTACGTTTAGGATTAGGGGTTACGGGTTAAATATGAAAAAAAGTGAGTTCCACACTAGGGTATGGCTAGGGTGGGGCTTTTCCATAATGTTATTGCATGTTAAGTATATGCTGTTACCGGTTGTATCGGTGCCTATTATGTGTGTAATTACACTCAAATTATGAAACCATAATGGAGAGTATTACCAATATTTTCATTGAAGAATAGTAACAATAAAAGCAATAGATGTGGAGGGCACATTCCATTAAGAAGCTAGATTACATGATACAGGTGCTCAGTTTTAATATAGCATTAAAAACGATGCAGTCTAAATATAATTTCTAGGTCCTAGACTCCTAGCCCTAGGCTGAAAACAATTATGTAATGAGGACACGGATAAAAGGGCTAGTAACTGTCTGGACAACTGAGATGCTTCAGTTTTTATCCTTTCTCTAATTAAACAAACATGCCGTGTATCCAGACACGTTTATTTTTGTAGTATTAGTATTATTAGTTAGTTTTTCTGGTATTTGCGTGGTTGGCACGGATGGATGCCCTGTGATTCACAAGAATGTGTGTGTGTGTGTGTTTCATCCAAGTGTGTGACTAAGCTCTGTTATAGTGTGTGTGTGTGTGTGCGTGCGTGCGGCAGGCTCTGCTAATGTCTGCGTTTGTGTGTCCTCTGCTAACGCACGGGCGTGTGTGTGTGCCTGGCTCTGCTGACCTGTGTGTGTGTGTGTGTGTGTGTGTGTGTGTGTGTGTGTGTGTGTGTGTGTGTGTGTGTGTGTGTGTGTGTGTGTGTGTGTGTGTGTGTGTGTGTGTGTGTGTGTGTGTGTGTGTGTGTGTGTGTGTGTGTGTCCAGGTGTTCCTGCGGGAGGCGGGGCGTCGGAGCCTGCAGGCCTCTCTCCACGGCCGGGTCCTGAGCCTGGTGGTGGCGCTGCAGCGGCGCTTCAGGGCCCGGCTGGAGCGCGCCTCCTTCCTCAGGACCAGGGAGGCGTCCGTGTGCATACAGGTACCCTGCCCCTGATCATTGTCCCCCTCCTCGGGGAACGGTTCATGGGTTTTACATGTGCACTGATAACATGGTAACAGGAAATGCCTAGCATTGTTAGAACGCTAATACTAATCCTATTAACAGTTTAATGGAAAGTCCTTTATTGAACAAATGTGATCTTTACGGGATCTAAAAAACGGTCAAAATGGATGATAGTCATTTAATCACCTATTTCACTGTTAAGTAGATAAAATACAGCGTTTATGTAAATAAAATGCAGTGTTTTTGCTTTTGTCTTTTCAAAGCGATGGTGGCGTGCATACCGGCCGAGAGATATCGAGGATAATGAAGAGGGCTTTGAGCTTGCCATCCAACAAGAGGCGGCCGTGTGCCTCCAGAAACACTGGCGGGGGTACGAGGCCCGCCGGAGGTTAGGGCTTTGGAGGGAAGCCGCTCTGGTATTGCAGAAAGCGTGGAGGTTGTGGACCTATCGCCGTGTTGACGCGGCACTGGTGATTCAAACAGCGTGGCGCTGCCATAGAGCCAGAGAAGGCTATCTGAGTCTGTACGCTACAGTGGTGCGACTGCAGGCAGTCAGCAGAGGCTACCTAGCCAGACAGAGGTGAGGCTTACTCCTTCCTATGTAAATCCCATTCACGCATTCCATTCATACTGTAACTCTACTAGTTCTTCGACAGTATGGCTTTTCTAGCCAGGTTAAAAAAGTATTCCCTACTCATTACCTCCAAAAATAATTGTTTAACATGAGGCACAAGTAATTTATGTGGGTTCAGCTTCTACAATAGCTCAGATTTCTCTCCATTATGACTAAATTCCTCTTAGTATGGTCCCCGAAATTCCTAGCGATGGATAATTTCTCCAAACCAGATTAACGTTTGTTGAAAAGAGTTCATTCAGTGTAGTTTATGTATTAGCGGCCGTGCTGTGAGCCTGCAGATCAGTACAGCCTTAAGATCATATTATTACGAAAGCACCGTGACTTGGCTCATCAACTTTTGAGCTGCTCCTGAAACAAATTCTTTCAAAAGGGATTCTCATATGGGGACACAAACTTCACAGCACACCTTTTACATGTGTCAACCCCTACAAAGCTATTATTTAAAAAAAAGCAAATGCTGATTGTTAGGTAAGTGACCTGTGGCTCTTTCACCGTCAGCTTCAGGGAGCTGAAAAAGCAGAGACTGAAGGAGAAGCAGGAGCTGGTCCAGCTGCAGAACGGTCAGAAGAGCCATTCTCCAGAGGAAGAGGAACGGCAAGAAGAGAGGCCCGTGGGCCAGGACCTGAGCCTCTGGGGGGACCCCTCCTACGAGGGGCGGGGGAGGAGCACCCAGAGGGTCCCCGGCCTGGATACCCAGCAGGACCAGCCGAGGTTGAGAGCAGGAGGAGCAGAAGACTGTCCCGGGATGAGCTCAAGCGACCCTTTGCTCCAAGAGCATCCTGAAGCACCGGTCACCGTGGTGATTCGAGACAGGGCCAGAACGTTAGATGAACTCAGCCAGAAGACCACCAGGGCCAAACGGGAGAGCCGGCGCATGCGGGAGCTGGAGCAGGCCAAGTTCAGCCTGGAGCTCCTGAAGGTCCGCGCGACCAGTGGCGGGGCGTCGTCGCCCTCTGAGGAGAGGCGCTGGTCGGCAGAGCTGCTGCACGCGTCCACCCCGCCCCTGCGCTCCCCCCAGGGCACCCCTGACAGCCAGAGCTCCAGGTTCAGCTTCGAGCTCCTAAGCCTTGAAGAAGGGCCGCCCAGGGCGACGCTAGAAGAGCTCGACCTCGACGAGGCCGGCTCTCCAGAGCTGCCGGATCGCCCCGCGGAGCTCCCTTCCTCGAGGTCAGCCACAGGCTCTCCGCTCATCCGTGAACGACCCGACCCCGACGACAGGCTACCTCAGTCACCCACACTTCCGCCCAGAATCGAGAACTACCTCCCGACCTTTTACGTCCCGACCCGCGACAGCCACACGGTCTCCGGCCCTCCTCCTGCCAAGAGCCCTCCACAGCGTTTCGAGGTCGCTGTCGCCGCTCCCACAACCCCAGCCACCACCACCACCTCCGCCGCTGCTACCACCATCACCTCCGCCACGGTCACCTCCACCACCGTGATCTCCAAAGCCCTGAAGGACAGGAGGGAGCCGGGGCGCCGGCCGGTGGTGGTGGTCATCAGCATGCACAAGGCCACCCCTCTGAGGGAGGAGCCGGGCGCCGCGGGCCACCCCCGGGCGGAGCTGCCCAACCAGCCACCGGGTTGCCTGGCCGCGCCCTACGATGCCGTCCCGGCCCCAGCCCCGGTCCCGCCCGCCAACCTGGCCGTCCTGGAGAGACTGGAGCGGCTGAACGAGGAGAAGGAGGAGAGGCAGCGCAGCCAGCAGCAGCAGAGCGAGAGGCAGATGATGGAGCAGATCCGGCAGCAGAAGGAGGCGCTCGAGAGGCAGCGTCTCCTCTTCGCCCGGAACGAGAAGGACATGTTCGAGAAGCAGCGGGGCGAGGCCTTGCACAGGATACAGCAGAGTCGCCAGGCGGGGGCCGGTGCAGGACACAAAGGTTCCCGAGCCGCCACATCCAGCAAGGCCCCCAGGCCCGACTCGCTGGTGTTTGAGAGAACACAAGCACCGGCTCCTCACACCAGGACAATGTCTGAGCTCCGGGCCCCTGAAGAGCTCTCATTTCCTCGGGCAGAGTCCCAGCCCAGTGCCCCTCAGCCCGGCTCTATTCCGCTTTCCTCCTCTGTCCCGAGAGAAACGCTTGGAGCAAGCAGGCCTATCGCCGATGGCTGGGTGCCCAAACTCACATTAGAATCTAGTGATGGAAGAAGAACCTCACCGAGACTTACCCCAAAGAAGACGCCTGGTGGGCACCAGGGAAGTACAGTTCACACGGCTGACAAGTCTGGGAACATCTTCTTCTCTCCTAAGGACAAGGTTGTGTTTGCCAAGTGAGTACTCAGACTCACTCCTCGTGTGTGGTTGCGGGGTCAAAACAAGGATGTTATATTTCTTCCAGATGTTGTCGCAGCAAAGTCCTATGTCCTATACGGAAGGAAATTATTATTTAGGAGGAGGGGTTATTTAGATACACTTTTCAACGTGTTCTTCTCTCGATGCATCTCAGATTTGACGAACAGGACAAACCTGTGGCCAACCCTAGAGAGTCAGTTCCCAAGGCCTCGAAAGGACCACAAGTGCGTGAGGTAAGCATGGTTTGTTTCCTTTCTTGCTGCTCTCACTATCAATGAGATGAAATATATATAAAAATAAGATGCTGCAGTTTGAATTCTTGAAGTGTGTGTGTGTGAGAGATGGAAATGACTAACAAAACCTCCCCCCAAAACACGGCAGGTCAAAGACAAGTGTTTGAAGATCCTAATGATTTGTTGGTTCCATTTCACTCACTGTGTGTGTGTGTGTGTTATCGCTTTGGGTAAACCTCAGGTCGGCAGAGCGGGCAACAAAAAGAAAGCCCGCATGGCTCGGACCCGCTCCGACTTCCTCAACCGCGTCCCCATTCTCTCCGTGGCGGGGGAGTCTGAGGACGACGACACCCCCGCCCCCCCCCGCCATTTCACCCTCCCCCTCTCCAATCGCAGCGTCCCCGACGCTGACCTAGGAGAGTGTTTTAGTGACTCGGAGATGGTAATCGCCAGCACCAATGGCTCCCTTTAACCCTTTTCTTTGTTGTCACATGTAGTCTTCTTTCAGCAGCTAACCCCTCACAGCAGAATGTGCTCGTTTTAACCACAGTGGTGACTGATCCGACACCATGCTTTTACTATTCCTCAAAGGTTTTTCCACGCACATAAATATCTAAATGCATAGATCGACAGGCAGGATCCACACTTACTCATTCCTACACAAATACAATGTGACTTCACTGGTATGAAAGACTAAAATGAATGCATGGAATATACTGTACATTCAAAAACATTTGGCTGTTTAAGCACGGCATAATACCTTGCTATATATCTGCATCCACACAATTCCTAGACAGTTACCTTGCTATATATCTGCATCCACACATTTCCTAGACATCACGAAAGATATGTTTTGCCTAATTCATTCATGCTTTGCTAACATTAACCATTTAATCCCTTTTAATGACTTCTCCCTTTTACAGTTGTAGAAAATATTTTCCTTCTGCCTCCTTTAGTGTTTCCTCTGGTGGTGTTCCTTTGCTCTCTGAGCCGATCGTGCATGTCCGTTACGGATTTCTTAGCCCTTCTTACCACTCACCAACAAGCGAACCTCTGAACCGGTCCATCCCGCTTCTCCTTACCTTTTCTATTGCAGAACAGAAAAACAAATCAATGTCTCTTGGTGGTTTTATTGATTGTAGTATTCTATTGAAGTACTTTATAAACAATCTCAACAGTACTTGCTTGTTTGTGTTAGTGTGGTACATTGATTGTATTACAATTTCCTATGCTTTCTAAGGGGAATTCATCAGTGTTTCCTCGGTGGTGTGGTGGCGGCATCTACTGGCGGGAAGATCTATAGACGGAGCCACCCAAAATAATTCCTCATAAAGAGTATCCTATTGGACTTTATTTGGTTTTAAAGAACTTATCCCAATCTATGTTTTAGCAAATGGGCTCCGAGACGCAGAAGAGCATGCAAAAGGCCATGTCTTCTGAAGATCTGCCGAAAGCGGAAACACTGCGCAAGAACGCCCAGGATGGAAGGTGAGTGAGCGCATCACTTCAGAGGTAAATACATTGGGCCGCTTTTCCTTGGTTTTAAAGGCTGGACCATTCACTCCCATGTTCTTTTGGCAGGGTGCGTGGCAAGATGCGCTTCTGGGGAAAGACCAAGTATAGCGACAAGAAGTCTTCCAGGGAAAAGCTGATCTGCGGGGGAGACTCCATGGACGGGGAGTACGGAGACACTGGTCTGCTGATGGGCGACGGTGGGTGAATCGTACACACCTGACGAGCCGATGGAGAGGGTCGCTGGCTCATGTTTTTCAAGATGGATAGAAAGAAAGTCATTCTTTGTTTATAGGGTATCAGACAATCCACAACACTTGGATTTTAAGTAGGGGTCCTACGAAAAACGTCAGAACCCTATTGTAATCATTACTATTATAAGGCGTCCTACGAAATCCGTTGGAACCCTATTGTAATCGTTAGTATTTATAATTTTTTCCTGACAAAATCTGCCATATCTCAAAAACGACATGGTCAAAAGTTATTAAAATTGCCTTGTAGAACCCGTGATAAAATTGGTGGGCCAGAATGAACTATAGGTGGCGTTATAACAAGCCTTTGACGTGCAACATAGGCAAGGCAAGGCAACTTTATTTATATAGCACTTTTCATACACAAGGCAGACTCAAAGTGCTTCACATATAAACATTGTCATACAATGAAATAAAATAATAGATAGTAAAAGAAAACATATGCAAAGAAATGAGTAAAATAGAAAGTTAAAAAGGCAAAAAAATATAGAAAATAAAGGCAAAGTTAAAAAAGCTTTTTAGAAAGTGCAATGTATTTAAGATTTAGCAGAAAGCTAAAGCAAACATAAAAGTCTTCAGTCTTGTTTTAAAGGGGCTCAGAGTTGGGGCAAGTCTTAAATCCTCAGGGAGTTTATTCCAGCTATTTGTTGCATAGTAACTAAATCCTGCTTTCCCATGTTTCGTGTTCACTCTGGGGATAATTACTAATTACATACTCAACAGGCTGTCATTTCCAGTAGGAAAGTGCAATATGCATGAAACTTCTTATCCATGCACCCTTCTTCATGATGAACAACTTTTAGACTCCAAAAGATTTGGTGCCGGAAGTGGTTAAAGCTGCAAACTCGGCACACATGTACCAGGTGACTGGGACTATATGGTGTGAATTTCATAGCAATAAGCTGAAAGACAGAGATATACATTTTAAAGTGAAATACATGCATATGTAAACGGCTCTAAAACACGTTTAAACAGCTCTAACATTGCATCCAAAAGGCTCAGCTGTATGTGTATAAAAGACTATCTGAAAAAACAACAAAAAACTTTTGTTTGAAGTTCTCCCTTCTGAACCGCGTCCTCTCTACAATGCAGGCTAGGCCTTAAAGTGGTCCACATGTCATTTCGTAAATGTCAGTTTCGACGGTGGGCTTCAATACAGTATGCTTTAGAAACGTGGATGGTGATTGTTTTGTTATGTTAACTTCAGGTAAACCAGTTTTTAAAGCATACAAATGCCATATTAACATACCGACCAAGCTCACCATACCTC